>NC_133453.1:93248707-93558707 GCF_048565385.1 Saimiri boliviensis
AGAAAGGCTGATTGTCCCAATGATATACTATGATCAAAATAGAATCAAAAGAGCCCAGTCCTACAAGAAATACCAACTGGAGTTCTTCAATCTGAAAGAAAAGAATGTTAATGAGCAAGATGAAATCATCTGAAGGTATAAAACTCCCTAATAATAGTAAGCACACAGAAAAACAGATTAGTATAATATTGCAATTGTGGTGTATAAACTTCTATTGATTTAAATGGAAAGACTAAATGGTGAACCAATCAAAAATAATAACTACAACAACTTTTCAAGACATAGTAGAGACATGAAGAGAAACGAAACAAAAGTTTAAAAGTGGTAGAATGAAGTTAAAATGTACGGCTTTTATTATTTTTCTTTTTGTGTATTTTTTTGTTGGTCTGTTTATGCAATCACTGTTAAGTTGTCATAAGTTTAAAATAATGGGTTATTAAATATTATTTGCAAGCCTCATAGCAACCACTAATCAAAAAACATGCAACAGATACACAAAAAATAAAAAGCAAGAAATTAAAGCACACTACTAGAGAGAACTGGCTTCATTAAAAGTAAGACAAGAAGAACGAAAGAAGAGACCACAAAACAACCAGAAAACAAATAACAAATTGGCAAGAAGTTTCTACTTAATCAGTGTATTAGTCCAGTCTCACATTGCTATAAAGAAGTACTCGAGACTAGGTAATTTATAAAGAAAACAGGAGGTTTAATTGGCTTACAGTTCCACATGGTTGGGGAGTCCTCAGGAAATTTACATTTATGGCAGAAGACACCTCTTCACAGAGCAGCAGGAGAGAGAAGTGAGAGTGGTAGGGAGAAGAGCCTCTTATAAAACCATCAAATCTTGTGAGAACTCACTCACTATCATGAGCACAGCATGGGAGAAGCCACCTCTGTGATTCAATCACCCTTGACACATGTGATTACAATTTAAATAAAAGTTGGTTGGGGACACAAAGTCTAACCATATCAATTAGTAATAACACCGAATGTAAATACATGAAACTCTCCCATTAAAAGTTATAGAGTCACTCAATGGATGAAAAAACAGGAGCCAATTATCTGTTACCCAAAAGAGATACACTTCATCCGTAAAGGTACACATAGACTGAAAATAATAAAATGGAAGAACGTTTGCATATCAATGGAAACCACACAAGAGCAAGAATTGTTACACTTATATCAGACAAAATAGATTACAAGACAAAAACCATAAGAAAAGAAAAGATGAAGAAGGTCATCATAGGTTCATCTATGTCCCTTCAAAGGACAGGAACTCATCTTTTTTGATGGCTGCATAATATTCCATTGTGTATGTGTGCCATATTTTCCCTGTCCAGTCTATCATCAATGGGCATTTGGGGTGGTTCCAGGTCTTTGCTAGTGGCACAAGAACAGAAAATCAAACACTACATGTTATCACTCAGAGGCGGGTGTTGAACAATGAGAACGCAGGGACACAGGGAGGGGAGCATCACACACTGGAGTCTGTCAGGGGCAAATAGGGGAGGGACAGTGAGGGGTGGGGAGTTGGGGACAGATAGCATGGGGAGAAATGCCAGATATAGGTGATGGGGAGGAAGGCAGCAAATCACACTGCCATGTGTGTACTTATGCAACAATCTTGCATGTTCTTCACATGTACCCCCAAACCTAAAATGCAATAAAAAAATTAAAAATAAAATAAATAAATAAAAAGAAGATCATTATATAATGATAAAGGGGTCAATTCAGCAAGAGGATACAATGATTATACGCATTCAACATTGGAGCACCGTGATATGTAAATGTTATTAGAGCTAAAGAGACCAATAGGCCCCAAAACAATAATAGCCAGAAGCTTCAACACCGCACTTTCAACATTGGACAGATCTCACAGACATAGGACCTAATCTGCACACACACACAAAAAAAGAACCTAATAAACATTTACAAAACATTTAATCCAATGGCTGCAGAATACACATTTTTTTTCTTCTCAGCACATGGATCATTCTCAAGGATGGGCTATCTCTTAGGTCACTTAAGAAGTCTTAAAACATCCAAAAACTTGAAATAATATCAAGCATCTTCTCTGACCACAATGGAATATAAATAGAAATTGATAACAGGAGGAATTTTGGAAACTATACAAATAAATGGAAATTACATAATATGCTCGTGAATAAACAATGGGTCAATGAAAAAAATTAAGGAGTAAATTGAAAAGTTTCTTGAAACAAATGATAATGAAAATACAACAAGGGAAAACCGATGGGATACAGCAAAAGCACTACTAAGAGAGAAATTTATAGCTATAAATACCTTCATCAAAAAATAATAAAAGTAGTCAGGCGCAGTGGTTCATGCCTGTAATTCTAGCACTTTGGGAGGCCAAGGTGGGCAGATTAGGAGGTCAGGATTTTGAGACCAGCCTGGCTAACATAGTAAAACCCCATCTCTACTAAAACAATGCCAAAAAAAATTTTAAAAGCCAGGCATGGTGGTGTGCACCTGTAATCTCAGCTACTCAGGACACTGAGGCAGGAGACGTGTCACCCTGGGAGGCAGAGGTTGCAGTGAGCCCAGATCATGCCATTGCACTCCAGTCCAGGCAACTGTGCGAGATTCCATCTTAAAAATAATAAAAATAAAAAACAGAAGCTTTGAACAAATAATCTAATGATTTGTCTTTAAAAAATGAGAAAAGCAAGAGCAAACTGAACCCTAAGTTAGTAGAAGAAAAGAAATAATAAAGATCAGAGCAGAAATAAGTGAATTTCAAATGAACAAAATAACAAAAAAGATCAATGAACAAAAAATTGTTTTAAAAAAAGAAATTGAAAAATCTTTAGCTAAAGTAAGAGAAAAAAGAGAGAAGAACCAAAAAAATAAAATTAGAGATGAAAAAGGAAATATTACAACTGAAACCATGGAAAATCAAGGAATCATTAGTATCATATGACAATAAATTGGGAAAATCTAGAAGAAATGAATAAATTTATAGACACATACAACCTACGAAGACTGAACCAGGAAGAAATCTAAAAACTGAACAGACCAATAACAAGTAATGAGATGGAAGCCATAATAAAAATCTCCCAAAAAAGAAAAGATTGGAACCAGAAGGCTTCACTGCTGAATTCTACCAAACATTTAACATATAACTAATACCAATCCTACTAAAACTGTTTCAGGAAATAGACAAAGAGGGATTACTTCCAAACTCATTCTGCAAGGTCATTATACCTGTTATCCAAACCACAAAAAGACACATCAAAAAAAAAAAAAAAAAGAAAGAAAGAAAGAAAGAAAGAAAAAGAAAATTACCAACCTCTCCTTTGGATGAACACTGATGCAAAAGTAACCATCAAAATATTAGTAAACCAATTCAAAATTTCATTAAAAATATCATTCATCATGACTAAGTGGAATTTATCCCAGAGATGCAAGGATAGTTCAACATACACAAATCTAGCAATGTGATACTTTATAGTAACAGAGTGAAGGACGAAAACCACATGTTCATTCCAATTGATGCTGAAAAAGTATTTGATAAAGCTCAACATTCTTTAATAATAAAAACCCTCAAAAAATTGGGTATAGGAGGAACATAGCTCAGCACAATAAAAGCCATATATGACAGACATACAGGTAGTATCATACTGAATAGGGAAAAGCTGAAAGCCTTTCACCTTAGATCTGGAACATGACAAGAATGCTCAGTGTAACCACTATTTTTTTAAACATAGTACTGGAAGTCATAGCAAGAGCAATCAGACAAGAGAAAGGAATAAAAAGTATTCAAATAGAAAAGAAAGAAGTTGAATTATCCTTATTTGCAGATGATATGCTCTTATATTTGGAAAAATCTAAAGACTCCATTAGAAAATTATTAGAACTGATAAACAAATTTAATACACTTGCAGGATAGAAAATCAACAAATAAAAACCAGTGATATTTTTATATTTCAACAATTAACAATCTGAAAAGGTATTTAAAAAGTATTCCAATTTACAATGCCCACAGAGAAAATTAAATACCTAGAATTAACTAAACCAAGTAAGTGAAAGATTTCCACAATGAAAACTATTAAACACTATGAAAGTAGTTGAAGAGGACCCACAAAAATAGAATGATACGGTATGTGCATGGATTGGAAGAATCAATGTTGCTAAAATGTTCATACTACCCAAAGCAATCTATAGATTCAATGCAACCCCTATCAAAGTACCAAGTACATTCTTCAAGAAAACAAACAATTCCAAAATTTATATGAACTCAACAAAAGACCCAGAATAGCCAACATTATCCTGAGCAAAAAGAACATAACTGGAAAAGTCACTTTACCTGACTTCAAATTTTACTAGAGAGGTATATTAACCAAAATAACATGATACTGTCATAAAAACAGACACATAGACCAACAGAATAGAATAGAGAATTCATAAACAAATCCACATGCCTCTGGTGAACTCATTTTTGACCAAAGTGCCAAGAGCATTCACCGGGGAAAAGACAATCTCTTCAATAAATGCTGCTGGGAAAACTGGATATCTATATGCGGAAGAATGAAACTTGATCCCTATCTCTCATCTTCTAAAGGCAATGAATGCAAAAATGGATAAATGGGATCACATCAAGCTATAAAGTTTCTGCCCAGCAAAGGAAACAATCATTGAAGTAAAGAGACAACCCACAGAATGGGAGAAAATATTTGTCAACTACCTATCTGACAAGGAATTAATAAGCATAATATATAAGGAGACCAAACACCTCTATAATAAAATATGTAATAATCCTAATTTAAAAACGGGCAAAAGATTTTAAGAGACATTTCTCAGGAGAAGACATACATATGGTCAACAAGAGTATGAAAAAGTACTCAGCATCATTGATCATCAGAGAAATGCAAACCGATACTACAATAAGATAGTATCTCATTCCAGTTAAAATGGCTTTTATTCAAAAATCAAGCAATAACACATGCTGGTGAGGATGTGGAGAAAAAAGAACCCTCATACACTGTTGGTGGGAATGTAAATTAGTACAAGCACTATGGAGAACAGTTTGGAGGTCCCTCAAAAATCTAAAAATAGAACCAGCTTATGATTCAGCAATCCCACTACTAAGTGTATACTAAAAAGTAAGGAAATCATTGTACAGAAGAGATCTCTGCACTCCTTGGTGTGCTGCAGCACTTTTCATAATAGTCAAGATTTGGAAGCAAACTTAGTGACCACTAACAGATAAATGGATAAAAAGAGTGGTACTTATACACAATGTAGTACTATTCTGAACTAAAAACAAATGAGATACTGTCATTTGCAACCACATGGATGGAACTGGAAGTTATTATATTAATTAAAATAAGTCAGGCACAGAAAGACAAACATTACATAAAGTCACTTACTTGTGAGATCTAAAACAAAAACAATTGAACTTATGGATATAGAGAAAATAGGAGTGGTTACCAAAGTCTGGAAGCGTAGTTATGGGTGGGGGCAGGGTGTGGCAGTGAGATGGGGATGGTTAAAGGATTAAAAAATAAATAAACAAATAAATAGAAAGAATGAATAAGAACTAGTATGTGATAGCCCAACAGGGGGACTATAGGCTCTAACTATTTAATTGTGCACTTAAAAATAATTGAATTGTTTGTAACACAAAGGATAAATGATTGTGGGGATGGATGCCCAATATTCCATGATGTGTTTGTTACACATCACATGCCTATACCAAAATATCTCATATATCTCATAAACACATGCACATATTATGTACTCATAAAAATTTAATGAAAAATAAAAACCAGGTACTCCAGAAAAAAATATTATATTTATAACATATTATGAACTGTCAATAAAAAGTGAATCAACCATTACCTACTGAAAGAAAGCAAAACAAGCAAGCAGAGAAATCAGAAATTGGAACATTCTGTGAGAAAATTAGCCAAACTTTATGAAAAACTAGTCTTTATTAGATTAAATGTGATTTAAGAGAACAACAATCAGAGGCATGACATATCCTCTGTTTGCACAGAAATTTCAGAAAATGTCGTCATCTATGTATTAATGTTTCTGAAATGAAAAAGGAAAATCAAGATTACAAAAAGATATCATTTCAACTTTTTTGTAAATCAACTATTACAAAATAGTTTATTAAAAAGTTAATACATTTTTTTAGTAAGTAAAATAATGACACGTTTGTTTTGTATCTGTGTAGCTTGCATATGAATGGGTACAAAAATATAATCTAAAACATTAAGAACAATAATTTATGGATAGTGAGAATGTGACATTTTATCATATTTTCTTTTTGCCATTCTAAGTATCATTAACTTATACAATAAATATGATTTCAGTAATAATAAAATATTATTTTTCAAAATCCAAATGCAGAGGATATTGGGCAGGAATGAAACTAGATCCCTATCATTTACCATGTAAAGAAATTAACTCAAGATGAATTAAAGATTAAATGTAAAACCTAAAACCATAAGAATTCTGTAAGAAAGCCTAAGAAAAATTCTTCTGGATATTGGCCTAGATAAAGAATTTAGTACTAAGACTCCAAAAACAAAAATAAATATAAATGGGACTTAATTAACCTAAAAAGCTACTGCATAGCACAATAAATAATCAGCAGAGCAAATATACAATCTACAGAATAGGAGAAAACATTCGCAATATGTGCGACAAAGGACTAATATCCAGAATCTACAAGAAACTCAAACAAATCATCAAGAAAAAATAATAATAATTCCATTAAAAAGTGGATAAATGACATAAACAGATATTTCTCAAAAGGAGATACACAAATGACTAAAAAACAAAAAACTACACCATATCACTAATCATCAGGGAAATGCAAATTAAAGCCACAATGAGATTCTACTTTATCTCATTGTGAATGGTCATTATTGAGTCAAGAAACAGTAGATGTTTGTGTATATGCAGTGATAAAGAAAAACTTATACACTCTTAGTGGGAATGTAAATTAGTACAACATCTGTGGAAAACAGTGTGAAGACTTCTCAAAGAACCATTTGATCAAGTAATTTCACTAGTAAGTATCTAGCCAAAGGGGGTAAAAATACCTGCCTGTATATGTTTATTGCAGCATAAGTCACCATTGCAAAAATTAAGTTCCCATCAACTGATGAGTGAATAAAGAAAATGTGGTACAGGTATACCATAGAATACTTCTTAGCCATAAAAAAATGCAATGTTTTTTGCAGCAACTTGAATTGTACTGGAAGCCATTATCCTAAGACAAGTAACTCAGAAACAGAAAACCAAATACCACATGCTCTCACTTATAAGTGGGAGGTAGACCATGACTAAACTAAGGCACACAGAGTAGTATGATGGACATTGAAGACTCAGAAAGTGGAAAGGTGAGAGGTGGGTGAAAGATGTACAATCACCTTTTGGACACAATGTACACTAGCCAGGTGACGGATTCACTAAAAGCAGACTAAAGGTCTTCTAATATCCATGTTCGAGTAAAAAAATCTCTGGATTAAGAAAAAAATTAAACTCATCTCAACATTAAATACATATTTTTGAGCCCTGACTTCTATTACCTGCAATATAAGCAGGCCAGATATAGGTAGAAAATTAAGGCTATTTGTAATAGGCCAAAAATAATTAAGAAAACATCAACCTTTAGGAAAAATAAATATTGATGTCATAGTTTGCCCATGGGAACATATCACAATCTCTGGTGACTTGGAGTGTGAGGATATTACTTTATAAGGTTAAATAAGAATGGAAAAGACACAGAAAATTTTCAAAACACATCTAACCAGATTTCCAGACCTGTTAAGGAGAAAAGTGGAGGGAGGCAGAATTTAAAACAATACCAGGTAGGAATTATCCTGACAATGAAACCTAACCATTCTTGGGTTCAGGAAGCAAGCAGAATAAGAGTTGACTGTTTAACAGCAACAGTGAAAGAAATCAGTTGACTTTATCTTCAAGGTATGGTGAAGAAACAACAGGCCATCCATCAGAATTCTGTGCCCACTGTTAAGAATTAAATTATGTCTCCCAAAAAGTTATGTTGATGTCCAAACGCATAGTATCTCAGATTGTGACTTTACTTGGAAATTGAGTCCTTATAGATGTAACTATTTAAGTTAAGATAAAGTTATGGTGAAGTAGGATGGGCCCTTAATCCAATATGATTGGTACCTTTGTAAAAAGAGGAAAAAAGACAAATACACAAAAGAGATAATATCACATGACGATGGAGGTAGAGGTTGAAGTGCGGTAGCTGCAAGGCAAGGTCTGACAAGAATTGCCAGTAAAACACCAGAAACTAAAAAGAATCAGGAAATGATTCTTTCTTGCAGGTTTTAGAGGGAGCACGGTCCTGCTGACAACTTGATTTCAAACTTATAGAAGAAAATTGTGAAAGAAACAAATCTTGTTGTTTTAAGCAACTCAGTTTGTGGTACCGAGAGCAGCAGAAGGCCGCCAAATGCCTAGGTAGATAGGGGCAGGCCCCTGGTGAAACCCCACTGCCAAGCCAATTACAGTTTAAAGCCTGAAAGCCAAGCAACAATTGAGAATTTGTCATCCCATTTAGCATGCTTTCCTCTGATTGAGCTCCATCCTTGACCTATTTTACATATACCTACCCTTTCCTAATGGTTTTCTATGCCCACCTTTAAGTAGTATCTTTGCTTTTTTTTTTTTTTTTTTTGCTTGCTCACTGACCAATCAGCATGCACTCTACATTCTGAGTCTATAAAAGGCTCTGGATCCAACGACACAGGGGACTTTTCCACTTTTGAGCAGGGGGACCATCCCTGCATCCCCCTCTCCACTGAAAGCTGTTCCATTGTTCAATAAAATTCTTCTCTGCCCTCCTCACCATTTAGGGTCTTATGTATCTTTATTCTTCTTGGGCATGATATGAGAACTCAGGAACGGCCAAATGCAGGTACAAGCTGTAACACAGGTGAACTGGGGCATGCCAATGTGGCCAAGCAGGGCCCAGGTTGGGCATCACCAGCTGGAGCTTCCCAGCTTGCAAAGCGACCAAGAAAAAAATCATACATCAATACTGGGAAATAAATGAAATAAACAGATCCAGATAACATGCATTTTAGGAATTTATTGACGTACTAACCGTAAGAGGTTTTAAGACAAAAGACATCTAAAAAAAAGGTTTAAAAAATTATAAAGGAGTATCAGAGCAGTCGCAAGGCATAGTGAATGAAAAATATGATAATTCTATATCTCTAATCAAACATTGACTGCATAAAGTGACACAAAGTTGTCTACTTCTTAGAAATAAAAAGAAAGATTAAATTTAATAGTTGGATCAGAATAATGTTGTAGAAATTATCAACATCAAAATGAAGTCGCTTTAGTCAAATCTAACATAAAGAAGCCAGGACAGGACCACACACAGTGGCTTATGCCTGTAATCCCAGAACTTTGAGACCTAAGCAGATGGATCACTTGAGGTCAGGAGTTTGAGATCAGCCTAGCCAACATGGTGAAACACATCTCTACTAAAAATGCAAGAATTACAGGCGTGACTGTAATCCCAGCTATGAGGGAGTCTGAGGCAAGAGAATCGTTTGAACCTTGGAGTGCAGAGGTTACAGTGAGCCAAAACACCACGGCACTCCACCCTGGGTGACCGAGTGAGACCCTGTCTTGAAAAAAATATTTTTAAAGAAGCATGAGGCCATGAACCAGGAGCACTCATACACGAATGCCTGTACAGGACTTAATTACGAGAAATCCCTGCACTCATGTCTATGATGGAAACTAGGAAAGAAACTCCTAGAAAACAAACTGTTTTAAATAAACTGCTGTAGCATTCCAGGTAAACAGTCTGCACAAAGATAGTTGCCCAACAATGATTGGCTTCACCAATCCGCTAACTCCAAATTCCCAATGAGCCCCTGTAATTAATGGTGTTTGTTTCGATATAGCTTACATGGACTTCTCTTCTTTGTCTTTAAAAGCTTCCTTTAGTCCCCTTCCTCCATAGATGAGCCTATGATCTGTCATAGCATACATATTTGGATTGCAATCCCCTGCTGTTTCTGAATAAAATCTTCCTTTGGAGAGCCTGTCACTCTCTTCTCATTATTTAGGTTGTAAATATAAAAGCCACTAATGGTGTGTTTGACTTAAAGAGTAATTATAAAGTACTTGTATGGTTTGGGTTGCAGGTAAAAATATTATCTCAAGAATTTGTTCTATTAAATTTGTAGGTGAAGTTTTTTTTGGAGAAATATATAATCTGAAGAAAAATTTAAAAAAGGAAAAGAATGGAGGAAAAAAGGAGAATGAGATAGTGGTGAAGAAAATACTAATAAATCCTAAAGAAGATAAAAGAGTGAAAAAATAAACCAAGCAAAATTTAAAATTACATAAGATTCTACATAAAATATAGAGCTGGGCATAGTGGCACATATCTGTAGTCCCAGATACTCAGAAGTCTGAGAAGAGAGGATTGCTATAGGCTATAGCCCAGGAGTTTGAGGACAGCCTGGGCAACATAACAAGACCCTATCTCTTGAAAATTATATATATATATATATATATATATATATATATATATATATATATATATGTACAACAGAATGAATATTCCTTATATATATACACACACATATATATGAAAATTAAAAATAAAATATTAAAAATATTTTTAAAATTGAAGATGCATTAAAGATAATCAACTGTTTAAAGCAAAATAACAACACTATATTACAGGGTATATAAAATATAAAAGTAAAATGTACAGAAACAGGAAAACAACAAAGCATTGAAGATGGTACATATTGGCTTAAATAATTATTTTGCTCTCCTTCAAGTGTTATCATATTGTTCCTAGGTGGATTGAGATTAGTTTAAGATGTGTATTGTAACTCTAGATCAATTAACAGAGAACTGATACAAGGAAATAAAGCTAACAAGCCAAGAATGTAAATGAAATGGAATAATAAAAAATATTCAAGTAATCCAAAATAAGGGAGAAAAAAGAAAATGGAAGTATGATGGGTCAATTAGAAATATATTTTCTAATACATATTTCCATGCTTCAAATTAGAAAGTAACAAAATACAAATGGTCTCAGCATTGCAATTAAACACAGAGATTACAAAAATGTATTTAAACAACCAAGAACAAATTACAAGTTGTTTATAATTCTCACGTTTCAATCATAAAAACACAGATAGCTTAAATAAGAAATTATAAAAAAGATATGTAGTGTTAAAATTACTTTTATAAAAGGTGAAGTGACTATATTAATATCACTTAGGATAGACTTCAGGACAAGGACCATTGCCAGAAATAAAAAGATTTGTCATAATAAGTGTCTGTACACTCCTGATAATAGAGCTTCAAAATAAATGGTGCAACTGATGTGAAAGAAGAAACAAAAATTGTCATATTTGGAAATTTCAACACTCATGTCTCAGTAATCAGCAGTTTAAGTAGAGCAAAAATTTAGTAAGTATAAAGAAGGCATGAATAATATTACGAATCAATTTGACTTAATTGACGCTTATGAAACACCATTAAATTTACCATCAACAACAGAATGAATATTCCTTTTAGGTGCACATGGAACATTCACCAAAATAGTGCATGTGATAAGCCATGAAATAAGTTTCAATGAATTTGATAGGATTTACATTATACAAAATGAGTATAGAGAATATATATTATTCTCCTATAGTGTAACAAACTAAGAATGCCTCCTCTTCTGCTTTTGACTGTTGTTCTAGGGGTCTTAGCCCCATCATTAAGACAAGCAAAAGAAAAGGCATATACAACAGAGTAAAAAAAAATAAAGCTGCATTTATTATAAAAGGCATAATCTCATGCATGTAAAATCTTAGAAATCTAGAAAAATACCACTAAAATTAATCACTTAAAGAGTTCACAAGATACAAGGTCAATATGGAAAAAATCAATTGTATTTTTGCAGTGTAATAGTAAATAATTTTTAAAAATGTATTTTAAAAACTAAAATAATATCAAAAATATAAAAAATAGAAATAAATATAACCAAATGTGTCAAAAACCATACTGCAAAGGTATTTAAATAACTAAATATTTATGCATTGGAAGAATAAAGACTGTTAAGATATCAACTCTCTCCAGTCAATGCACTGAAATAATAAGTGTATTCTGATTCAATACAATCTCAATAAAAGTCCCCACAGACATTTTGTGAGTTTGTCTGTGTGTGTGTAAATTGACAAGCTGATTCTATAGGCACAAAACATAGAACATTTCAAACAATTTCAAAAAGAAGGACACTTTTGGAGAATGTATACAATCAGATGTTAAAACCTAACTGAAAACCTAAGGCAATCAAGATAGTGTAATATTGGCAATAAATATTAATCACTTACAGAATATCTGTAGGGTCTATTGATTTCTGACAATGATGCCATGGTAGCTTAATGGAGAAAATATGGTCTTCTCAAAACATGATGCAAGAGTACATGGCTATTTATCCACATGGAAAAAAAGTAAATCTTTACTCCCCCTGACCCAACCACAGACAGACAGACAGACACACACACACACACACACACACACAGAGAGAGAGAGAGAGAGAGAGAGAGAGAGAGAGAGAGAGAGAAACAAAATAGATCACATAATAATGTAAAAGTTAAAATTAAAAAACTTTGGTAGAAATATAACAAAAACATTTTAACATTAAGATAAGCAAATATATACTTAATAAACATTTATTTAATAGGAAAATCACTAACCATGAAAGAAGAAATGATAATTTGTGGCAAACATACAGTGGAATACAATGGAATTCCTTGGAACTCAGGGAAAAGAAAGAGAACAGTACAGATCATAACATGGATAAATCTTAAAACCGCTATGCTGAGGGAAATTAGCCAGACACTAAAAATTATATGTCATATATACACAAGTCTAAATAAAGCAAGAATCACGTGGTGACAGAAGGAAAATTAGTGGTTTTTCTGGGTCACTTGGGAGAAAGGGGTTGTCTAGGTTAGTACACAAAGAAACCTTTGGGGATGTTGGAAAGATTCTATATTGATTGCAGTGTGACTCTATATGCACACATTTTCAATGGTTTAAAATAGGAACATTTTGTTGAATGCATATTAAACCTCAATAGGGTTGATTTTAAAAATTAACCACATGCGGGCCAGGCGCGGTGGCTCAAGCCTGTAATCCCAGCACTTTGGGAGGCCGAGGCGGGCAGATCACGAGGTCAAGAGATCGAGACCATCCTGGTCAACATGGTGAAACCCTGTCTCTACTAAAAATACAGAACATTAGCTGGGCATGGTGGCGCGTGCCTGTAGTCCCAGCTTCTCAGGAGGCTGAGGCAGGAGAATTGCCTGAACCCAGGAGGCGGAGGTTGCGGTGAGCCGAGATCGCGCCATTGCACTGCAGCAGCCTGGGTAACAAGAGCGAAACTCCGTCTCAAAAAAAAAAAAAAAAAAAAAAAAAAATTAAGCACATTTTGTAATATAAAGAAAGTGTTTACTAAATTTATGACTTAGTATCTTTCAGTCTAGCCTCAGCAATTAAACAGTTTCTCTGGTCTTAAGTTTCCCAAGTTCTTGCCAGTTTCATTAAGATGAAAAGCACTAATGTGTAATGCATGTGAAAAGGGCACAATAAATGTTGATTTGCTTTTCTCATTGTATCTCCCACTTATAGAAATATTCTAATATCTTATAGAAATATTCTAATCAAGAAAATTGTGTCTTCTTTACTTATGTTTTGCTTGTCTAATAAATTTTAAAATTTGTTTTGTTATAACTCTGCCCCTATGTCATTAGACCACAGTGTGTGTTATCACTGTTAAAAATAGAGTTGCTGTTTTTAATTCAGAGAGTACTTATGTAATCTGCCAGTTTTATCAGCTAAACAATATTTTATATAACAAGCAGATATTTGCTGAATTGATTTAAATTTTGGTAATTGTATTCTAAGAAGCCTGAGTCTAGCCGTTTTTTATTTTAAAACTTTCTATTCAATATATGCTACACATCATGGTAAGTTTTCTGTAGTGATAGAAAAATAAAAAAGACAGATTATACCATCATGTAACTAACATCTCAAAAAAAAAAAACTATTGAGGATATAATTAAGGAAATTGAATAAGATAATTTTCACAGAAAGAATATTTTCTGGATGGCAATTAACTTATCCGGTTGCTTCTGATATTTTTTATATTTTTGACTTAGTAAAAGCATGTGATCAATTTATGAAAGGAAAAAGTCAGTTGAATTTAGGACTATTTTCCAAGCATACTTATAAGAAGTCAAAATAAAATCTTGTAGATCATTCTATGCATTATCAATTTTCTGACATTACAAATCCAAGTCTGTCTTGTTTGTTCTACTTAAATCAGGTATTATTTCTAAAACTAGTAAATATCACAACTAGTGGACTGATCTAGAAATTTCCTCTCAAGCCTATTCAGGTTAGTCAAACGTAGTCAAGCATAGTCATCCCAAATTACCTAGAGAAAATCTGTTCACCGAAAATCAGATGTCTGGTCATATCAGATGTTAATTATTTCAATTACTTTCCAGGAAGAAATACATCATCAATAACAACAAAAGGATCTGTGATTGTAGAAGTTACTCCTTTTACAAATATTTAGAGTTCTAGTTTTAATCTTTGTAAATTTTATATTATAAAAATTGATTTTTACCACATTTCAAAAAGAAGGCAAAGTTGCTGCATGTGAATGTAAAAACCTGTGACTTCTC
Organism: Saimiri boliviensis; assembly: GCF_048565385.1. Taxonomy (NCBI): domain Eukaryota; kingdom Metazoa; phylum Chordata; class Mammalia; order Primates; family Cebidae; genus Saimiri; species Saimiri boliviensis. The sequence goes on from NC_133453.1 coordinate 93,263,455, forward strand.
AGATGAGTCCAATGTTTACCAGCAGGGCTCACCCATAAAGGCCGGCTGAACATCCAGTGTACTTTCCCTTCACTGTGGTCAGTGAATCAGAAAGTGTTACAGGAGTTCATTGTGAAATGCCAGGTGCTATTTCAACAGTCCTTCTTTCACAATGCTTAGGGTGGGGTCACTCTGTTAGACCCTGATAAGGTTACTGGAACTCAGTTTTTTGGCGGGGTGGGGGGTGGGGGGGTGTCAAATTAACATCCTCTAAGCTCATGCTCTCTCAATGTAGAAGGTAGTCACAGAGACCTGGTTCCCTTTTTTGGGCAAAAGGCTACTCAACCGCAAGCTGCTTATTAAACTCTGTCTGGAAAATATTATTCACTGAAATCATGTCTCAATAGAACAAAGTTTAATTTTGTAATTAACCAAACCATCTGTCACTGCAAGGCTCTCTTAAGGCCATCCAAATGGAAGAAGTTTTACTTGTAGAACCTTGCATGGTGAGTGGTACTAAATGGCTGTGAGAAGGAAATGATATGAATTTCAAATGATAGCTACAAATAGATTGTCAACTTTCTTCAGCCTTTAATGACTTGACAACTCAGAACAAACTAATTTCCTAAAGAGATGCTCCCGCATCTTTCTGTAGACAAATTATTGCCCTTTCCATAAAATGTTTAGCTTTTTGCTTTATAAAATAAAGTTCAAATGAATGTAAATGTTGCTGCAAGGACCGTCCATCTGTGTTTTCGCTGTGTGCGGATAACAGCTACATTTCATTGAAAACTTAGGAATTGCTAAGTAATCAACAATGTGTATTAATCAGTTATATAATGTATTCTTCCTTCTAGATTTCAAGGCTTTCTATCTTGATGCATTAAACATCCATAGATATTTGCAATACATGCAAATCAAAGATATCAAGAAATCCGATCTCTAGAGGTGATAAAATATTATTAGTTGGACATGCCTTGAATCAGATTCAAATTAGGTTTGAATCTTTAATCACACATATTGGGATCTTGCATCATCTAAACAGCTTTGACCCAATAGCCCAGACAGGATCTTAATGACAATTTTTGGCTTTGGTGGTTTTGCTTTTGGATGCATGTTTTAAAAGTATCAGAAAATTTGTAAAACTTTTAAAATTAAATATTTTAAAATCTTAAAATCAAGGTTGTAATATATTTAGTAAATAAGGTGAAGTCAAATGGATGGGAAATTATTCTGAGTAATTCAATTTATACAATTATTTTCACCTTTCAGCAGTTTATAACATTACATTTTAATATTATGTGGTCCACAGGAGGGATGAACAAATGCCAGAAAAGTAATGGTGATGATGATTAGATTTCCACAATACCTTGGCCCATTGATAGTTAATGTTTTTATTAATAGCTAAATAGGTGCTTTAATGGTCAAGTAGGATATGTGGTCCTCAGTAACCTATAACATCTTGAACCTAATATTGAAATGCCACTTACATACAGCCTTTCCTCTAGTGGTGAGGATGGACAGGAAAAAGCAGTTCTAGACCCCGAAAAAGTTGGTTTGTATGGGTTAGCTATTTTCCGATGAGATCAGTCTAACCCTGCCACCTGCACTCCAAAAGATTGGTCCCAAAGGAGTGATGATGTCATTATGCCAACACCATCACATCTCAGTGTTGTTATATTGAGTCAGCCAAACTTGGCCCCATATTGGTCTGGTTCCTGTTCTTCTGACTTAAACCCACACCATTTGGAAATGGTATTCTTTTTGAAAAGATTAATGCTTTCTGTTCTAATTACCTTAATTATCAGTTACTCTCTAATGAGAATGTTATCTGGATAATGACTAAAAATTATGAAAATTAACCTCAAATAGAAAAGGTTTTACCCTCTAAAAGTAACATAGCTAATATCCCACTTGTGACAACTTTTCCAGTATGTAATCTTACATGAGAACTATACTCATATAGTTAATCACTTGCCAGAAAATAATTGCCAGTAAAGGCAGAGGGAGAAAGAAAGACATTAAGTTTTCCTGAATTTCAAGCTATTTTAACCAGTAAAAGAAAAAGAAAACTCAACTAGGTAATTCCAGATTGGAGTGATATGTACAACTAGGATTTCACAAATCTCACTGGAGGGAAGAGCTCACCAGGATGAGTGAAACGACTGGATGTGTAACTCCTAATTATACACCTAGATTCATTTTTTATTAGTACATAACTATTAAATAAAGCACTAAGTACATTTCACATGTCAGATTTTCAAAATTTATTTTGGTAAAAATCTATTTTGTCCCTTTGAAGTACATCTATATTTGTTCACCTTCGATTTGTAGCTGAGTTTTAAGAAGCACACAATAATCTTATGAAATTGAGTGAGATAGCAAAACTCCTTACCTTTAAGGATTGCTAGATTATTTTATTAAAATATAAATAAAACCACAACAAAAAGAAAGCGGATGATTCCATTCAGTACTAAAATCAAAACACTATACACAACCCACATTAGAATTAAAAGAAGTTACAGGTATCTGAAGAATACCTATTTAACATTCACATTAAAACTAATTAAATTGAAAGTAGCAACCCAATACTAATGAAGAAACTTTATCTATTGTTGTTTATCTGAAAGAGACTAGTTTGAAAAGAGAAAATCTTTTCCAATTCCACCCTTCCTTCCCACCTTAGTTAAAAATAAATAAATAAATAAGATGAACAAGGTAGTAATCTATTATGACCTTAGGTCAATTAACTTTAAGTAAAAGATCTTGTTTTAAGGGAAAAAAAGAGATAGTTCTACAACTTTTAAATTATTTGTTCTTTGTTATAACTAATATTTCCAAATTGTCCAGATTAAGTCATGTTTCCTCCTTATCTATTTAACTACACTTTAAAATCTTATAAATGAAGTCACAAGTCTGAGGAAGGATAAGGAAACTCTATCCATTTGCACTGGAATAAATAAACCATTGGAAGAAAGCAAAGATAAGAACTTACACAGAGAAACTAAAGTTATTGTTTTAAAATATCTCTTTTCATTGTTATTACATATGCCATACTTATCATTTATCAGAAGCCCTTATGTTGTTGAAATCAGTACAGATTGGGTTGGTTATATGCTGGTGAGTCATCCAGTTTGGAAGTTTACCAGTTATAAATCACTACAGTTCAATCTCATTGCTACCTCCACACATATTTCTGAGTAGTTATGGTCAGAACAAAAACAACAAAAAGATATCTTACAGTTTCAGGTTTGTTCAAGATTCAAACATCTCTAATAATCTGAGTGCAAAAAAAGCATATTATCTTTCATAAATGCTTTTCAATACATTTGACTTCTGTAATAATAATACTCTATCAAAAATGGATATGATGTAAGTCAAATCATATTTACCAAAAAACAGCATTTCCAATTAAGTCAGACCAGTTATGAGTGCTGCCTTTCAAAACTTACCCATAAGCTTATTATTGAGTACACTGAGAAGAAGGAAATATTTTCACATTCAACTTGGCTTTGGTGCAAGTTGCCATCTAACAAAAGTGGTTGATTGTTTCAGAATTTTAACATCCTATTTGGGTCATTACTAGATTTCAGCTAGAAACTATTAAAAATGTTCTAACACTCAACTATTATTGTTTTAAAATTATATTAAAATGTATTTTTAAAAACACAAAACATGAGTTTTTGTAAATTCAGAAAATTACACATAATGGTAGTTACCTTAATAATTTAATATGTATTCAAAGAGAAATAATAAACATTCAAGCATGCTATATTTTGAATTAATGTTTTAGAATTAAGAAAATTTGCCATAATTAAAATAATTTTGAGAATTAAAATGGTTAGTTTCTGTTTGTTGTAGCTAATTCTTTGGCTATAATGTTCAATTGCTTTGAATGTGCTTTTAAAATATGATTTCAGAGTTTTTAAAAGATTAACAACTTGGAACCAACCCAAATGTCCATCAATAATAGACTGGATAAAGAAAATGTGGCACATATATACCATGGAATACTATGTGGCCATAAAAAAGGGTGAGTTCATGTCCTTTGCAGGGATGTGGATGAAGTTGAAAACCATCCTCAGCAAACTAACATGACAACAGAAAATCAAACACCACATGTTCTCACTCATAAGTAAGAGTTATACAATGAGAACACATGGACACAGGAAGGGGAACATCACATGCCAGGGCCTGTTGAGGATTGGGGGGCAACAGGAGGGATAACATTAGGAGAAATACCTAATGTAGATGATGGGTTGATTGGTGTAGCAAACCACCATGGCACATGTATACATATGTAACAAACCTGCATGTTCTGCATATGTATTCCAAAACTTAAATAATAATAATAATAATAATAATAATAAAAGGTTATCTTTCCTTTCTGGCAAAAGGTAGAAGTTTACCTTTTAGTCTGACTGGAAGACAGACTTAAAAGTGTTTAAAGACACATGAATTTATATGAACCAGTCAAAAGATTCTCTCCTGAAATAAATCTGATAATTTTTTAAATCCTCCTTCTATAAGCTATGTTATTGAATATTACTAGATTTACTGTTTCCATCAGGATATTTGGCTGTCATATAGAACAAACTATGACAGTCAACATACTAGTGAGAAAAGTCAGTGTAGTATCAGTGTAGTGGGCCTAATTCTCTCTAGTTAATATTTCTTTTTTATTTATTTTTATATCCTAGAATAACTATGGAATGTCAAACTGTATATCTTACTTTACAGACCTCGTTCAATTTTCACTGGCAATATTTTATTATAGACCCCAATTCAAAAACAATATTGAATATTTCCTTATAGAAATTATGACAGTGATATCTTATATTTCAGGCAACAATTATCTTCTCTATCAGCATCTGTCAGTATGAGAAGAACTAAAATTAGTCTCAGTTTGCTCGTCAATATCATGAGTGATAATTATTTCCTTTGGAATCTGTGAGTAGGAAACAAACAATTATTAACCTAGCTTCATGTATATAGTTCCCATATAGTGGGTATAAATATATATAAAGAGAGAACAAGAAAATTTGTATACTAATTCTATTATTTCTCATTTCTCTTACAGGAGTGACTCATAAGCAAAGCAGTTGAGAAGTAAAGTCTGAATCTGACTGCGTAAATCAGGGTGAGTTTACACTCAGGTGGTAACTTCTAATTCTAACAACTCTACCTAGTTTGCAAATATGGCTAAAAAACTTCTTTTTTCCTATTGCCTGTTCCTTCCACCCTGTCCCCACCACATATCACCTTCCCCAAACTGACACCTCCTACTCCAACCCCAAACAGTCTGGCTTCTCTTGGTAGCTTATAAATCTGATGTCAAACACCTGTATCTGTAATTTGTTCCTAGGGAAAACATGCTCTCTCATCAGAAACAAATAAAGCATATGGCATTTGATTCTCTAAGCACACCCTGAAATATTTTAAGCAACTTCTTGATTTTCATAATTCCGACTTCTGAAGTGCTTCCCTTTTTTACCTCAATTTCAAAATTACTAGGTATCATATGATTATTGTAAAGCTGTGCATTTTGCAAATCAACCTCAATTATTATTAGCCTTTGCTTTTTCAGCAGGAGAAATATATTCCCCACAGTGGCCATTCATTTGCGTCTCAGCATGGTCTCCTTCCTAAAGAAACTTGAATCTGAATTTACTTCCCCTTTACTGATTGGAAAACAAATGTTTGATTTGGGGTGAGCATGTAAGTGAGCTTTAAGCACACACACAGGCAACAGCATGTTCCCAGCACCACCTCAACCATTTAGGAAGTTTCAACGTCCCAGGAATATAAATTGTTTCACAGATCCAGCAAAGTGCTGAGGGAATAGTAGGTAAGAAGTTTGGAGGACTTCAGAAATGCAAGTACTCCAAGTAACTTGCTGCACTCTGCCCTCATTCCTTCCTTCAAGCTAGAAAGACTTGGGGGAATGTTGCCAACCCATTAGCATTTTCAGAACTGAAATATTCTCTTCCCAAGATAGTACTATTGGAATGATAACAAGAAATGTGGAGCTCAACTTTCCTGGCTCTCTTCAGGTTTGTAGAGAATAGGGTAGTTTCATAGATCTGCTTTCACCTATGATAAAAATCGGAAAGGTTTAAAATTTATAGTTCTAGTTTAAGCCTTCTTTTCATTTCTTTGACTTTCTTTTGCCAAGGAGTCTTTGTGTAGAGGCTGGTGAAAGCATGATCACAGCTTACACCCTTCATGTCACAGTATTTCTTAAATTCTTTGATTTTTCATATTTTAAGGGATGGTAATTTCATTGCGGGACTAAGGCGGTTATGACACTTAACAATAGAGAGGAAAGATAAAGCAAAGAGAGTAGGAGAACATTACATTTAATTTTAAGTATAGTAGAAAATTTTATGTAAGCAAAAGAATAAAAAAAATACTTCCCTGATCTGGAGATTAAAAGATTAAATGTTTAAATAAGATAGCTTATAGGAGATATTTGTCAAGTAGTCTGTCTTTTGTTTTACTTTTAATCAACAACTTCCATTTCCCTCTATTCCCCCTAAGAAGGCATTATGACTTTTAGTGAGTCCTGCCTTAATAAGCCAATCTAAGGATGAGTATGTGATTAATCTATGTTTAAAAGCCTGCAGAGGGGCCCAATCATAGAGTACACTGTTGGTATAAATTGCAACAGTTTATGTCAGGAAGCTCTTTTATTTTTTTAGATAAAATTCAGTGTAACAGTCTATATCATATTTACAATAGAGAATGCAATGTAAATAGTGCCCTCTGCAGTTGTGCAATATGGTGGCCACCAAACTCTCATTATCTGAGTTGCCCACTTCTAAAAACTCTGTAGTCACACAGGAATAATCTTGGGTAAGGAATACATTCCATTTCAAAACCCCTCAGTAAGAGAAAATTAAAGAGTAGCAAACAAATGAGTAAAGACAAATTTGAACACAGTTGTTAATAACATTATTCCTACAGTATAGGTTCTTGTAATTATCACCTAGTCTCCTGTGGTGTATTTTCTTTCACTCATCTAGAGTCATTCAACATGAACGTGTGCTGCAAGTCTGTTGACTCCACCCAGTCTATTAAAATCACCTCTAAATCAAGTGCAAGGTAGACTGCTGCTCCAAATCTTTAACCCAGAATTTTCTGTGTCACATGTAATCGGATTCTGTCTCCTTGCCTGCTGCATTTATAACAAGGAGTCTTTGAATATACTATTGTTGTTATTTGCAACTGTCTGGTAGCAGTTACACTAATTCAAATTGATAAGCCGGTATTTACATTCTTTACAAACCCATGGTGGAATACGATGTAGCAGATCACCTGAAGAACTGTATGTTTTGTGATATTATTGTGACATAATGTAAAATGCCATGGAACAGGTCATATTGCCCAGTTGTCACTATACCTTGTGTCAAAAACCTAAAACCGTTTTTGTCAGTTGGCTAATTGGCTTATGTCTCCAGAGATCCTCAGCTACGTGATGTTGGAATTCACAATTCAGAGGGCAGTTGACACACCCACTTCTATGCTTAGACAATATTCCTGCCTTCTGGTCTATTAACCTCATCCTCATCAGTTTAACAAGAATCTACAGAGGGTGTGGCCTTGTTTTACTTGAGAAATCAATAGTGAAGGCTGTATAGGAATGTAAACTGAACAAGCACATGGTAGAGAAATAGAAGACAAATAATAATGCCTAGCAAATAGACTCTGAAAGTTCATTTAAAGTTGAAGAATTTCATTATTTCTTAATTTGTATTTTGGTAGGTTCATAGATACAACCAAATTGACTCGAGTTTCAACCGAAACTATTTTTACAACCTACCTTTCTTCTAGATAATACTCATTACCAATATTTTATCTTGGTTACTTTGGTGTATGATGTAACTGTAAATGACTCATTAATGGCTACTCATGAAGTTTTCTTCTGGGAATTATTTTTAATAAGGCAAGAGATAAATGTGGTGAAATAGTTTCTGATCTGAAGCTTTTATCTTTGTACTGAACAGAGGTCTAGACAAAAACACATAGATGTGTGTCTGCTCAAATGCTGAAATCCAGAATCTATTCTATACCAGAGTATTTGGAATGAATTTTACTAATTGTTCCATTGACTATTAAAAGAAATTTGTAACCAGAGAGAAAGATACATACAAAAACCTGACTCAGGATGGTCAAGAACTTGAGAGAAATCAGTAATAACAGCAAAAATATTAGAAATCTCAAGAAAAATGGTTTTTCATAGGAGACCATACTACCAGCCTACAGGTCATATCTGCAAAACATATTCTTTTGTTCATACTGATAAAGCTACTGATCTGACTTAATACATGGAGTAAATACAAAATAGTTTTAGAGAATTTTTTTCTCTTCAAAGTTTTTGATCATAATTTATGTAATGAATTAGAATTCAACAAAATAATGTGAAGATTAAAAGATAGGACATGCCTCATCTTGAATTTTGGGTGATCGTGGCCAATTATACAGTTGTTCCTTGGTGTATAGATGGAGGATTGTTTTCAGAAGCCCCATGTATTCCAAAATTCATGCACAGTCAAGTCTTGCGATAAGTCCTGCCCAGCCTGTATATATGAAGAGTTACCTCTACATATATGTGGATTTCACATCCAGGAATACCGTATTTTTGATTTGCTATAGACTGAAAAACATCCACATATAAGTGAACCTCCCCAGTTGAAACCCATATTGTTCAAGGGTCAACCATAGTTATTTTCTTAAAATGACCACTTAATTGTACAGTATGTTTCCACCGTCTAACAATAGGTAGGGTAAAGTTTATTAAAAAGGTATTTTTGGGCCAGGCGCGGTGGCTCACGCCTGTAATCCCAGCACTTTGGGAGGCCGAGACGGGTGGATCACGAGGTCAAGAGATCGAAACCATCCTGATCAACATGGTGAAACCCCGTCTCTACTAAAAATACAAAAAATTAGCTGGGCATGGTGCCACGTGCCTGTAATCCCAGCTACTCAGGAGGTTGAGGCAGGAGAATTGCCTGAACACAGGAGGCGGAGGTTGCGGTGAGCCAATACCAAGCCATTGCACTCCAGCCTGGGTAACAAGAGCAAAAACTCTGTCTCAAAACAACAACAACAAAAAGGTATTTTTGAAACATGAATCGAGTTTTTACTATATTCATAGCATATCCATGCACATTGTTTCTATTGCACTTCATAAAAAGACATAGAAGTAAAAAAATAATTGTCCACGAATGTTTATCCTTACAGAGACTAAATATCCAAAGTCAAGGACAATTAGAAACTTGTACAACTAGAGTTTATACTCACTTGGCATGTATTGTCAGGCCAGTACTCTTCCCATTACATAAAAGGGAAACTAATGAAAATCACAGAAGTCATTTATAACACAGCTCTTAAAATAAGAGGTTAATAAGGTTTTAATAAGGCTTAAAATTATCATTATTATTTAAAGTTATCTTATTACTTGTTATGGACTAAACGTTTATATTATCTCTGTCCTGCGAATTCATATACTGAAGCCCTAACCCACAATGTGATAGTATCTGGAGATGGTACCTTTGGAAGATAATTATGGTAAGAAGAGATCATGAGAATCAGGCAGTCTTAATAATGTTAGTACCCTTATAAGAAGAGACAAGATCTCTCTCACTCGCTCACTCTCATTCTGTCCCCACGCCATGCCCATACAAGAAGAGGTCATGTGAGCATACAGCAAGGAAGCAGCTTCCTAAAAGCCAAGAGAAAAGGCCTCAGAACGAAACCTCCTTGCCAGCACTTTGATCTTGGACTTTCCAGCATCCAGAACTTTGAGAAATAAACTTCTGTTGTTTAAGCCATTCATTCTATGATTTTTTTTTTTTAAGTGGCAGCCTAAGCTGACTAAGACACCATCTTATGTAAACTAAATTGAATGTAATCTTATTTTAAGAAGTAATATGGAGGTGAGATTAGTGAAGAGAAAGATCCATTTATTTTCTCCCTCATAGGCGATATCAATCCTCTCAAGTGGATTGAGAGGCACTACTACTTGCTAAATACTACTTCCTAATACCACTACTCAGGAAATATAACAACTACTCTTCTACCCAGTCTCAAGTCTTCTCCCAGACTTAAGTCTATGGTTTATTTTTATAAAATAAAAATATGGACATGGGATACATATGTCCAGTAACATATTCAGTAAATGACATTTTCATACTTCTTCACCTCATTCTAGATTATAACCAAATATCAAACTTATATGTCAAAATAATTTATGAGGATTTTCGTTGAATATCATCTTTTCTCAGGTTTTCTCTCTAGCTACTATCAAATTGAGAAGGAACAACTCATCAACATATGATATCGATGAAGAATTCAACCAAAACCTGAGCTCTCTTCAGATAATAAGAGAAGAGTTGCATGTAACAACTGGGGACATATAATTTTAACTTTTAAAATAAAGATAGACCATAAATTCAGGATTATCTATAGGAATTAAGTGATAATCAGTCATTGTTTAAGGTACACTCAGCTCTTGCGGTCACAGAAGTTGAAAAAGATAACAAGCATTTGAAATGCAGTAAAGAGAGTCTATACTAACCAATGCCATTCTTTACATTGTTAATGTTGGATAACAGTAGTTTAATTTGTAGTCTCATGATATAACCATTTCATGGCAATCTATTGTAAAATTTATAAAGTCAATATCACATATTTTTAAAACCAAAATGAAAACAAACCAGAAATGAGCTAGAAACTAAGTTCTTTAATAATAAGTAGCATGTTAAATGGGGGAGGGTAAGCACACTTTGATAACAATACTATTCTCATCAGAACAAACATAAAGATCTGGAAAGATAAACAACAGAAGTGACAGGAAGAGCTTTGCTGAGAGAGGAGGTAAGCCTCACAACCGTAATATTGCTCAACTCTTTCTTGAGTCCCACTTCCACTTCTCTTTGTCAAATTATTTAAGGGTTTTGAAGTAAAGAACAGACAATCCACTGATACTTTCCAATTTGCTAGCAGCTCATTAGAATAGACAACTTGTAGCACTTGCAATTAAGTATGCTTTAGCTCCTAAATATGCATTGAATTTATATTTAAAGGATCAGTTACTGCATGGTAATTACATGGAGCGGTGAGATGGCACATTCTAGGTTCTCTAAACACAGAAGTACACTGCCAGGGGAAATCGGAAAGGCTTGATCAAGTTCCTCCCTTGACACATTCTTCAGTAATCTTTAAATCAACATAACCTTCTCTAATCATAAAAGTATTGTGCTCTCATTATAGCAGATGTAGAAAATCAAGCAAAATACAAATGGAGAAAAAGTTACATTCATTTCTATATATTAATTTTTGTTCTATGCAATTTTGAATAGTGCTTTAAGTATTAAAGCCACTCGGCTTTTAAAATGATGTTTTCAGCATGTAAACCCCTCCACTTCTCAATGATCAGCTTTTTCTCCTCTTCAAAATAACAATGTCTGCAATAGAAAATAGCATATTTTCCCTTTTAAAAGGGTCCTTATTTTCCCTTTCCTATATTGTAATACTATAAATTGGTGTCTTATAACATACATATTCTAGCTTCTATGAAGAGCTCCTTAATGAATGTGCCTCAGGATTCTCACGTGCCACACATGGGATGCACGTATGTGGAGCTGTGCATGGCTCCCCCTTAGGGAAGCTGTGTGGGACCTGGGTCTTGTGGAGCCCCTGAAATCAGATGCCTTTGGCCATAGACACCTTTCTGCTTTACCCCAGTCTGTCACACAAATCTCATTTTCTGCTCCTTTTTTTTTCTTTCTTTTCTTTTTTTCTTTCTCTTTTTTTTTTTTTTTTTTTTTTTTTCTGTGAAGAGTACTGGGAAACTACACTTTTTTATTTGGAAAACTCTGTAGTCCATGTTGTCTACATTAAGCATATGACTAAAAGGCATTCTGACCAGATATACCTTATTTTTTTTTTCCATTTTCAAAGTAGTTTTATTTTGTGACATTTGATTGGCCCAGTCCATTAGACAAAAAAACATATGGACCAAATACAACATAATTTCTATAACCTGAGGGGACTCATGCATCATTACCTGATTGCTTGCTGATTTGGCTGTTGATTGGTTTCATGACTTTGAAGCTCATTTTGACCAGATATACCTAATGGGAGGAAAATATTGAAACTTTAATTGTTTTGGTATGGACAGTACCCTACTGGGTTACTAAAGTAGCAACTTTAGTAACTACTTTACTAAAGTTATTAAGCAGGAATCTGACATACCATTTGTGGTTAAGTGTTAAGTCCTTTGATGTGTTAGCTTATTTAGATAACATTTGCATTTTGATAAGGACTGTCAGTACTCCTGGATGGCAGGAAGTTTTGTGATGCTTGCTTGATTAACCTTTGTACAGAATGCCTGATTCATAGCCAGCGTTCAAGTTTTCTTTTTCTCTTTTCTTTCTAATTTTTTTTTTTTTTTTTTTTTTTTTTGAGACGGAGTTTCATCTTGTTGCCCAGGCTGGAGTGCAATGGCAAGATCTCAGCTAACAGTAACCTCCACCTCCCAGGTTCAAGTGATTCTCCTGCCTCAGCCTTCCAAGTAGCTGGGATTACAGGCATGTGCCACCACGCCCAGCTAATTTTGTATATTTTTGTAAAGATGGGGTTTCTCCATGTTGGTCAGGTTGGTCTCAAACTTCTGACCTCAGGTGATCCACCCACCTCAGCCTCCCAAAGTCCTGGAATTATAGGCATGAGCCACTAGGCTCAGCCAGTTTCCTTTTTAATGAATTAAAGAGCAGGTGTACTCTAGTAGGTATAGATAATTGCAACAGAAGTCATTATAAGTTCCTTTGACTCATAACTACTGGTTCTGGTTGTATATCTCTCCATCTACAGGATTATCAGTGTTGGTTTACAATAAGACTAATGGAATTTTCTTCTTGTCATGGCAGAAGAAAAGAGAATTTACACATATTTGAGAGGTAAAGTATGTTAATCTGTTTATTAAGAACAATTTTGAATGATTTATACTATGTATAGAACCACTAAAAGTAAGATATGCAGACTGATAATGAAATAAGGAATCTTTCCACTTTTGTTTCTTTGCTATTGTGACACATTTTATTTTGAAATTAAACTTCTCACATTTGGATGGGAACAGAGTATGTTCTTTAAATCCTAGCAAGGAAAACATGCAGAATGGCTTTGGAATACAGGACATAAGGTGTTTCTCTCAGTGGCAAGCCAGTTTTCACGAGGGGGCGGTGTGCTCCCCTGCACCCATCTGTAAGCATGTGAACAGACCTTCCACCAGGTGTCCACCCCAAGCACACACAGATACAGAACAAGAAGAAGGTGTCCCAGTGGAGAAGAGGGATGGCCCTACAATAAATTGCACAGACATGATGTTCTAGCTGGAGATTGCACTAAATTAATTGGAGAGGAAAAACAAATAACACCATGACTCATTACACACAAGGCATCTCTCAACTATAGGTATTTTTTTTAAATGAAAATGGATTCATTAAGAAAGTAACTATTAAATGCCACACATCATTGTGCTTAGTAATGAGAGGCATATCAAGAGGTATAAAGTATAATTTCTGCCTTCAAGAAGTCTGTAATCTACTTGGAGGTAAATACGCTCTAACATGAAAGAGAGGAAAATTCGTTTTGGTGAGCATTGGAGGTAAGTTTTGATAAATGGAAATGTGTGTAAACATTCCCTGTTAGATGATAGGAGCCACTAAATATCTTTGTAAAGCAAAGTGAAGCACTAGATGAACAACATTGGAATGAACAATTGAGTATAGTCTTTAGGACATAGGTCCTGGATTTAGACTTTGTGTACATGTCCTAACTCCACCATTTATGGAAGGAAGAAACATATGGAAAGAGGAATATTAAGAGAGGAGAATCAGTGCAGGGGCTGGCAGTGGTAAGAAATGAACTCAGAGAAGTAGGCAATGTTTGGGTCATGGCTTTCAATTTGAATGTCATCTAAAGATTTTTTTTCCAGTAGACATTGGAAGAGTTTGTCCACTAAAAGGAGAGATTGTTATCCAGAAAATGGAATTCATGCTTTAGATGACCTTGCGTATCAGAAATACACAAACAAATGTGCTAAATTACAGATGAGGTTATCCGGAATTCAGGGTCTGGCACTCAGCAGTGACCAAAATAATAATAAAATTAATCACCCTGAAGGTTAACTTTGTGTTTTTTACTGATCTGTTCTGAAGAAAATACTCTTCCACATCTCTTGGCCAAAGTTTTTACAAAACAAACAAATAAAAAAACAAAACAAAACAAAACAAAAAACACTTGCATCCCCTAACCATGAAGATGTAAGAGTTTACTCCTGCTGATTACAGAGGGAAAGACAATGCTTCAGAGAGTAGGGGACATTTAAGCAGTAGAAGCACTTGGTAAGATAAAAGACAAATTTATTTATTTATTTATTTATTTATTCGAATTCTTCCTTTCAGAGGGGATGCATACAATACACTTTTATGAAATATTACCATTACCCAGGAATGTCAATCTTCAATTTTATTGCCTCTTTTCCTGTTCTAATTTGAAGTTCCAGAGATACTCATGAATTACCATAGTTTTTCAATAGTTGGTCTTACTGACTCAGGAATATTTTTTAATGTTAAAAATTAATGGTTATCTTTTTCTCACTGTAGGTCTACATGTAACATGATGATGCAAAGTATCAATTTTTTTTCTTTTTTCTCTTTGAGACAAGCTCTCTGTTGGCCCTAAGTGAAGTGCAGTGGCATGATCATGGCTCACTACAGCTTTGACCTTCCTAGGATCAGATGATCCTCTGGCCTCAGCCTCCTGAGTAGCTGAGACTGCAGGTGTGCACCACCACACCAGATTCAGTTTTGTACTTTTTGTAGAGATGGATTTCACCATGATTCCAGGGAGGTCTCAAACTCCTGGGATCCAGCAATCTGCCTGTGTGGGCCTCCTGAAGTTCTGGGATTACAAGCATGAACCACCACGTGCAGCCAAGGGATCAATTCTTTCCATCTGGGTTAGAACACAAAAGAACTGCAATCGTTTGATTTCTAATGATAGAATTTATTGAATTTTATAAAACTTTCAAAATTTAAATTTAAAATTTTATTTAATTTAAATATTTGAATTTATAATTTATTTTTAACTCAAGATTTTTTTTTTTTTTTTTTTTGATGAGTAGACTTGCTCAGCTCACCAGACTGGAGTGCAGTGGTGTGATCTTGGCTCACTGCAACCTCCCTCTTTTCGGTTCAAGCATTTCTCGAGCCTCAACCTCTGGAGTAGCTGGGATTTCAGGCATGTGCCACCACGCTAAGCTAATTTTTTTTTTTAATTTTTGGTAGAGGCGAGCTTTCACCATATTCTCCAGGCGGTATCCAACTTCTTACTTTAGGTGCTTTACCTAACGCGGTTTCCAGAAGTGCTGGGATTATAGGCATGAGCCACCGCGCCAGGCCTGACTCTTAACTTTAATATATGTGTTTGCCTGACTGATATAAAAATATCTTTGAAAAATAGAATATCATATTTTTCTATTTTGCAACTTCTTTTTAAGAAGTTTATGAATGATATACAAGTTTAGTACATTGTGAATGTGATTGCATTTTATTTTCATCCTTTACATCAGCCCCAGTCCCACCATTAGAATTAAAATTATATGCAAATCTCAATTATAATAACTTAGTAATTTTGCTAAAATTAGAAAATAAGAAATAAATTATATTGAGTAAAAAAATAGTACTTTAGTAATCAATATATCTTCCTTTTGTTAACTATCCAAATTTTACCAGCCCATCAGATGAATAGCCAGAGTTTTTAAATAATACCTAAATTCTGTCTGATATTTTAATTCTTTCAGTCATTCAAAAACAGAGCTTTATGTTTCTAATTTTGTCTTTATGAATGCATATTTGTCAAATATGGGGGAAATTTTATTTGAAAGCTTTTAGCTTGATTTATAATTTTTCAGTACTTAGATAAACTGTGAGCTGACATATGTATTTTTGCCTTAGATTCAGTGAATCTAGAGGTGAAGATGAGAAGCCTTTAAGAACTATTTCAATTAAATGCATTTTAGGAAATAATAATTCAAAAATTACCTAATTAAAAAAAGTAAATGCATTGTCTCTTTTCACAATGTTGCAATGAATAAGAAAATGCAACATCATCGAGAAGCAATTTCTTCTCTTATTTCTTCCTTGTCTAGGTGGCTTTGTTCTCAGGCTTATGGCAGTTAATGACTGCCACTTTCAGCCATACATTTTCCAGACTTAAATTTAGTAAGAAGAGGGAGCCTCTTTCTTGCTTTTTCTGCAAGAATCCAGCTATTCTTCATAATGGACTTGTTTAGGTTATTTTTTCACTCCAGGAGAAAGGCATATATTGGTTGGCTTAGAACCAAATTACAACTTCATCCGGATCACTCGTAAGTATAGAAAGTGGTAAATCCTCAAAAACAAACAAACAAACAAACAAAACCCCAAAACCAAAAACAAACAGAGGCCTGCTATAGGAGAAAGGAGAAAGGGCTGCAAGGGAGGCAAGCAGCTATTGCTCACTGATTGCATTGGTTATGGATCACTGAGTAACCATGAGAGAATAAACTAAACTGGCTAGCGGAAGGGAAGGAAAGGAATTCAAGAAATATTAAGTACTTCCAATGTACCAGAATTGATGTGATTAGTTCTAAGTTTGTGGGAGAGATCCAGCAAGATCTTCAAATTTCTGTTTTCAGTAACAATGCAGTTTGAAATAGGAAATACAAGAGTAGCAAGTCTAAATGAAAAGGTGATGAGGTCAGTTTTAAAGATCTGGAGTATGAGGTGTTCCTAAGACTTCCAGGGGAGATGGGAGATGGATTTATTTTGGAGTTTAGTGAAAAGGTGTCCACTAGAGATGTATAATGCAAATATAGGAGTAGTGTTGGTTTCATGATTAATCTAGTATAAGGGGCCTTTCTCCGAGTAAGCATGAATGTTCTAGCCCAAGATAGAAAAGAGCCAATGGTGTCAACAAATAAATTTGAACTTACTTGTATATCAGTTGGGTAAGTTTTAGTTAGCCAGTCTAATTATGTAGATTACTTCAAGATATAATAACCAAATAAAGTTTCTAAGTCTACTGAAACCAGCACAACACCCTTAAATATGCTGACCCTACGTATAAGAACTTGCCCGAAAGTGAGGCAGCCTCCCCCTCCCACAGCACGGCAGTAGCTGCAGTATCTTCCTCAAACTGAAGAACTGGCAACGTTGAGCAGGCAAAACTTCTACCTGCCTTCAGACAGTAGTAGATTTAACTTACCTAAGTCCCATATGCTTGTGGCATCTGAATATCAAAAAATTAAAACTGTCATTTTTAACATTTTTAACTGTCATTTAGTGCTTCCGCAATAAAATATCAAAAATATGTTTTTAGAAATTTCCTCTTAAAAAGAGACTAAAATATAACTTGCCACAATTCAGAAAAGAACAGTTTTCTACATGTGGGGAGAAAAGATACCTAACTTGTGGTGTATAATTCTTCTAAATTAACAAAATAAGTCAGTGGTAAATTACCTTTATGTAAAAAGTGAGTGACTTTGGGAAGAAAATAATCTCTAATTTGACAATTTATGGCTTAGATTTTGTTGTAGATTGACAGCAGGTTTTAGATGGTTTTCTACTTAGTTTTTATAGAAAAGTGACCTAAACAACTATAAAATGCTCATTTTATAGTTAATAAATCTGAATAAGTCATAGTTAATAATAATTGAAGATTCAATTTGTTTTTAATTGAAAACAATAAATGCACATTAAATGCATTAAATCTTTACTTGTAACATTAGTATGCAGCTGAAAATCTATTCTTTTTTTCAGGTAAAGAATCAATACAGAAATATCAGAACTGTTAATATATATGTCAATGATATATGTGTATATATATATATATATATATACACACACACACACATATATATACAGCTGTAGATAACATATTTATATGTATATATACTTCTATAGACCTTTATATATAGGCATACGTTATTTTTTTCACTTTATTATGCTTTACAGATACCGCATTTTTTATAAGTTGAAGGATTGTAGCAAGCCTGCATTGAGCAAGTCTACTGATAGAATTTTTCTTATAACATGTTCTTCAGGTCTCTGTGTCACATTTTGGTAATTCTTATAATGTTTCAATATTTACAATTTTTATTTTGTTTGCTATAATCTGTAATCATTGATCTTTCACATTACTGTTGTAATTGTTTTGGGGTGCCACAAACCATGCCCATTTAAGATGGCAAACTGAATTGATCAATGCCATATGTGTTCTGACTGCTCCACTGACTGGTTTTTCCCCAGTCTGTCTCTCTCTCTGGGTGCCTCAAAATTCCTGGAGACAACAATAATGAAATTAGGACAATTAATAACCATACAATGGACTTCTAATTGTTCAAGTGAAAGGAAAAGTTGCACACCTCTCACTTTAAATAAAAAGCTAAAAATGATTAAGTTTATTAAGGAAGCCATTCCAAAAGCCAATAGAGACCAAAAGCTGGGCCTTTTGGGTCAAATGGCCAAGTGGCCAATGCAAAAGACAAGTTTCTGACAAAAAGTAAAAGCGCTACTCCAGTGAACACACAAATTATTAGAAATCCAAACAGCCTTATTGCTGATATGGAGAATGTTGCAATGGCCTAGAAAGAAGATTAAACCAGCTACAACATTCCCTTGAACCAAAGCCTAATCCAGAGTAAGGACCTAACTTTCTTCAATTCTGTGAAGCTTGACAGAGGTGAAGAAACTGAAGAAGAAAAGGTTGAAGCTAGCAGAGCAGGTTGGTTAATGATGTTTAGGGAAAGAAGGTGACCCCATAGCATAAAAGTGCAAGGTGAGGCAACAAGTGTTGATGTGAAAGTTGTAGCAAATTATCCAGAAGATCTAGCTAAGATTACCGATTAAGGTGGTTACAGTAAACAACAGATTTTCAACGTAGATGAGATGGCTTTGTATTGAAATAAGACATCATCTGAGACTTTCATAGCTAGAAAGAGGGGGTCGATGCCTAGCTTCAAAGCATTAAAAAAAGACAGCCCAAGTTTCTTGTTATTAGGGGCTAATGCAGCTGGTGCCTAAGTTGGAGCTAATGGTAATTTACCATTCCAAAAATCCTAGGGGCCTAAAGAACTATGTTAAATCTATTCTGCTTGTGCTGTTTGTGTAGAACAAAGCTTAAATGACAGCACATCTGTTTACAACATGATTTACTCTATATTTTAAGCCCTGTGTAGAGATCTGCCGCTCAGAAATAAAGATTCCTTTCAAAATGTTTGAAACCTTTGAAAACTTGACAATACACCTAGTCACCCAAGAGCTCTGATGGAATTGTACAAGGAGATTAATGTTTTCATGCCTACTAAAACAACATCCCATGCATCCTACGGATCAAGAAATAATTCAAATGTTCCTGACCTATTATGTAAGACATACATTTTGTAAGGCTATAGCTGCCACGGATAATGATTTCCCCAATGGATCTGGGCACAGAAAATTGAAAACTCTATGGAAAGGATTCACCATTCTAGATACCATTAAGGACACTAATGATTCATGGGAGGGGGTCCAAAAAACAACATTAACAGGAGTTTGAAAGGAGTTGATTCCAACCCTCATTGGTGACTTTGAAGGGTTCAAGACTCCAGTGAAGGACATAACTGCAGATGTGGTGAAAAGAGCAGAACTAGAATGAGAAGTCGAGCCCAATGATAGGACTAAACTGTTGCAATCACATGATAAAGTTTTGACAAATGAGGAGTTGTTTCTTCTGGGTGATCAAAGGAATAGTTTCTTGAGACAGAATCCACTCCTGGTGAAGATGCTGTGGACGTTTTAGAAATGACAACAAAGGATTTGTATTATCAGATAAGCTTAGTTGATAAAGCAGGGGCAGAGTTTGAGAGGACTGACTTCAATATTGAAAGTTCTATTGTCAGTAAAATGCTATTAAGCAGCATCACATACTACAGAGAATAGAGAGATATTTTCTGAAAGAAAGATTGATGTGGTAAACTTTATTTCTATCTTATTTTAAGAAATTTTCATAGCTACCTCCACCTTCAGCAACCACCATGCCAATCAGTCAGCAGCTACCAACATCAAGGCAAGACTCTCCACTTGCAAAAAGATTATGAGTTGCTGAAGGCTCTAATGATTGTTAGCACATTTTAGCAATAAATTATTTTTAAAATTAAGCTATGTGCATTATTATTTTAGTCATAGGGCTATTGTACATGTAAGAGACTATAATATAGCATAAACATAGCTATTATATGATTGAGGAAACCAAAACTCATGTGACTTGTTTTACTCTGATGTTCACTTTATTTCAGTGGCCTGAAACCAAACCTGCAATATATTCCAGTTATGGCTGTATATGTTGTATAGTACAAACTAAAACATAATGTTGTATGGTAGAAAATTGAGTTATACACATATATATGTAAATATATGTGAAAAGCAATTACATTTTTTTCTCCTGGAAACATCTATTTTTGGAAAATTATATCTCAAATTTTCACCTTGGTTTTATAAAAGCAGCTTCTGTTAGCAGTTCTTATCCTTTTGAGAACAAAAGCCACTGTATCTAATTACTAAATCATAGAAAGTAAAGGGGTAGTACTATCAGAAATAACAAATTGAATTACACCAGGACTTAAAAACAAAATTTCTAATCACTTTGAATATTCAGGAGAAGGAAAGTAAACACTTGGAATGGAAACAATGGATGGACATGGATTACAAAACTTGTAATCCAAAATGAACTTAAAATTGCTAACAAATACGTTGTAAAAGAATCTGAGTCAACAAAATGTGAGTAAATAAAGTGTCACTCTTCTGTAATGTTTCATAGAAATTGATATCAGTCAAGGCCTGGTTAGAATTAAACAAACTTAATAGAATGACAGATATACAAAGTGAAAATAAGAAAATAATCGACTTTTCAAATATTTTCACTTCCCTAAATGTGACTGTCTAAAAAATCAAGAAAACTGAGGCAAAGTTATTCTAGCTTGATTCTTGATAATTTTGATATTAAAATCTGAATATTAATATAAATTCCTAATAACTGTTATATACTCCATGTTTTATTCTGTTTAAATCGATATTTCAGTGAGTTACAATGTTTGAAATCTGCCTTAATAACCCTGAAACAATAATAATAGTAGGAACAACATTAAATAAGCTTGTTCTATATTCAAAGCCTTGTGTATACACTACAGATAGGTCATATCAACTGCTTTTCAGGACTACACTGAAAAAACAGAGGCAAAAAGAGAGTAAGTGATTTAGCCACCAGTTAGATAATTTATTAAGTAAAGGAGCTACAAATGGTACCATACATGGCTGACTCTAGAGATAGTGACACACTTCACTACATTAGCAAGATGTAAAGAGCTGATTCTACAAATGATAGTTAAAGGTGAAATAGTATGCCATCTCCCCATCAGCAACATTTGAACTTCCAATGAAGGTAACAATAGTGTCAAATAGAGCTAAAACAAATATGAAAAATATCATTATCCAGCATAGAACATTATACAGTAATATTTCATGGTTAGTGGAATTAAAGGCAGCTGAGATATCTAATAAGATGACTACAGTCAAAGACCCTATTTCAGAGTTAATAGGCAGATCATTACAAGCTTTGACCAAAGCAGTCAACATACTGACCTAATCAAAATCCAGAATGAAAATTATCATAAAGTGCATGATGAACCAATTAGCCTGGAGCTGGCTTGATTCTATCTGCTCAAGTATCTCAGCTGGGAATGGTAAATTAAAAACTGAAAGAAATGAGAAGGAAAAATGGAGTAGAAGAGAGGAGCATTAGTATAAGTTCTGGGTCCCTATGCAAACACATCAGAGGGACACCTCTTTTGCTTTTTCATAGTAAAACAAACAAACATGTACCCAGATCTCTGGCAAAGAGCAGGTACTCCTATGTGGGCCTCCACCCACCTTGGAGCAGCACATATGATACTTGTTCCCTATCTAAAGAGATATTAAGGAAGAAGTGCTTTTGTTTGCTCTCTTAACATTAAATTCTGCTTCTGGAAAATACCTTAAAATAATATGGAGCTACAGCATTAGAGCTTTAGCTGATGAAGATTGGGAATAGGAGCAAGTAGCTCATTTGGAGTAAAGAAAAGTTAATAGAAATTTAACTAATAGCCTATCCAGAAATGATACCTTTACTACTTCCTGATATTCTTGTGCTTTCATGATTTAGAGAAATAGTTCTCTTTCTACGACAAATATGAAGGTATCTAGTCCTTTTTCTATATGAAATATGGAGTGAAAAATTGAAGTAGATTATGAAGTAAAACAAAAGAAAATAATTTTACAAGGATCACATGGCACTTTTTCTGGAGACCTTAAATTTTAAATTATCAAATCTTAGAACTTTTAATGAGTGAGACTGAGAAATATAGTAGAAAGAAAACGCGGAGAACCTATAGGTCAGGAACCTACTTATGACTGTCCCATTCACTAATCATGCTGCAATTATTAATTCTGTTTTTATAACTTAGAATCAGTTTTTTTTGTTAGTTTTTTTGTTGCTGTTTTGTTGAATGAGAGGCTTGTGCTCATACAAGGTGTTAAAGAATTTCTAATTCAAAAATGTTAGTTTAAATATTTCATATGGACACTGGTAGGAAAATAAATTTAAAAATCTATAACAGATCAAGAGAATTTTTTTTCAAATATGCTTTGATCTTTTCTCAGAAACAGAATATTTATCTATGCATTTTCTAGTCTTCTGGCAAATTCTCCCTGTGTTATCTTCTTTTCATTTTATTATGAAACTACAGTCTTATTTCAATGTGTGTTACTATCTTCAAAGAAATTACCTAAGAAAATGATGTACTGGCTCTAAACATGTTTCCATTGCTCTAAACTTTTTTAAACTGCCTTCATGCAAATTTGGACAGCAGAAATACATTATTACTTGTAAGTCATAAGTCATGTCAAAAAAAGTATATAATTAAATTTGATCACCCTATTTAACCTCAACTTACATTAAGCTCTTTTAGAAAAAAATAAAAAATTACTTTCAGTGTTGGAAATGTGCTATCTAAAACTATTAATACTTAACAGAAAGTGGCCATCGCCTGTAAAGAAAATTTAAAAAGAGAAAGAAAGTATTCCAAATGATTCACAATAAACAATTCTTCTTCCCTAAACATTACTATTTTGGATAGAATTGTCTTCCGATGTAAATAGTCTGTCTTGTTGGGGATATGCTCATCTCTGAATCTAGAACTGTTATTCACTATTACCAATTATGTCTCATAGCTGGGTCCTTCAGTTTATCTCTAGATGGTAAATTTGAGTCAAAGTTACTGTAATATCATGCATGAGTATTAGAGTTAGACACAGTTAAGCTGAAAACACAGCTTTAATCGCTGGCTAATTAAGAGATTTCAGGCCAGTGATTGAGCCTCGGTTTGTCAACTTATAATTACAGGAATATTATCTAATCTTAAGGCTATTTTAAGAATAAAAAAATGAAAACTCATAGCACAATGTCTGGAACACAGCAGCTGCCTGAGTACCACATCAAACCATGTTGCATTTCCTAATCATCTTCATATGCATAATAGAGAACTGGTGTTTACTCGCACCTCAAGAAAAAGATTCCGTATACTGGAACAGGCGATGATGATTTTCAGCAGACATAAAATTGAAAATTTTTATTAGTGAAATAGAAAAACAGATCAGGAAGAAGCTAAAGCACAAATGAGCTTCTTTGTACCTGATAAGATGGTGAAACTAGAGAGAGAGTGAAGTTCCTGCAGACGGCGGGTGGCCCAGATTCCTGACTACTCTGGGAAGATGCAATCAGTTTCAATATAATATTTGATTTAAAGGAGAGACCCTTTTCCATTAGAGTGGAGCTCATTTGGGAGCTGTTGGCAGGAATTAAGTACATCTGGCAACTATATACTTCATTTAGGAGTGATGCGTGGAGGCATTTAGGTGCTTAAGCTTCTCCACAAACCCAGGCGGCAGAGACCACACTAAAATTGAAGCCAGAGAGAGAACTCCAGCAGTGAAATTTTCAAGACATATGATAATGCAACTTTCCTTTGAACATCCTAGTGGATCTGGTTACTCTCAAACAATTCATGTGCTCACACACAAACTCAAAGATGAAGCCATTGTAGAAGCAAAGTAATTGACAGATAAATATTATTGATTGCACTTATCCAAATACCTTGAGAACATCAAGAATGCTGGTTAGACTAAGAGCACTGACTTGATCTATGGCTCTGTTATTGACATGCAGCTCTCCTCTCTCTCCTAGAGCTCTGCATAAAGTTTTTCTTTTTTTTTTTTTTTTGTCAGAAAAAATTATGAAAGTGTCACTTTCCCTTTGCAGTTAATTCAGGAGAGATCCTCAATTCGAGCAGGGCACATTTTCATGCAAATACAGCAGCACAGTTTCCAGCCCCCTAATAGCTTCTTACAAATGATGTGCCATTACAACGAGGTTTATTTAAACAAATTTAATACATCTTTAATCAAGCTGGAGAGCATTTTCAAAGGTCACGCTCCAAATCAGGATCACTGTACTGAGCTTATCAAAGTATTAGCTTAAGGGGGAGGGAGAATTATTTCTTGGACAAGTAATTTTAGGCAAATCTTTATTTACATTTTTATTCAGTTATTAAATTTTATTTCTTTCCCTCCTCCTTCTAGTCTCCATTTATGAACCTATAAGAAAGTCTGCAAATGGAGCTATAAGCATATCACTGCAGCCAGTCCTTCTAGAGGCGACGCCTTTGAACACAGAGAGTCTGAAAGGCAAGGACAAGAGACCAGGCATTTTCAATGTCAGAGATAATCTTTTAGTGCCTCTAAAGCATCCTTCCCAAAGGTCTCACATTAGGCTCTGTATACATTGCTGAAATTCTAATGACTGTTTCTTCAGTGGATAAATGAAATAGACGTTGTGAGTTGCCCTAACCTAGACCCTCATTCTTTCTCCTTTCCTGTCTCTCTCTTTCTGTTATATGTATCACATGCAGTATATGCAAACAAATATTTACTGCCTACCTACCATGTACCAAACCCTGAGCTCCACTAAGGTCTTTAAACTCCCATTAATTATTCCTACAAACACTAATATGGTTATCCGAGATTCTCTCCAACTCTTGAATCTTTAGCATGAATATTTATGGAACAAAAATCAGCTTGAAGCACCTAAGAAAAATAAGTTTATCTCTGGTACTAAATCTCTGGACAAATGTCAGTAACAGCAACCACCATATGCAGTCACAACGACAGAGGAAATGTCAGTGTTTGCAGAGTGCAAGCTCCCATTCCATAAAATTCAACTCTTTGTCCTAGTGTAAGAGTAACTAATGAGGCCCTAAGATTAAAGGGGAAGTGAACTCTGCAAGAACATGAAAATAGCTGATAGGAAGAGGAGAGTTACTCCTAAGGATTTTAATCCTCATTAGACTTAGGCGCTTTCAAACTTCTCAACAACATAGAAATGAAACAGAGCCTCTGAAAAGACAACACTGAGATAATGAAAAGATCATGCAGCACTGCTGTCGAATCTATTTTGGGGTCTTAGCTCACTACCAGCAATTGCCTGTAGGGTGAAGAAAACTGGGGACCAGAGAAAAACAAGAGAATCACAGAGATCATCATTATTGCAGGCCAATAAGGGACAAAGCACCTCCCCTCCACATAAATGATTTGCCTGTAGCACCACCAGAATGAAGCACCTAGTAGCTAAGGGCAAGGAAACAGTAGGTAAACTTGTTTTTTGCTTGATACACTAGGAAATTCATATGTAATCAATAACAACACAACAGGGATCAGACAATGATGTGGGATATGGGTTGATTCTCAAAGAAATTATCGAATGCCTTGTTATTAAGTCTTTGGGGGCAAAACAAAAACACAGCCAAAAAAATAAAAATAAAAACCCTCAGATCAAACAAACAAACAGATTGACATCCCGACTTTCTGTCTAAATATGATTCTCTCAGTATCCTGAAGGCACAGAAAATTATTTTTTAAAGGTGGGTGGTAAAAGTTAAAAAATGAAGATGTAGTAGAGTTTTGGATTTTATATCCCTAGCCCAGTGAGATGATATGCCCTTTGAAAAAGGTGATGGGTGGACAAGTATCAAGTTACCTCAACATAATTAAATGGCAGCTAATCTTATGTGTAATTTCTAGGCGAGTTTTTATTTACCTTGATGTGTCTACATCCTATACCAGCAGCTCTACAGTAGCCTGGCTTATTGCTTTTGTCACACAACAAAGCAGTAGCCTAGCTTCCCTGCAAGGGGTGATTGGCCACACACTGTCTCCCCTTGGCAACTTTGGTTTGAGTCTGCCTTCTTTTTTTGTCGAATTTGCTGTTCTTCTCCCCACTCCAGTTCCACTTTCTTCTCTCTGTTCTTCCTGAACTAGAGTCTGGAATTCTAGAAATATAGGCACAAGACTTTGAGTGCCTTAGGTGCCAGCGACTGTGTTTCCACACCCAGATATGAGTGTGACATGGCACAATAAAGAGTTCTCAGCTCTCACTCTTAAGACTGATCACAAGTGCAGGCTTAGAAATGTGTCTCCCCTGTCACTGGACTCAGAGACTCTGATTTGTTGGGTCTGGCCTGAGGCATGGTATCTATATTTTGAAAAAGCTTCCCAGGTGGTTGTATAGAAAGAATAGTGGAATTCTGAAACAGCTGTGTCATCTTCCCAACTAACTCAGTTTCTAGCTGTGTTAGCTAATCACTTATCCTCTCTAAGCCTCGATTTGAAAGATGGAGATCCATTCATTTATCCTTTCATTCTTCCAAAAAGTATTTATCAGTTGTATACTAAATGCTTTGCATAAATGAGTAATTCCTTTAGGAAATTCCAGTTAGTGGAGTAGACTGACTTAAATTTGATAGGCATGTATAAAGACCTAGGAGAATTGGAGCTACCAGTTCTCTTCAGTGATGTCAAAGTTGATAAGACTTTACAGATCAAATGACATTAGCCAGGTCTTAGGTGATGAATATACATTTATCAGGAGGAAGAGAAAGGAAGTTTTAGCAAGAAGGAGGAGTATACATAAAACATGGAAGCATGAAATGCATAGTACTTTAAGTCTGACAAATTCTGCAAACTTAAAAATAAAGTTTATGAGTTAAGGAATGAAGATAATACTGGGAAATGTTAAAAAAAAAGTAAGTTAATGCTAAATTTTGAAGGCTCTGAAAAACAAGCTGAAGAATTTGGAATTTTTCCTTGTTGGGGAATGGGATACCAGTTTTATCCTTGTCTGTTTTCAACATGGAAATGGTGCGCATACACACACACACACACACACACACACACACACACACACACACACAGATTCATTATTCCACGGGCAAATTTAATATCAGGGCTATAGGTAGTGACCAGGAAAGAAAAACTGGTTAACAAAGAAAATCAAGAAGGTAAAAGAGTTGGGAATCATTTCTCAGGTAGAAATCGATACATTTTGTTGACTAAATTTAGGTGATAAGAAAGTTATCAGTGGTAATTTCTACATCACTGGATTGAAGGTGGGTGGAATTGTATACATAAAAATGTTTTTGTAAATTGTTAGTTTAAAAAAGTTGCACTAAGGAAAGTAATAGTAGAAATTTCTAAAGAGACTTACATTGATCCAAATGTATGTCTTCATTTGGATTAATATATATCTCTTCAAGTTAATAGCTTGAAAGATGTTATCACTGGAATGTAGAGAGCTCCATATGCTATTCAATGAAATTTCAGGAAGGATGACTTGATTTTGCAAAACTGGATTTTTTTTTTTCACATATTGAAAAAAATCTAGAATTCTGAAGACTTATTCTATCTCTGGCTCTAATTTTGCACATTGGTCTTCACAGCCTTTATATATATATATATATATATATATATATATATATATATATATATGCCCCATAGTTCCTCCAATAGTGAAACCATGGTAAAACTATTTATCAGCTTCCTATAGACTCTATAGACTCTGGCCCAATTAATTCCCGAATCCAATGTGAGCTCTTGATATTATTCTACATTTTTATGAGTTTAATTAACAGAAATAACAAATCCATGATGCCCACCTCTTGAATTAGGGAGCTATGAGGCAGTGTGGGAATGGGAATGTGGGGAAAATCACTCTGCAACACAGAAGATATCTCCTCCATAGTTCCTCATTTTATTGTATGTTTTTGTGTGGATAAGGATGGAAATAGAATTCAAAACTGACTACAGATATATTTTTGTTATTGTTCAAGTAGACTTTATTTTTTAAGGCAGTTTTAGGTTTACAGAAAAATTAAACAGAAAGTACAGAAAATTTCCATATGTTCCCCGCCCCCACCAGAGTGGTATATTAGTAACAATCAATGAACTAACATTGACACATCATTCATTGTCACCAAAAATGTATAGTTTACATCTGAATTTACTCTTGGTGTTGAAGATTCTCTGAATTTTAACAAATGTGTTTTGCAAATATTTTCTTTGAGTCTGTGGCTTGTCTTTGTTATTTTCTTGACTTTTTTACTTTTGTAGTGCAGAATTTTTTTAAATTTTAATGAAGTCCAGCTTACCAATATTATGCCTTTGGTGTTGCATCAAAAAAATCACACAAGATCACCTACATTTTTGTCCTGTGTTATCTTCTAGGGCATTTGTAATTTGGCATTTTAAATGTAGGTCTACAATACATTGTAAGTTAATTTTCGTAAACAGTATCAGATGTGTCTTTAGACGTATGTTTTGGCCTGTGATGTTTCATTGTTTGAATTTACTTTTGATCAAGAAAAAAAACAATTTAGTAAAGGGTGGACATTATGTTGTTTAGGAAAGCAGTATGATGGACATTTCTTGTGTCTTGTAGTCCCTTCAGTCCTGCCTGGAACCTGGAAGATGAGTGAAGGAGACTGACACCATTCTGGAAAATAGTGCATGGAGCCAGATCTATGAAAAACAAGTTATTTTGTCAATACTTTGTCTTCAAAAAGTTACTGATCTTTTTTTTAAAGAAATTTTTATTTTGCTCTTTGGGAATCATTGTTTGCCTTTGAGAGATGGTGTTATGTTAAAAAATTTTCCCAGAGAGCCTGTAAGTTAGCAAAAGAAAAGAGGGGGCATATTCTAGAATAAATAAAGCAGCCATTCAGAAATATGCAGCTGAGAATTATTATGTGCTATGGATCACCCAGGTATGGAGGGAAATAGATTCTTTGGGTATGGATTCCTTGAGAGGAATTGAAAGTAAAAACTCCAGAAGGAAAATGGGGTCAGGGACAGGGATTGGCTAATGAGAGAGCTGCTGGGTCAGGTTTCTGGCTTCTCAGCAAGTCAGGTTTAATAAACGGATTATTTTTAAAGTGGTGAGTAGGGCTAAGGAGAAAACAAGAACAACAACAACAGTCGGCACATTTATATGAGATGACCGAAAGCAAGAAGGTGTTACCACCCATAGGTTCAAAGGGCAAGTGGTAGGAATGATTAGGGTACTCTGAGATTGGCACTCAGTGGAGAGAGCCTCCAAATAGCATCGCTGTATTTGGAGAGAGGGATGACCTGCATTGGGACCCAGTGAAATAAATATCACCACCTTACTTTCCTTCCACTTTTCAAACGTATCTCATTGTCTCCCATTGACGGAACTGAATTAGAAGACAAAGGGCAAAGGATCTCGTAGAGACAGAGTCCTCACAACTCAGTACTCCAGAGCACAAAGCAGAGCAGGATATAGAAAGGTAGAGAATGAAGCTGGGAAGGTAGAAAATGCATAACAAAGCTACCGTGTGTGTGTGTGTGTGTGTGTGTGTGTGTGTGTGTGTGTGTGTGTGTGAGAAAGAGAGAGCGGGAGAGAGAAAGGGAAAGATGAAGCAGTAAGTTTTCTTTTATCTTTGAGTCTTTAATAGGAAGTTTTCAACATTGTCATTTCCTGTAGTTTCTTCTAATTGTCCAATATAGCATTTTACTTTTCTTGTACTATTTGCCAAAATGAAAAAGGGCTCCAGTATAAAAGGGTGGTTTTATTTACATGATGAGTCTGCTGAGGCACACATAGCAGGGACTTCCATGAACCAAGGAAGGGTATGAATCTGGAATTCTGGAGAGCAATCTATTGCACGGCCAAAAATAAGTGAAGATGGAGATATGTTAATAGCAAGGAGAAACAGTGCAGATTTGAAAGCAGTGTAGTATAGGTGAGTGTGAGGGTAATGTGAGTCAACTTTCTTTCCCTTTAATTTTGTTTAAAATATAAAGAAAAGGTGACAAGACACAATTTATAAATGTTTTATTTTAAGACATAATTTTGAAAACATCTGTAACTATCAACTAGTAAAATAGTCCCGTTTTCTTAATTCCAAATTGTCTTGTATAGATGATTGAGAAAGGGATTCCAAAATTATTTTGACCTTTAATTGTTTGCAATTCACCAAGAACATTTTGCAACTTTCAACCTTTCATTCTACAGAAACACTCCCTTGAATGAGAGAGAATAGTTTGCAAATTGACTCCCAGGCTGATTTCCCACTCATTCAGAATGGATTTAGGCCAACTCATCCAGCCATTAGCTTTGTGATACAAATTGATTTTAATAATGCATTTCAAATACAAATAGAAATAACTATTATGTGGGCATATATTTTGAACTTTCTGTTTCTCATTGTTAAAGCAGATAAGTGAAAATTTATCCCATTTCTAATTTCTGCTATTTAGTAATTAGATCCCTTTGACTTTTTGTTGTCAGTTAGAAAGTAATTAATTTAAAAAAACAAACTGTTTTTCTTAGAAGAAAAGAATAGTAAATACATCTTGAGAAAACTATATCATGTGTAGAAAGTCATGAGTTTGTTAGAAATAAGTAATTTATTTCATACATAATAAAAAATAATGTAAAAGTAAGCAGAAGCATCTTTTAGAAAAACTATTTGACTTTCTGTGAATATTAAAGGGATATACACATATTTCTAAATGAGTGCTATCTTTTTATCTTTCTGTGTATCAGCACTAAATCTATTGTACTCCTGGTAGTCTAAATAATTGCATTTCAATTTATTTGCTTTTACTGCTAATAGTATTAGCTATATAATTTCTCTATATCACATTTTTAAAAAATTCATAGCTTTTATGCTTTTAATCATTACTTGGTTTATATGTATTACTGGGTAAATATATATTGTAAACCAAGTATTACACATTACTTGGTTTATAAAAATTTGGGTGGGAGCGCTAAGAAACTATCATAATTCTAGATACTAGATATCCCAGGTTCATATTCTAGGCCTTTTAAAGTATGAGATTATGACTCAAATTTCATGGAATCTTTACTAATACAGTATAAGGATAATATTAATGTAATTGCATTATAATTTTAAGAATAAGCCTAACACTTTAATATGTCCATTAGTGTAGCCCAAACAAAAAACTTTTAATAAAATGTTTTTGTGATTGTTCACCATGTATCATCAATGCTCAAAACTGTATTTGAATTAATTTCTATTAAAAATAAAGAGAAGTTGGTACATGTTAGTCACTGTTTTTGTTTTGAAGTGAAAATATTTTCAATTAACCACATATATTTTATGCTCACCAACCATTTCACTTGATAGTCATATGCAAAAGGTAATCCAAACTTTACTAGGAGGATAACACTAAGCTAAAATATTTTAATGCAGAAAATGTAAATAAACAGTTATTATCCAGTATTGTTTATGCTTTTTATGGCACTCTTAATTTGCTTTAGTTTTTGGTTTGAAATATATAATGTATTATATATGTTTACACACACACACACACACACACACACACACACACACAAATGATGGTTGTTCCATATTTCAACCATTGGTCATGGTCAATTTTTATTTTGTTCAGATATACCACTGTCTTTCCATACAAAATATACTCTTCATTGAAATAGATACTAAGTATATGTTTGCCATGTTTTTACACATGGATATAGAAAATAAAATAATATACTGAGAATACTTTTGCAACTTAAATTTGAAATATTCAAGACAAATCCAAGATCTTAACGTGAATTAATTTACTTAGTTCAATTCATTTTCATGAGAGCTCAGAAATGGTATACGTAAAGAAACACTGCCATAAATTAAAACGTTGTAGAGATTTTAACGGTTTATGGCCAAGCCCCAGAGAAAAATGATCCACTTTTCACAATATAGGAGAATCAAGCCCTTTGGCTCACTTTCTCCTTGAAGTAAGTTTTCTATCCTCCTGCTAAAAGACCTTGTGTAAAGAAATTATCACAACTTCCTTCAATGTTCTTTTCTTTGCTTAAAATGTCTCTAAATCAAGAAGTGAAAAGTTACTATTTTTTTTCTTTACAACATATTCATTTTCAAAAATTTTGGAACGGGACCCACCATGGAAAATGTTCAAACTTTATCCTCTTGATAGATACTAGATAGATACTTCAGAATGAGATCAATATGTCCTCACATTTAAATAGAACATCCCACTACACAGAGCCAGGCTGTCAAGATTGGATTGCATGTATAATCTTCTTTAAAAAAATTAATGCTTCCAAATGAATAAGATGAAATAGAGTAGAAAATTATATTCTCATTGCCAATCTATCATTTTAAAGTAATACCTAGGCAGTCCATCAGCATCAAGCAGATAGGGACATCTGCTACACTTTTCTGAGACAGCCTAATTTACATATTTGTAAATATTAAATATAAATTTAGAAATTGATATTTCCCTTTTTCTCATAAATGGTCATAAATCATTGATGGAATCTGAATATGCACAGGATGAATCGATTCTTTTTCTGATTCTTTTAGAAGCATAACTACTTTTGTTGTTCATATTTGTAACTTTCTGTACTATGACAAACCTGAAAATTCAGAAAAAATTAAGGTATAAATCCCTTTTAAAAAACTGTTTCCTCTCTATAGTTACTATACATGTCCACTGTAATATTTTCTACAGTTTTATCTAAGTGCATCAATCAGACACTGATTCATTTGCAGGTACCTAGTAGATAGGTATCCTCTCTATAATGTATTTTCCTAATTTCAAAGTTTGCCTGAGATAGAGACAATCCTATAGAAAATATTCACAAATTTAAGTAATTTTTTAAATTGTAAGCTATTGCTGATGAAATAAAACAGCAAAAGTCAAATAAATTATGCCTGGTTTCTTTGCTCACTGAGAACATTTGTTAATCACAATTTTGATCTATTTTAGACATTTTTTACAGTATAATCTCTGATTCTTGTTTTCTTATTCCTTATTGACTCTCTAGCCTGCAGTTGAATACATATCAATAGCATTTAAAATGTATTTGTTGAGTAAAATGGCAAATAAAATATAATAACAGGGCTAATTTAGAAATAAATATATTACAGATTTATTACAAATAACAAATGTTAATGTTTAGATCAGCTGTCCGTAACTAGTAACATATTTTTCTTAGAAGTATAGAATTTTTAGTTCCCAGGCTAGCCCAAACGTAAATCACATTATTTAGATGGATGCTAATCATACTTGACTCAGTTCTTGATAGCTGGGGCCCTGCCCCTTTAGAAAAGAGAAGAAGGAGAAGGATAATAAAGATAAATATTCTTCTACCCTCCCTTCTCTTTTGGATTCAGGTCTCAACACCCTTTTAAAATATTAAAATGTAAAAATATACACTCGTATGCTTCCCTTTCTGCATCTATCTCTAAATGAAAAATCACCCTCTCTAATGATTTCGAAACACTTAAAATGTTTTTTGTTTTATTTTAATATTTTAGAGACTGGGTCTTGCTCTGTAGCCCAAGCTGGTGTGAAGTGGCACAATTATAGCTCACTGCAGCCTCAAATTCCTGAGTTCCTTTCTCCCACCTCAGCTTCCTGAGTAGCTAAAACCACAGTGTACGCCACCACGCCATTTTAAACAATTTTGTGGAAATGAAGTCTCCGTGTGTTGCCTAGGCTAGTCTTTAACTCCTGGCTTCAAGTGATCCTCCCACCTCAGCCTCCCCAAAATACTTTCCATAGCGAAATTGTTTTTTAGCTCTTTTAATGTTCTCCTTATAAATGCTTTATGTGTATTTTATTGTTTTTTATTTTATTCTAGCCACAAACCCTCTGACACAGGTGCTAAGATTATCACTATTTTGCAGGTGAAGAAACAGAAAAAGTAAGATTCATTGATTTCTTGCATAATGAGAAAACGGCAGCGTCAGGTTCCCAGCAGATTTATTGCATCCCCTATCCCAGTCCAACATGGCCCTGCACTGAAGCCTACCCATCACAGTGTGCGGCCTTCTCCCCCGTGATAGCCTCATTGCCTAGCTCCTAATTTATTCACATGGCTAAGCTAAGCCAGGTCTCAGGAAGAAAGCAATATGCTTTTTAATACAGTTAATACTCTCTCGTCTAAACCATCTCAGAGAGATTTAAAAGGAAAATCCTTCCGGGCCAGGTGCAATGGCTCACATTTACAATCCTGGGTGAGAAGATTGCATGACGGCAGGAGTTTGAGACCATCCTGGGCAATAAACGAGACCCATAGTTCTATAAATAATAATTTAAAATGTTAGTCAGGTGTGATAGTGTACACCTGTAATCCCAGCTC
The DNA here is from genome assembly GCF_048565385.1 of Saimiri boliviensis. NCBI lineage: Eukaryota > Metazoa > Chordata > Mammalia > Primates > Cebidae > Saimiri > Saimiri boliviensis. The sequence goes on from NC_133453.1 coordinate 93,298,099, forward strand.
CTTGGGAGGCTGAGGTGGGAGAATTACCTGAGCCTGGGAATTTGAGATCAGCCTGGCAGCATAGTGAGATCCTCATCTCTACAGGAAAAAAGAAAAGAAAAGAAAAGAAAAGAAAAAAAGTCCTTATGAACTCAGATAAATACCTTATGGGGATAATTTCCATTGGGGAAAAAAAGGTTAAAGAAAAGATAGCATTGTGTTTGGATAGGAGAGATTCTTAGCCCCATTTAGGATGTCTGCCTCCTTCTCGCAGGTGTTTATCTTCCTTAACTCATTCCATTTAAAAAATAATAATAATAAAAAAAAAAATTGGCTGGGCGCGATGGCTCATGCCTGTAATCCCAGCAGTTTGGGAGACCTAGGCAGGCGGATCAGGAGGTGACGAGGTCAAGAGACGAAGACCATCTTGGCCAACATGGTGAAAGCACGTCTCTACCAAAAATACAAAGATTAGCTGGGCGTGGTGGCACCCGCTTGCCTGTAGTCTCAGCTATTCGGTAGACTGAGGTAGAAGAATCCCTTGAACCCGGGAAGTGGAGGTTGCAGTGCCGAGATTGCGCCACTGCACTCCAACCTGGGCAACAGAGCAAGACTCCCACCTCACAAAACAACAACAATAATAATCCATTCTAAGTCTGACCCAGCAGAAAAATCCAATGTTAACTTTGTATGCACTTTTTTCTAATACTCTTTTCCCCGTTTTTTTAAAGAGAGATACAGAGCTGAGAGATTTTAGCACCAGATTTTTCCTGTTTTAAACTTAATATATAACATTGGCCAGGTTTTCACCAAACTTTTGTAAAGTGTAAAATGATTGAGTTATATCTCATCATATACTCTGAGAGGGGAACATGCCACAAAGATCTTAGACCTGCTGATCGCATGTAAAGAGGGGTTTAAAATTTAGGGACTGGTTCTCAGACATGATCTTTAGCTCTTTGTCTTGGAATGTTTGGAGTCTGTTACACAATTATATATACGTAAAATGTGGATTTGAGAAAGCGGATGTCTCAAAATAAGTAATATTCAGGCAATTGTATGCAACATGACTTGACAAGCAATGTGGATTGCTGGAATAAATCAAACCAAAATAAACTCAAATTGATTGCTTTCAAACTTCAAAAGTAAAGCTTTATATATGTGTGTGGATACGTATGTGTTTATTTTTTTTTAAGCCAAGCTTAAACGTTTTGAGAAATTAAAAGTAGTTTTTGAAAGCACAGTACTATTTTTTCTCTCTCTCTATCCTTATATATATCTTTCAATCCTTGGCACCTTTTATAAATGTCAGTATGTGAAAGCAAGCTAATGGTGGGCTAATTCTATGAGAAATCATATGAAAAAATATCAACTTATTTTCTACCGGCCTCTAATTAATGTTCTTTTTTAGCAGGCTTGAAGTAACAACATTTATTCAACAATAAATAATTTGAATGGTCAATTTCCAGAAATAAATTCAGATTTTGTTAATTCAGATGGTTGTACTGTTCCTATGCTTTACAATTCAACATGTACGGTTTTAGGATTTGAATAAAAATGGTTTTATATGCACATGGTGATAGATATTGCACCTGAGGAGGTAAATAAAATTTTGGTAACTGAAGTTGACTAGATGTTTTGGTTTCGTGTCTGATTGGTTAACAAAGAATTGTTCACTTACCAGACCATGCCTTGATCTATATGTTGCAGGCCTCATGAGCAATGGCAGTATTGAGCCCACTGTTCTGATACAGCTTCAGGATTATGATGCAGGAATTTTCTGCTGTGGCGCCATCGAAGTTGCAATCGGCTTTTAAAAGAGAGCTAAAACCATCAGATCAGCTAACTTTCAGATCTGCACATTTCACCAGTATTTCAGATTCTTTCCCCAAACATAGAAAACATATTTTTAAAAATCAAATGTAATAGAAAAAAAAATGTACAGATAGAAAAATCCACATTTTGAAACTTTAACATTCATTTCCAAGAAAGTCCATAGCAAAGAAGGAAACTCCAAATGCTTTCACTCTCTATTCATTTCGTTTGTGATATTAAAAAGTGGACAGTCACTTCTACAAGACCTTAGCTATAATCTGAACTGACATCCTTATAGCCAAGTGCATTAAAATTTAGCAGAAATTCCCAAGAGGAATACTCACGTGGGGTAATATAAATGTATATTTCTGTGTATACATGTATATATAAAGGAAAGTGGGTAGGTCAGCAAATATATTATGAAATATATTCACAATAATTAAATGCTTTCTTCTCATACTAATCCATTTTCTTATATAGCCAAAATATTAACTTAAGAATGCTGATTCTAAAAGGGTAACTGAACCTTGTTCTTTTGGTGGCTGAGCTAGTTTAGTTTATCTCGGCTAGAACTAGTAAATAATTTTCAGCAGCAGAATGAAGAAAATCTAGCTCAGTTTCCTGCATTCTAAATCAGTCTCAGGTTTAAGAGAAGGTTCAGGCTTAAAAGTTATTACAACTCCACTGTTTTCTCTGATAAATTACATGAATAACATTTGAGACAATGCGTTGTTAAATATTTATGTCTAGTACTATAGAACCAAGAAAAGCACAAGAACCCCTAGAAGAATAAATATATTTACCTAAATAAATTACTAAGACAAATATACTCCTATGTGCTCTGTACCAATAAACAGTAGGTATTCACTAAATTGTAGAATATAAATGGTTCATTTCCTCTAAATGTACACTGAAAGATCTATAACATGTTACACATTTCCTGTGCTTTGCATATATATTTCAATATTCATCATGAAAAGCCTTGCTTATGTGTCAATATACATTACTTTGCATATATTAAGGAAGGCTTTTTAAAAAAATTTCAACATTACGGATGCCTTTTACTACAGGAGAAAGCTTAGGTCTTATTTTATGATTAACCCTTTCACGGAGTATCCTTTTTTCTCTACATGACATTTGCACAAAATGAATTGCTTGCTTAGACACAGCTAACTAAATAAAAGCAGGCCAGAGCTGATAGTATGAAAAATGGATTTTCATTACTGTTTCATTGATTCTTGTAAATAAGGGCCTGAGGCCTGCTCCGAAAAGGCTGCAAACAGTAATAATTTAATCTGAGGTGACATAGACCAAAATGTATGTGGACAAAAATCATCCTTGAATATTAAACAACAGCCTCAAGACAGAGAAAAGTGTTGCAGGCGAATTTAAATGTATGCAGATCGGTGGGTAACATATTTAAAAACAGAAATTAAAGATTCCTGTCATAAATCACATTTGCTGCCATGGATATGCCTTGTTATGCTGGCGTTTAAGAAAACCTGAAAGGTTAAGGCAGTTGGTGCATTAAATCGTACAAGGATAATTAATACTTTTCTTGTGGCTATTTATAAGAAATGGAAAATATTGTCAGATCAGCTGTGGCACTGTAGTAATTTGAGGGGGAAGCCGTGAAAGCATGAGTCAATAGTTTTAACTGGACAAATGTCAAATGCTTAATGATGCAGTATCCCAATTTGGAAGCTGTTTGAAAGTTGTATGTATTTTAAAATGAGATAAAATAGCTTATTCTCATACTATGATTATAATTTGTTTGTCTCGCGTCCTCTTCAAATTGTCCAAGAAATAAAAGCACATTTTTTTTCACATGGAATTTTTTTGAAAGTTATTATGCCTTGGTCACCTATACTGTAGTGGTATATGACTATAAATACCATTTCTGGAATCAAGCATTATCAATTCTGTCTTTCACCATGTCTCAAAAAATAGTAATGACACTATTTTTTTTTTTTGAATGACTAATTTGCTTGTCTCATCAGGAATTATATTAGTAACATCACAGGATTCTCCAGCCACTTCCCCAGAGGAAAAATCTACCTTTGTTACTCAATGGACTTAGGTTTATGACAAATCAATTATTTTAAAATCCTCCTGTCATATCTTGTAGGTTTCCTATACTCTAAACTAAAATCAGTGCTATTTATTTGTATCATGCATTATGAAAAAGTCCCTCCACATGACAGAATGCTTGTAGTCCTAAATCCTTTGGATTTTAAGGAGCCATTTATCTTTCAGGGCACTGCTTACCTGTATGGTATTCCTTTAAACTCAGAGAAAGGAATGAGGGTCCTTTGGAAAGGAAACATTCTTGTTGTGAATAAAATAGTGTCACAATCATAAGTGCATCATTTGTGCAAAATACAATGTATTTATAGGTTTTTTTTTTCTAAGTTGATTTCAAACTAACAGTGGGTTTAAATGTATCACAAGAATAAACCTATTGTATTTTAGTACAAAATAGTAGGAGGTAAGTAAGAATCATGTCTTTAAAAAACACTGACATGATTATCATCAGGTGCTTACTTTTCTGATTACAAAATCTATTAATACTTTTATAGTTGAGTTCAGCCTGGGAATCATTAACTGAAAGAGTTCAATTAGTCATTTAATACAAAAGCCATTTAAATATCTTTTATGAAATAAGTAACATTAAGTCAGTTCTGAGTTTTGCTAGACTATGCCATAATCGAATGTTCCCCATGGCCTGAAAAACAAATTCACTGGGGCTCTCACAGTTTTTTAAGTAGGGTGAGTCAGGAAACCTTGTTCACTCACCATTGATAGCTAACACTGAAGGCAAGTGATAAAACCATTTTCACATTAACACTCCTGCTCCATATTGCGGTCACTGGGTAGAGCAATAGTTATGTATACCATCTTTCATTACACTCACACAACTCAGGACTTGCTTGCATCTCTATTTTTATTGGTATTAACCCTTGCAACCAAATGCTCTATTATGAGTCTGAATGGGTGAAAATTACTCCAGTGAAAGCTGTGAGATTTATTTTAAAGTTGTAGAATGTATGTTCAGAAAAATTTTTAAAAGTATATATGTAAATGAAAGGAAAAAATTCCCAAACAGATGGGGTAAATGAAACCTCCCTTGCTAACATCTGCAGGTTTATAATTGCTTAAATTGTTCAACACTCCCCTGTGACTCAGTATCCAGAGACATTGCCTCATAGGTAGAGGATGAACACCAATACATCTGGCCTGACAAATATTCTGTGAGTAATGCCCCCATTGGCCAACACTTCTTCCGGTTTGAACAAAAATGGTGTGGCTTTGAGGGAATGAAAATTGTTTAACATTATGACAATCTTCCTGACTAAGTGCAGAGCGTGTAATCAGACAAGGCTGAAAGAGTGAAAGTGACGAGGCCATAGGAAGAACAGAACTCCTGTCTTCACATACTGGCCCCAGAAAACTTGGATTAAATACTGTCTCTGCTTGAAGTAAATTGGCCATGGACCAGAGGCTTCTCGAAACATGAAAGTAATGCTAGGGATTAAGCTGTGATTTAAACAAAAAAATGATTATCTTTGCTTATGTTTCCTGTGTTTCTGTAGACTGGGATCTTAAGTTCATAATTATCTTTGTTAATGATTAATGTCATGATCACTAATTTGGTGATCAACTTAAAAATTCTTCAGCAGATTGTTTTAAACTTAAATGCAAGGCTATTTTCAGTTTTCAACGTTCTTTTTAGCTATTGGTATTAAACATACATAACACATTTCCCTGGAAGTAGATATAACCCAGCTGTTAAGGATAAGATAGGAAAAACAGACTAAACATGAATCGCAAGTGAGAATTTTTCTTGAAGAGAAATCCTCTGTAAGTTATGTTGCAAGGCGCTGGATCTAAGGCATAACATTTTATGCCTTGCTATCACTTGCTATTGCAAGATAGCCAAATCCCTTGCAAGAAGTGAAATATTTTCTACATAACAGTAGATTATTGTCTAGACTATTATCAAGGGTGAATTAGCAAGAATAGAGACACAACCTCAAAGTCAAAGAGCAAGTACTAGCAATTCTAGAAATAGGTTTTAATCTACACACCAATAAAATATATTCTCAAATCTACAACTGACAGGTATAAGACTAATTTTACTATTAGAATGTACATATGGTTTCAGTATGAGTGAAAATTTAAAAAAAAAAAAAAAGCTCACCAGAGTAAGAAGTAAACAGAATAAGAAGGAGATAGAATAAAATGGGAGAGAGCATAGACACTAATCTCTTAAGAGCTGTAATGGCTCCTGTGGGTCTGTTATTGCCTGCATAATAAACATATCTACTGTGCGTAAGCATTAAGCTTTGCAAAAATATCAAGAGGATATGTGGGACGTGGACTTGTAAACATTAGTGGCAGCTGCACTGATATATAAGTGTACAGTGAAATGACTCCAAAGTAGCTATAATGTCCTATCATGGCAGGCTTGGTGAATGCCAATGCATTTACACACTCAAAGAGACAAATGAATTGACTTTAAATGTATCATTAGATGTGAGCTTCACAATTTTTCATAATTGACACAGGCCTTCAATGTCATGTAGAATAAAGTGCATTAAGGCTATAGAGAAAGCTATAGCTTCAAGGTTTCCACATGGGTCTGAGCATTGGGTGGGAGTCAATAGTACCATTTCAGAGAATTGTACACATGTTTTAGATCTTTACTCAAAGCAAACTTTAAGGAAAATGTACAATGTGAGCTGCATAAAAACTCCATGATATCTACCTTAAACAGTCATTGATTACAGGAACTGGAGATAGTACAAGTGTTACATTAAGTCCAGATTCTGAAACGTGATTTCTCAGCAGTAACTCTAATAAATAATCAATTGTTCTTAAACATCCCTTAGGTATACCATCTAATAAAATAATTTTACTTCTAAGGACACATGATTCTTTTTTTTTTTTTTCAGTAGGAACGTGATCAAGGACACATGATTCTTATACCACTTGCAAAGAAGACCCCTTGAGTTATCTGTAATGAATAAAAAATAGTACTCATATTATGTCCAGCAACAGAGGAAAGGATGTACTTTTAAATATTTCCATCAGTAATAATACTTGAAATTTTCAAAGAGTATCTAATGACTTGGGGCAATACTTTAAAATAGCAAATAAACAGGAACAAGACACAAAACTGTGTGGTGAATTTTGTAGAAAATATATCTGTCCATATTAAAAGACTTAGATAAAAATGCACAAAGGTATTAATAGTATCTTCAAGTATTTGAGATATTTTTCTATAAACTTTCTACTATTTTTCATATATTATAAAAGTATTATTATATTTAAATTTATTCTAAATATTTTCTAAATAAGAAAAAAATTGAAAGACACATCTAATAAAGTAGTAATAAAAAACTCTTTTGAGTCTACTGGGATCTCTTTTCTATTCATCTTCAAAACAACTACATTGATTTTCTTTCTTTTAAAGCAGAGTTTTATTAAGGAGTACTCTTAGAGCTTCCCATTCCTTTGTAGTAATGATGACAGATAAGGAAAGATTTTCCAACACAGGAATTATCTCTAAAACATGTTTTAGAGGACTGGGATCTTCTACCTTATTAAATCATTCCAACAAATATTCATTCAAATCCACATTATTTTATGTGGCATTGTCAGCTAAATAAACACATGGACACCATGTTAGCAAAATTTCCTGACCCTAAATCTGCCTCAGGTCAACTCAGGCAGGGCTATTGACTAAGAACTGGCTCCATTTTGCCTTTACACTACCCTTTGGAGTGAATAGACAAGGATACTTGCAGACCTGACTTGTGAACACTGGTACCCGAGTGCCTACTCATTCATTCCATTTTGAAATCCACCACACGCTACAAAATCGAATGACCAAAACTCTATTCCTGAGCCACTTATAATGCTGCCACTCAGTATCTTCATTACAAACCTCAGTATTATTTGTGACACACCCTCTCTAGTTTTACAAATAACAATTTCCTAGTCTTGTAAATTACTGACACCATTCACTCGTCTCAGTCATTTCCACCATGGCCCCAGTCCTGCGTACCATCATTTCTCATCTAGATTGCTCCACCAGCTTCCTAATAGTTCTAATATTCAGTGTCCCCAGGCTTATTTGACAAGCTAATCTCACATTGTAGACAGAGTCACATTTGTAAAACACTAATTGTTGTGTCATGTCACCCCCCCCTACATATAGCTCATGACCTTTAATATAAATCTAAATGCCTCAGTGCAGTCTTGAAGTCCGTTCACAATCTTGTCACTGCTTCCCTATCCAACCACATCTCCCTCCATTATCCCTCCATCTCTTCACCAGATCCTATGGCTCCAGTGATTCTAAAGATTCTACCATGCTTCTTGTTACCTCCTAGCCTCAGTATGCGCTTTTTCTTCTGTATGGACCTCTATTATCTTTCCTGTCTAGCCTCATATCCACCCTGTTCAATTAGATAAGCCCCCAACAACTCCCATTTATCACTGAAGACTTGTCTTAGAGTTTTGTTAGGTACCCAACTTGTTTGCTCTCATTTCATTCTTATCTACTTTGAATATTAGACTTACCTTATTTTATTATTATTTCAGAGCAATTCCTTGCTTTGTGAGGGCTGGAAAAGTGTCTGTCATATTCAGTTTTATGTCTGCAGTTCATAGCCTATGCTTCATAAATAGTAGGTATTTGGTATGGTTTTTTTAATGTGTGGATAACTAAAATAAGTATTACCATTTTTCATATGAAAAAGGTCAAACATAGAAATTTATCTTTAATGTATATTTGTGCATGGAAGGCCATGCTTAGCATTTAAACATTCTACATACTGAATTCTCGTAATGATAATGATAATGATAATAATGGCCAAGACTTTATAGTGCTTGCTGTGAATCTGGTTTTATTCAAAGTACTTAACATATATTACTTCATTTAATCCTTCCAACTACCCTGTAAGGAAGTGTTTATTACAGTCATTTTATACATGAGAAGGCTGAGGCACTGAAAATTTAACTTTTTTTTTAAGGTCACACAACTAGTAAGTACTTACATTAGGTTCTGTGGCTACTATAATATACAAACCTTAGATTTTGAAAGAATTTCTATAATAGATGAGTATTTTTACAGTATACCATTGCAGTCTCAGGTCAGGAATGAATGGAACCAGGCTGATAAAAGTTCTGCCAAACTTAAACATTTGGTTTTCACCATCATCATAAGAGGCACATTAAAATGATAGAAGGAGAAGACTTTATGCAATAGATAGTTGCCTCATATTACTTCTCCTCAATTTCATTGTCAAGAACTCAGACACATCGTCATCTTAGTAGCAAAGAATGCAGACAGATATGCTTACGGAGAAAGGAAATACATATTTTTATTACATAGTTTGCATTCTGTACCACAGGGACTAGGCTGGGTTTGAACCCAGACCGAATGGCTCCAGAACCTAATTCTTAACACCTTATTAGACTTTTCTGTAATAGGAATGTGATTTACCTGTTTATTCTATATCTTAATTAGATATATTTAGCATGGCTTAAAACTATATGTTCCTTGCTTAAGAAAATATAGATCATATGCATTTTTAAGGTTTGGCCAGCCTTCTGTTCCTTGTATGTTTACACAGAAAGCAGTTGGCATATGTTGTTCTGAAATCTAATGGAAAGGATTGGTAACATCATTGCCAAAACTTTATCTTCAAACCCAGGTTATTATATAGTTATATTTGTAGCTATAACCATAATTATATATTTAGTCATATACAAGGCATTTTCCTCACCTCTAAAGATGTTTAGCTAAATCCAAGATGAAAAACTATTGGCCAAATTTAATAATATCATTATTTAACACCTATAAATTACTGTTTAAGAAATAAATCCATGGGAAAATCTTATTAATTTCATAGGAGTTAACCAATATTACTTGAAGAAAACATGAGGGATGTTTTTCCTGGGGTACCACAGAGGGAAAAGAGTGTCAAAAAGTAAGGGGAAAAAAGCACAACTGATAGTTGTCTGACATAAGGTAGAATATTAAAGGAATTATCTAAAAATTAGAATTCATTTAACCTAAAGTCACTTACAAGAAACTTCAAATTTGGAAAAAAAAAAAAATGCCAGCCTAAAATATTCCTCTGGGAGGCTTTGCTGTTTAGAATAAACAACTTGATAAATTAATTCATGGTATCATTTTTGCTCAGAAAGGTTGCAGAAATATAGCTCTCTAATCTGTACCAGTTCATATACCAGCAAAATGAATTACCCCCAAACTTTGTCTCTTAAAACAATGATTTTATTTTTATCATGGTTTTGTGAATAAGGATTAGGAATTTGGGAGGTACTAACTGGATCGTTCTTGTTTGAGTCACTTCTGTGACTCTAGTCAGATGATGACTGAGCATGCCATCATTTGAAGGCTCAGCTGGGTTTGGCATCCATGATGGTTCACTTACTTGACTGGCAACAAATTCTGGCTGTTGACAGGGACCTCAGCTGAGCTGTTATCTGGATGAGCCTTTTGAGCATGGTCACATCAGAATGCTCAGTTTTCTTGGAGAGGCTGCCTTTCTCTAAATTGAACATCTCAAAATGGAGGAAGAAGCATGGCCTTCCATGACCTAGAGTTAGAATTCACATAGCATCATATCTGCTACATTTTGTTTCACAAAAGCAAATTACCAACATCAGTCCTGATTAAAGGGAAGAGACATGGAACCTACCTCTTAATGGGATAAGAGTTAAATAAGCTATGGATATAGTTTTAAACCACCACAAATTTTGATTATAATATCACATTTATTATAAGTAATATTTTTATTAATATTATTTCAGGGGAGTATTGTAGAGGGCCAAGTGAATAGACTTATGACAATAGCTCTATAGTCAAGACATTTTTCCTAAATACTGAAGTTTCACATACCTCTATTCATCATAAAATTTCCTTTCATCAAAACTTACTTAATTTTTCCTTCATGTTACATAAAGTATGGGTAAAGATGACACACTGAACAGATTATTTAAAGGCTTTTTTGTGTTTTTTTTTTTTTTTTTTTTTTTCTAACAGTGAGCTCTGTTCTTTGCCAAATTAACTTTAACTGTTTCCTCGGAAATGATTCCTCTGTATGGATTCAAAGTACATGTTCATGCAATTATTTTTACATTTCTTACATCTTGGAATTGTATGTGGATCATTTCTTGGCCTTTTGACTAAGGTGAAGTATAAATTGTCACTCCTTATTTCTTATTAACAAGTTGCAGATTTTCGTCTTTCAGTTCGTCATTTTATAAATGAAGCAAGCAGATGTCAAGATTTACTATTAACTATTGTGATGCATTAATAAAATGAACACTTGCAGCACACCATGGAAAATAGAGATAATATAATAAGTACTGATAACACCATTTGGTTATCAAGAACTAGGAGTGAGTAGTTTTGAGGTGATATTGATTGGTAGCCAATATAAAGAATCAAAGCTATGGTAAATCAGAGCAAAAAAAAAAAAAACTTCTCCCTCAAAGTATATTTTATATAATTGATAGATAATTTTCAACAATTGTTTAATCAATACAAAATTACTTCATTCAGTCTGTCAATTTAAAACGTATTTCTATGAATATAAGCTATGAACGAAATTGTAAATATTCTTATGACTATTCCTAAATCAACCAAAGATCTGGGTGGGAGTCTATTAGAAGAAGATGCTGAAGTGTTCTTTCACCTTCCTTAATGTTTAGGTAAAATCTGTCATGATCTTTGAAGACACTATGAAGTAGCCTTTCAATAGAAAAATTTGGTCCATTGTGAAGCAGATTGAAAACCGACTCCTTATGCAAACATCAGTCTTTCTAATATTGTCAATGAATATGAATCGACCACATATTATACATCAGATGCTGTTCTAGAATGGAGCTGTATCAGTGTACACACACATTAAAATAACTGAATATGTATTCAGCCAAGTAGTGCAATAAATAAAAATAAAACAGCTAAAGAATAAAGAAGTATAGAGAAAGGGTGAGGTGTGTTAATTTAGATAGAACAATTAGGGTATGCCTTTCTGATAAAATCACATTTAGCAGATAGCAAAACTAGTGAAAGAGCCATGTGAGTCATCTATAGAAGAAAAATACAGGTCAAGATTCCCTCCCTGAAGTTGTTGTTGTCTTTATTGGAAGATTAATTGGTTTAAGGAGATGTGTATGGACGCCAAGTTGACAAGGGGTTGATTTTATGTCAACTTCACTAGGCTAAGGGGCTCCTGATAGCTGATATAACAACATTCTTTCTGGGTGTGTGTATTGTGTGTATCTGGAGGGTGATTCTGGAAGAGTTGTGTATTTGAATCAGTAGACTGAATGAAGAAGATCTGCTCTTACCAATATTGATGGGCATTATACCATCTGTTAAGAGCCTGGATAGAACAAACAGATAAGAAAGGGCTAATTCTCTCTTTCTGACCTTGAGCTGGGACAGTCATATTTTCCTGCCCTTGGACATTGGAGCTCCTCGTTCCCTGGTCCTCCAACTCTGGGACTTAACATTAGTGTACCTCTGCCCTCCCTAATCATCAGGCTTTTGAACCAGAACTGGGAACTGTGCCATCTGTTCCTCTGGTTCTCAGGCCTTTGGACATGAACTAAATTGTATCACCAGGACTCCTAGTTTTCCAACTTAAATATTATTTAAGTTGGAAAAGTTTATTTTCAACTTAAATAAATGAATATTTCTTTATAAAAATCTGTCTTTCTTTTTTATTCCAGTTAGGTAACTGTTAAATTATCATTTACAATATGTAGTTCATTCCCAGTAACTTAATCATTGTCCAGGTGTTTGCATGTCATCTTGGCTGCTAGTAAAATTTTTATCGTTAAGATTGAAAATTTTTATTAAAATATTTTATGGTAATGGGCTCTTCGGTTTTCTTGTTCTTGAGATTTGTTGAGCTGCATCAATCTGTAACTGGATTTTCTGTCATCCCAGTAAAGTTTTTTTTCTTAAAAACATAATTTATTTTATTCTTGTTTCTTATATTTGTTATCGATTTGGGCTACTGTCTTGTAGTTTCTTTCTTTTATCCATACTTGATCTTTCTCATTTTTTCCTTTTCTTTCTTTCTTTTTTTGGACAGTTTTTCTCTGAGTCCTACTTGAATTGCTTGAATTCAAGTAGTTTAACTGAATTTAAGGAGTTTAATTCCTACAAATCCCTTTTCTATTGTATCTTATTTGTTGCTTTTGAGCCCTATCTTACGTTCAATTAAGCAATCATATTTTCTCTCTTATACAGTATGTTCTCATTTCACATTAATCCTGTTTCATATTTTCTTCCTCCATGTAAATGTATAAAACACTCTCTCAAATATTGATGAGATTATAAACACAAAAACTTATATTTTTGTTATTGTTTTTTCAATTCTGTTTTGGGGTTTTTATATTGTTTTGTTTTATAGTACATCTACTTTATTGAATCAACTCCTCTAAGTATTAGGAATGTCCTCTTGTCTTAACATAATGCATCTTTTTATACAGCTAGTAGCATTTTTTTTTTTTAATTCTGATAGTCAGAAACTTCATTTGTTCTGGCTGCTAAAGAAGGGAGAAATCCTGTCATATTGAGTTTCTAAAACAATCACTGAAACCACATCCTGCCCTTTTTCCTCAGAGACTGTGAAAGGGTTTTCTCATCACTAGCTCCACTCAGAATCTGGTCACATTGTACTCCAGGTAGTGAGGGATGGTCAGAAATTCTAATTCTAACTCTGATTCCCTCTTTCATAACAATGGAGAGGAAGATAGGGAGGTGACTACTGCTAACTTTCCACTGCCCAGACACCAGGCTGAGGACTTGCTGTGTTGATTAAATCTCACAACTCTGGGATATAGATACAAATGCATTCTCTTTACATATTACATGGGAGAGAATGAAGGGATAGGAAATTTTAATATTTTCTTTTAAGACCAAGCAGCTACTGAGTGAAGAAACTAGACCAAACCCAGGTTCTTAGCAAATACAGCATTTCCTCCAGTTTATTATTTAATTAAAATCCTTTGAAGTTGGGTGCCTAAGACTATTACTTTTCCTATTTTATCACCATGTCTTATCAATGAACTGATTGCTAATCTTATGGGTAAATCACCAGAAGTGAATTGCTGGATCATATGGTAACTCTGCTTTTAGGTTTTTAAGGAACTCCCATACTGTTCTCTAATTTACATTGCCACCAACAATATACTAGGGTTTCCTTTTTCTCACATCCTTTGCAACACTTGTTATCTGTCACTTTTCTATAAAAGCCATTATGACAAATTGTAAAATGGAATTTCATTGTATTTCCAATTTACATTTCTCTAATGATTAGCAATATTGAGCATTTTTTAATATATCTGTTGAAAAAGTTAACAACAGGAAGCTGCGATAGGAACTATAGCTACTGTGCTGTTGATGTCAAGGGGGAAGTTATCCAAATATGCCAGCAGGGTATTTCCCTCTGTAAATTTACTGTACCTTCAATTGTGCTGCAGGGAATTGCTCTTTTTAAAACTATATTTATGTAAGTACTTCTCTCGTCTGGGTTCTTTTTGCTCTCACTTTTTCCACAAATCAAATTTTGAACAAATTGACTATGTTTATTCATCATATAGAAAAGCATTTTAATTTAGTCAAAACATATTGTAACTCCTTCCATTTTAAAGCACTGATAAGAGTAATAAGCAGATAATCTCTGTTCTTTGAATATTCATTGTGATTGGATTGGAACAATTTCTCTCACTGTGAACTTTTAAAGGGCAAAAACTATGTCTAAAACTTTTGTATTTTGTCTCTATCTGGCAATATTAGGTAATAACTATTTGAGAAGTGAATAATTATAAATGAATGAGTAACATGATATCATAAAGGTACTGAAGATAGGAAAAATTTCCAAATGGTAAGATTATGAAAGCTTTGCTAAAAGAAGTGGCACGTTAGCTGAGTCTTGGTGGATAAAGAATTCAGTAGGGCAAGTGGGTGAGCAGAGAATGCCAGTCTTGCACAAGCAAAGACATCCAAATAGGTCAAAGATGGCATAAAGTTCAGGTGTCAGTAGCACAAAGATATGGAATAAAGATAGAGAAGGGTAACCTGGTAATATAAACAGAGATCAGTTGTGGTTGGTCATTAAAAACCATTGCAAGGAGACTGGACTTTTTTCTCCTGCTAAAGAGGAGCTGTATTTTAAAGAGGAGCAGAGCCTAATGTGTACTACAGCTTGAGTTGACTTTCTTCAGAAATCAGAAAACAGGAGAAATGTAGATGGCTGTGCAATAGAAACTTCTCTAGCATGCAACACACACACACACACACACACACACACACACGCACACACACACACACACATCACCATATACCACACACCACACTTAACTAAATTTTTTTAAGTGGTTCATAAGTAAATCAATTGGATAGAATACAACAGAATTCATGTGTTTGAAAACACAAGTCAACCAACATTAGTTATACTACATGCTTGCCACAATGAAGTTAATCTTAATGTTGACTTTCTATAACAAAGTCAACATTAGTAAAATTACATGATTTCTATAACATAGTCAACTTTTCTATTTTGTTGTTGTTGTTGTTATTTTAACAAAGGACAAAATTCTGTGGGTAGTGTTGTAGTGAAGACTGTCCCATGGCTGGGTTATGTACAATTTTCAATGTCCTTATTGTAATAATGCTACATAGTTGATTGGGAAATATTGTTCCTTGCCTGAGAACCACTGCCTTATAGTACTAAAATTAAAAATATGTATCTATATTATTTTAGGGAAAACCCAAATTATCTTTTTATTTGGTTACTAAAAACAAAAATTCTGTATTTCCTGAAAGCACCAGGCAACATTGTAGAAGCAGTTGCTGATCAGAGTGGAACTGGGTATCCCAGGTCACAAAATCAGTTAAGTTTCATTTTCAGGGTTCCTATCCAAACTCATGGATTCCTGAATCAAGTTGGGTCACATTGAAGTAACGTTTTTTATCTGAATGAGTAGAACCAAAATTAAAATACCTAGAATATGCATGATATTATCAGTAATTTTGTTTCAAGTGTTATTCTGGATTTCTGAAAATAGGGACAGTGACTGTTTTCCAAGAGGGGAGAAGACAAAAAAAAAAAAAAAAAATAGTGTACTGGAGCCAAAAGCCTTATTTGCTGTGAAAATTGCAAATGTTTGCCTCGAGCAAATATGTGAAAATCTGCAATTTGTTGTAGGTGTGGAATTTTGCTACTTTTCACAGTGGAAGAACTGTTCGGTGTAGTTTGTGTTCCCCCCTAGATGTGTGAATACTCCAAGAAATTTTGAGTTCTATGCATTTTGATGCCAAAGATGGCAAGGTGAACAGTTACTTTCAACAATAACTCAAAGTTCTGCTATGTAACTCAATGAAATACTAGTTTTTTAAAAGTTCAATGATTAAGATAAACAGTAATCACAATTTTGTATTGAGCTTCCATCTGATACAAAAGCTCTGTATTAATGTAGTATAATTCGATTATTCAAAAGTATATTGCTATGTAAAATAACAGATATGGAGAGTAGGTAGTTTAAAAATCATTCAAGCTTTTATAACTTGTAATAAGAGACCTAAAGTCCTGCTGTCTTACACATGCAATTATTACATTTATGATCTTATATATGCAAAGTAGGATTCAGATATCATATAAAATTGAATCAATTTACTAAGTATAAATAAATAACAATAAAACCTCCAAGTTACTTAACTGAATCATATTCTTTTAAACTTAGAATTGAAGATATACAGTCTTTTTTTTTTTTTTTTTTTTTCCAGACATGGTCTCACACTGTCACCCAGGCTGGAGTGCCATGGTGCTATCTCAACTCACTGTAATCATTGTTTCCCAGGCTCAAGTAATCCTCCTACCTGACCCTCCCAAGTAGCTGGGACCACAGGTGTGTGCATGCTTGGCTAATTTTTAAATTTTTTTGTAATCAAAGAGTTCTGGGATTACAGAAGTGAGCCACTGCACCCAGCCTAAGTATATAGTCTTGAAGCTAGATAAGATTAATTGTTCAGGAAAAGGGAAATAAAATAATTATGCTATTGTGAAATATAGTCATGTGTCACATAATAAAGAGGACACATTCTGAGAAATGTACTGTTGGGCAATTTTGTCCCCTGTGAACTTCATAGTGTTTCTTTTATGCTATAATCCTGTGCAGCATGTTACTGGACTGAATACTGTAGGCAGCTGTAACACAATGGAAAGTATTCACCTAAACATATCTGAACACAGAACATACATAATAAAAATATGATATCAAAGATAAAAAATGGTATACCTGTATAGGGCACTTACCATGAATGGAGGACTTAACTTGCTCTGAGTGAGTCAGTGAATGAGTGGTGAGTGAATGCAAAGGCCTAAGACATTGCTGTACACTTTATAAATACTCTGTATTTAAGCTACACTTCATTTATTTTTAAAAAGCGCCTGTAATCCCAGTGCTTTGGGAGTCCAAGGCAAGTGGATCACCTGAGGTCAGGAGTTCAAGACCAGCCTGACCAGCATGGAGAAATCTCATCTCTACTGAAATACAAAATTAGCTGGGTGTGGTGGCACATGCCTATAATCCCAGCTACTCAGAAGGCTGAGGCAGGAGAATTGCTTGAACCTGGGAGGTAGAGGTTGTAGTGACCTGAGATCATGCCTTTGCACTCCAGCCTGGGCAACAGGAGTGAAACTCTGTCTCAAGAATAAAAAAAAGTAATCACACTCTGACCTTACAATAGCTATGATTTCACTAGATGACAGAAAGGTTTTAGCTCCGTTGTAATCTTTTGAGACCACCATCATACATGTGGGCTGCTGTTGACTGAAACATTGTTATGCTGCACATAAATATGTATACTGTTTACTCTTGAACAGTTTGAGAGTTAAGGTTGGCAGCCACCATGCAGGAAAAAAAATCCAGGTACAATTTTTGACTCCCCAAAAATATAACTACAAATAGTCTTCTGTTGACTAGAAGCTGTGCTAATTAATTAACATGTATTTTGTAAGTTTTATATATTATATACTATATTCTTCCAATAACATAAGCTAAGTAAAGGAAAATGTTATTAGGAAATTTATGAGAAAGAGAATATATATTTTAAATGGAGGTGAATCATCACAAAGCCTTTATGGTTGTCTTCACATTGATCGGGGTGAGAAAGAGGAGGAAGAGGAGGGGTTGTTCTTACTGTCTCAGGGGTGGCACGGGTGGAAAAAATCTGCATATGGACTGGGCACAGTGACTCACGCCTGTAATCCCCAGCACTTTGGGAGGTCAAGGTGGGTGAATCACCTGAGGTCAGGAGTTTGAGACCAGCTTAGCCAACATGGTGAAACCTTGTTTCTACTAAAAATACAAAAATTAGCCAGCCGTGGTGGCAAACACCTTTAATCCTAGCTACTGAGGAGGCTGAGGCAGGAGAATCTCTTGGACCAGGGAGGGATTGGCTGTGATAAACCGAGATCACGCCACTGTACTCCAGCCTGAGAGACAGAGTGAGAATCCCTCTCAAAAAAAAAAAAAAAAAAAAAAAGGAAGAAAGAAAAAAGAAAGAGAAAACATCTGCGTATAAGTGGATCCTTGAAGTTCAAACCTGTGTTGTTCAAGGGTCAAGTATATTCGATCTTTAGCCTGGTGTCCTGATATACGGCTCCTGAAAGGCTTGGAATCTCTGAAGTGATTAGTGTCCCTTGTAAGCGGAGATGACTGACTAGTGGCTGGAAGGTTCTTAAATAGTCTCAAGACGGTGGCTGACCACAGGAAAGACAAAGGCATGTTTAGAGGTTTGAGCCCCACCATCCAACCTCCAGGGAGGGAAGATGGGCTGAAGATTGAGTTGATCACCAAGGGTCAGGGATTTAATCAGTTGTGCTTATGTAATAAAACTTACATAGAAACTCAAAAGGACTGAGTCCCAACAGCTTTTGAATACTTAAACACGTAGAGGTTCCTGGTGGGTAGTGCACAAGAGAGGCGATCCCATACGCCTCCTTCCATGCCTTGCCCTGTGTAACTCTTCCATGTAGCTGTTCATCTGTATCCTTTATAATATCCTTCAAAATAAATAGGTAAATGTCAGTAAAGTATTTCTCTGAGTTCTGTGAGCTGCTCTAGCAAATTAATCAAACCAAAAGAGGAGGATGTGGGAACCGGGATTTATATCTGGTTGATGAGAAGCAGAGTTCACAACCTGGGGCTTGCAATTGGCATGTGAATTAGAGGGCAGTCTTGTGGGACTGAGTCCTCAGCCTGTGAAATCTGATGCTATTTTGGGGCAGATATGTCAGAACTGTGGACACCTAGCTGGTGTCTGTTGGAGAATCAGTTACATGATTGCTTCACGGGGAGAATCCTTACTCATTTCTTGGTCCTCAGAGGTCACAGAAGTATTGAGTGGTGAGTAGAAAGTAGAAAATCCTGTTTGTTTTTTTCTGTATTCTCCTGATAATACTTTATTTCCTTCTGGTCAATGCGATGCTGTAACGGCCATGTTTCTTCTGTTTATGTTCTCTTCTGAAAAACATAAACTATTTGAATTGTCTTTGCAGTCCTTCCCCGGGTGAGGCCTGCCCAGATTAGCCACTGAGAAGGAATTCTGATTGCCTCACCACTCCCGCTCTTTTTTTTTTTTTTTTTTTTTTGAGGCTTTGTCTCCTTCTTGCTCTTTCACTCAGGTTGGAGTGTAGTGGTGTGATCTCAGCTCACAGCAACCTCTGCCTCCCGGGTTCAAGCCATTCTCCTGCCTCAGCCTCGCAAGTAGCTGGGATAACAGGTGTGCACTACCACTCCCAGCTATTTATTTTTATTTATTTATATTTTTTAATAGAGATGAGGATTCACCATGTTGTCCAGCTTGGTCTCTCACCTCAAATGATCGCCCACCTCAGCCACCCAAAGTGTTAGGATTACAGTGTGAGCCATCATGCGTGACCCCCTCTCCACTTTCACATACAATGTTCTGTCTGTCTCATTTCTCATGACCTCAGGGACACCTTCCCTTTTAAGCTCTAAAATCATAATTAGCTTCTTTCGATAAGTAACCTGTGTTTTAATAGATTTTCCAGACCACTCTCTTATTTTCTTCCCCAGATAACATGTGTCTTTTAGAGTTCTTCCAAGGACATGTAAGACAATATACTTCTTTGGATTAACAAAATTTTCTAATACACATAAAGTGAGCCTAGATGGTTTGTTTTACAGTTATCCAATTAATCTACTCAATTAAAGTATGGTTTAATTAACAATATGGTATGTGTATAAGATTCGAAACGGCTAGCTTATCATTTGAATTCGTGCATAGGTTGCCATTCACTTTTCAAGTATCAAAATCACTGGAATCTGAAAAACTTCGCAGACTATTTCTGCATCTCTCCAATCTTTCTTGGAATGCTGCATAAGGCTATTTTTGGTATGTGTTCATTTCAGTAAGATTCACTAACTTCAAAGCTTTACTTAATATCATGTAACCTTAACACAGGTACCTGGTTTTCTTCATGCATTTATGAAACTTGGAATATATATTTATCTTTCAGTGGAACTAAGGAGAAAATCCACTACTAAATGATTCTTGCCATATGCACATAGGGTAAAAAAGGGTGGAGAAAAGATCAAGGGAAATCATGTATTTAGAAGTATGCTACAGTTTTCTTCCTTTTAATTGAGATTACTTATGAAGCTAAACATCATTTATAATAACATGATTTACAATTGATATATACAAGAAAATAGTCTTCCCCTTAGAAAGAAACAAAAATCACAATTGCAAGGTTTATTGCTCTATTTTTCATTGTGGAGAATGGCTCTTGAAGTTTAATTCTTTAGTGAATTTCATTTACAGCTCACCCTTCCAGCTCAGCTTTCTGCTCACCAATAAGCACCAAGGAATGTCTCCTTTCCTGACCATATTGCTACCCCTTTTTCTTATCTGCCCAATTAGCTTTAGAGGCCTTAGCTACCACCAGCCTAACTACCTTAGAGCTCCTAGATGAAAGTTTCTTATCCTAGGCTATTCTATTCATCAGAAATCTAGCAAAACTTAGGTTTGAATAGTTTCCTATGGAACACCTCCCACTCAACTGATTTGTGGTTCCTAATGAACCATAAACTGATGGACAATTACTCATTTGGCTGAGGCCCATGGAACATTTAAAGGATACTAGCAGTCTCACAGGGCTGCATATGCGACTTCCATTTAAGTTTAGATACAAGATTTTTGACAAGAGCAAGAAATAAAACAAGACTTTAAATGGAATTACTGTGAAAGAGCAACTTTGACTTGAAATCTCAAGTTCTCTGTGGTTGGTGTTCAGATAAACCAAAAAATAATAAGGGTAACAATCTAACATTTAGAAAAGCAACATTGGGTTACATTAAATGGAAACTTCCCAATTTTAAACCACCACCACAGTGTATTGTAACTAGGAAGAGACTGCATTTTTTACATCCTTAACATGATTTTTCCTGTATTTGCAAAAGACTTGGACTTACATTATACTTAAACCAAACATTCAGAAATAAAATACAGCAGTGGAAATTATTTTTTCTTAAAACAAAACAGAACAAGAATATAGATGGCTAAATTTGTGATTTGTTTTAAAAGTGCCATTTAGGCTTAATAGGCATATGTAGGCACACTTTATGGTGAGTACCTCTTAAATACTTCTGTACAATACATTTTCAGGTAAGTAGATGATCAGAAATCCTGAAACAAGAGGATGCATGTTTAGTAATTGGAGACATCACTTGAAAGAATGTATTCCCTGGTAAGCATCATCTGACTCAGCACCTACAGTTAGAATATAAAGGACAAAGATGAACACACAGAAAAAACAGACACAGCACTTGTTAAATATATAGTGAACACCCTTGAAGCATCCCCTTTCATCCCAGGCTGGTCATAGAAGGGTCTCTAGGTGCAATCACGCACCAGGGTCTTCAAACCGGTGCTTGGTCTTATCAGCTGAGAAGAAGAATTGCTTTGTTGTTAAGTGTTGTTGTTTTCTTTTATTTAGTTTTGGAAATGAGGGCACTACTATTATTTAAGGCTATGTGTCCAGGTCACTATTGTTAATTTAGGCTTATTGCCAGTGAATTTACTAATTAGAACAATGTTTATATTGATAGATACGTTGAAAAACATAAAGCTTACTTCAGGAAGGTCTCTCTCACCCCCACCCACTGCCACAATTAAATGCCAGTAGTAACAGTGCATGTCACAGAGAGCACCAACTTTAAAAATATACCAAAGAACAAAAAGAAGAAAGGAAATGGGGACTGAGACAATGAAAAATGTCAATATTATTTTATTCCAATTAAGATTTTTATTTGACATGTAACAGGCCTTATTCTGTGAAATAAAATCTACGACACACAAAAGTAATATATAATACGAATATTCTGTTTTAGGACACAGTGAAGAAGCTTAATTAGTTAAAAGAAACTTTAAAGGGGGAATAAAGAGATCTGGACTTGGCTCCAAGTCTCATAGACTAACCCTTCCCAAAATCCTATTTTAAAATTTCTCTCAGGTAAAATGGATGGCTTTAGTGAACAATTATAACATACATAGTTGCAATACATTTTACCTACGTATTAAATTTACTCTGATTGTTTCTTTTGAACATTGTAATAATCCATTTCTGCTAGGAGATTGTGCCAATTTACTCTAAATATTGCTTTTAATTTTGAAATTTCCAGTCTTGGAGATATTCTCCTAGAATTTTCTCCATTTTTCATATCTCAAAATGTTTTGATAAAAAATGATATGATGAAAGATTCATAGTGCTATTACTGATCATTAAAACATGTCTATTTTTGTACCAGCTTGTGTGATTGATTCAAGCCCTTTTATTCTTATCTATTTCTGATGAATGAACAAACTGCAAAATTCTGTAAGAGCTATATTGTAAACATTAGCACCAAGTGCCATAAGTGTTCAGAACACTTCTTATGTAATAAAAAATGGTGCATGCACTATTTTAATGGGACAATTGGAAGAAGTTAATATAATAAATTACAAATTAGAATAAGTTATTATAGTAAAGCTCATTCTATGAACAAAATGATCTGTCCTTCATTGAATTGAGAAAATTGTTTGAACTATGAATAAACTTATTTGTGTATTTGAATTTGTCTGTGCCTTGGAATTTTTTTCTTTTTGTTTTTATTTTGGGAAGGATACACTTTTTGCTAGACTTAGTAATACTAACTTGACTATCTTCTGTCATGTAACCGATTCAATATTTAATGGAAATCTAAGAAATTTTCGTTCATTTTCAGATTAAAAATGGTTAAATATTTGCAATTTCATATACATCAACTAACTTCTGGGTGGTGTGGTTTTCTGTTAAGAGGGAAGAATTGGATAATGATCAAAATGAGAGCTGGCTGACTACGTTTTTGAGCTGCAGTAGCTTGTAGCATCATGGCTACAGTTTTCTTCAAAGACAATTGGCAACATTGTTCACTTGATGAAGATTATTTTGTTTTCTTTCAATACAGGTATATTGTGTAACTTATAATAGTAGAAGATCTATAAAAATAAGTCAAATAAGAAAGAATCTTATGAAAATTATTCACTTTTCCTGCCCTTACAATCCCCAAATTGGGCTATCAATAAGTATGTCTAGACACATATTTTAGCCATTGGAGGAGCACAGCACAATTAATTTTGGTTTTAAAATATTACACTAATTTAGACTCTTCCATTTTGTGTAGAAACACATCATTTCCCTCTAATAGCACTTTAATGATATCTTATACTATTTAGGTAAAAAAGATTTTGTACTTGGTAATTGGAAAATAATATGCAAGAAGAAAAATATGTTCAAAAATAGACTTCTGAATGTGAATCTCCATAAACTAGCCACTTAATGTGATGTAAATATTTGGGGTGTCTAAGTTGAGTCATCAAGGTGTCCAGAGAATCAACTAATCAAAACAGAAACAACAACATGGATTTAAGGTTCTGTATTACATGATGCTCTTTCAGTGGGGGAAAAAAAAAAAGCTCACTCAGTAAAACACAAAAGCTCTATTTGTATTTTCCAAAAATATTTTTTAATAATTCAACTTTGAAACTTTATTGGTATTAACAAGAATTTGCTTTAAGATCAAGGTGAGCAGATGACCTGAGATCAGTGGTTCAAGACCAGCCTGGCCAACATGATGAAACCCCATCTCTACTAAAAAGACAAAAATTGGCTACACATGGTGGCTCACTTGTTATCCCAGCTACTTGAGTGGCTAAGGCAGGAGAATTACTTGAACTCAGGAGGCAGGGTTTGCAGTTAGCCGAGATCATACCACTGCACTTCAGCCTGGGTGACAGAGTGAGACTCTGCCTCAAAACAAAACAAAACAAAACAAAATTATTTATTTCCCAGGCTCAAGTGATCTCCCCACCTCAGCCTTCCAAGTACCAGGGACCACAGGAACATACCACCATGCCTGGTTAATTCTTATTTATTTGTTTACTTATTTATTTTTGGTAGAGATGCAGTCTCCCTATGCTGCAAGAAACTATTTCTTAAGACCACACCCTAAACTCTAGAAATAGATCATATGAATCCCCTTCTTGGTCAATACCATGTTTCTGGAGGTGGTATACTCAGATAACACGTGTCATCAAGAATGTGGATGCTCCTTTGAGCCTGGTCTGGTCTGCTTTATAGACTCAACCTTATTTAAAGCCACAATAGCTGCCAATAAGAAAGGTTCAAGTAAGCCGAATCTGATTCAGGCTCAGTCATGATGACGCCTCTGGGGCTAAAGTGTCCTTCAGTGTGATTCTGATGAAAAAGACCCAGGGAAGAATGACAAATATGGAAATGCCATGGAGAAACCCGGGAGGCCCCTATTCCTAGCTGTGTCCTTTTCCTTTCTGTATCAGCCTATCTTTTTCAATGCTGAAACAGTGTTTTAATTCTTCCATGTGGCACCAGGAATAAAACTGTACACTAAAGAAAGAAGATTAAACAACAAGCATATAGCATACAAATAGCTCTTTGCAGCCATTATATCTTTTAATAATAATGACAATATTTGAGGAATATTAGAAACCCCATTATAAAATGAGTACATTGAAGCCAAAAGGGATGATTTATTTTATCTAGTATCTTACACAGATTAAGTGGTGAAGCTGAGATTTCAATTCAAATCCTGTGACTCCAAATTTACAGCTCTTGCCTGTTGTAATGTCTCTCTAATTACTCCCTTCACACCAAGAAGAGAAAAGATTGATAGAGACTTAAGTAGTGATTACTAAAATTACCTAGGAACTGATTCAGACTAGGAACTTCAAAATATTAATAAAAGTTTCTCAACTCCAGCTTTCACTACTATGTTTGAAAAGATCTAGGGTTTTGTAAGGTGTCTGTATTTTTTTTTAAGTTTTTTTTCTAAGTAATGCTGCTGCTCAGCCAGATTTGGGAACTTCTTTAAAGTATTGAGACAGCTTTAAAGAATTTGCAAGAATATTTGCATTTTTCAAAGGAGAAAATAAATCTTTTAAAAGAAGCATTTCTACTCAGAAGTTTTGCATTATGTAGACGCTTTGAGAAGGCATTTTGAGGAGGGAGGGACATTTTCTGGCACCTCTGAAATCATGACGTAAAGGGAAATACTCTGCTTTCTCAAAACTGTACTCTTACTTACATAGTGCACACATGGACACTGATTTGAAAAATAAGCCTGTAGGCTGCTTATCATTTCTGGTGGAATGTAGTCTACAAGAAAACACTGTTTCAAGTGTTAGCTCCATCTCTGTTAGCTGCATGGACTTGGGAAAGTATGTGTACCCTTATTCGGTCTTAGTTTGGTTATTTATGAAAGGCAGATATTCACATATATCTCAAAGAGTTATCCCAAGGACAAAACAAGCTGTGGTGCAGTGTTTGGCCGAGTAGATATGCAACTAGCATTCATTTCGAAAGGATGTAGTATGAGCATCAACTGTTTGAACCAGAGTGACTTTCTATTTGTCAATATATCTCATCTTATGTTTTATTTTTCTTAGAAGATATTTTGAATAATAACTTTCTATGAACAAATTTGGCAAATACTGAATAACTCTCATTGACAGATTCATAATAAATAAGTTAAAAATCTTGAAGAAGATTTTCATGAGAAAAATGAGGTTAAACCATAATTTCTATAAACATAGGTAGCTATGGAGACCTCTTCCTTGCGGGACACCTATTAATATCATGGAAATGATACCCAAAAAAACACACATTTTGGGAAAAGATTATCTTTTTTATTACTAATGTCTCCACAGCACGTACAATTTTGCACTTAGGCAAATTGAGAGTGTAAAATGAAACTTCAGAGTGTAGAATTTAATTATAAGTAGGTATTAAACTCACATCATAGTAGAGTAGCAGAAGTGAAATCCATCTATGATATGAGATCCCATGCACAGCTATGAATTTTTTTCTGTTTCCTTGTAAATGTGAATATGTGCATGTGTATGTTTGTATAAGTATGTCTTCATGTGCATGAGTTTGTGTGTATGTGTGTGGAATTGGGAATTTTTTGTAATTGTTATATCAATTTGTGAATGATGTATGAAATATAATTCCCTGTTCAATAAAAATGATTTATAATCAGTGCTATGCTCTTATACTCTTTATCTTAAGTGATAAATATAAATTTGCTACGCTTAGAAAGACTATTAATTTAAATATCAAATCTAAGAACAAATTTAAAAGAAAATACTTTAAACTCTTCTATTTTCTCACATTCTCTCACTCTTCAGAGTTCACCTCCATTAGCTGTTTTTTTTTCCAGATAACCAGTTTATTTACAAAAAACCCAAATAACTGAAAATTATTTTGTACACAAAGCAATATTTAGGTTCTTTTGACATTTGAGGCAAAGCAACAAGAGATTTGACTTCTTCCAAGACCAACTTAGGGTCACTGCTTGTTTGTTTCCCTTTACATAGGCACTCCAGCCTTCCCTAATGTCCAATTTGCTTTTAGTCAGTGGGTATTTAAGCTTGAGGAGGAATCCAGACAAAACAAGCCATCCTTCTGCCAGACCCAAAGTCTCCTTTCCTCCTACTCTCTCTGGGTTTCCTCTTATAACTTACCCTTCACTTAGTTCCATGGAACGCGCCTGGGGTGTCTGAGGGACAATTAACTTTAGGGGGTTATTTGTATATTTCAAACAAAGTGGAAGAATCACTATTTCTCGAGAAGGTAATTGGCAGAAAAATAAAAAATGAACACAAAGACAAGCCCTTCGTCTTACTTTGGCCTTATTCATAGTGGCTTCCTACTGATTGTAAAAATGTGGGTTGCTAGGGATAACCTCTTGCTGCTTTCCTCTCTCTCTCTCTCTCTTTCTCTCTCTCTCTCTCTTTCTCTTTCTACACACACACACAATATATATATATATTTAAAATGAATGAATTATATAAATTATATGTATACATATATATATATATACATACAATGAGTGAATTTTATATATATATATTGAATGCACATAATAAAGAGGTGGTCAAATTCATAGTGTAAGAAAACTTTTTCACATAGTAGATTCAGGCTTATCTAAAGCTGTGGAAAGCAAGTGCATCTACCATTTAAGGATACTCCACTCTATGCTCCTTCCTTTTATCTCATTTTCCAAGCAATATGTCCGGGTTTATCCACATCCCTATCAGTCTCCAAAACTCAAGTCCTGTACTTTCTGTTTTCCGAGCACGAACTTTAATGAAGTGACTGTAACACGTGAAGTATGTTAAACAACACTGTAGAGACTTTAGCTCACTTGACTTGAAGCATCTACCTGAAGGTACCTTGGTTTTACTTTCTGATTTCTCCCCTAGGGTGCCCCTTTCACTTAACAGGCATCCAACTCATCCATAGCAATCATGAACTACAGAATTTAGGAGTGAGAAATCTTCCCTAAAGATACATCCAAAAATGATTTTTTCTCATATCAAGAGCCCTTTAAAATTCTTTTTTAAAATAACACTTTGAAAAAAATAACATCTGTTTAAATCCTTTTATCATGATTTAAACACATTTTCAGTTATCACATTTTTTTTTCTTATTTTTTTCTTTTTTTTTAAGTTCTTTTTATACCTGTTACCATGGACACAATGTTGCTTGCCTCAGAGTCTAATTAAAATGGTTCCTTGCTCAGCCAGGGATTTAGAGAAGAATCACGTGTTGGGGGAGTGGCATCAAAATCTGAGGAAACTACTGTTTAGGTTATCTTGATAGAAATGTTTCTCCTCTACTAAAATCATCTTTCCATTTTACAAGAAATGTTTTGACCAATAAATTTCTAAAAAGACCCAACACATACTGTTTAGAAGATTATGCCCCAGATTTTAATTTCATTTGCCTCTGGTCTTTGGGTGGGTTTCCATGGGTTATAAAGCAAAGGATTTGGTATCTGTATACATGAGGAGGGGAGGGAGGGAATTCCCTTCCTGCTAAAATATTGAATATGTGATATTGGGTCCAAAGTGGAATTTTAAAAATACGTTAATAAAGAAATTTGCAATCCATCTTCCTATAAAATAATGCTTTATCTCTTTTTATTCAGTTGGTTCCCTCAGTTTGAACTAAATCTTTCTTATTTTTGTTATGAGAAAAATCAAACACTTTAAGTGATCATAAGCTTTGCTTAAATTTAATTGTGATAATGGCTTTGTCTAATACATCATCATGCAAGCATGCATTTAAAATGAGATAAGTCAGAAATAATTTCTTTTTTTCCCCTTCAATTATAGTGCTTCTAAGAGTTCACCATTGACAGTGTTGACTATCAGCCTGCTCAGAATAGATGATGATAATGCAGAAAGTTTCCATGGTTTTCTAGCAAGAGTATAATAAGCACAGGACTTAAAAATCTCCAGAAGTAGAGAAACTGTACTATTTTATTTATTTCCCGCAGTTCATTCACTCTTGTGATTTTAAAAAAATTATACACGATCTTAGTACAGTTCTCATATCATCCAGCTTCTTATTAGAAAGAACTGAAAGGTGTTCCAATGATTATTTAATTTGAGTTCCTAATTGCTTGAGCCTGGGAGGTCAGGTCTGCAGTGAACCAAGATCATATCACTGCACTCCAGCCTGGGCTGCAGAGAGAGTTCCTGTCTCTAATAATAATGATAATAATAATGATAATATGAGTTCTTACCTCTTGAAATCTATCACGAGTTTACCATGAGCGTTACCTGATGGTACATTTAGATGATTTTATGCTGTGTTGTTATTAAATAAACCACATAGAAATGAAATTCTATCGGCAGCAGTGCAGTGGCAAGCAGTGGCCCAAGCAGCATCTGGTTAGTGAGAAGCTGACCAGATTCTGCAGCAAGACATGAGAAGTTGATCATAATCTGAGTTAGTTGCTAATAAACTATAAGACACTTTATTGGTCCATCCCACACCCTCTCTGATACAAAAGGGTGGGCCCATGGTCTCTAATTTTCTTCCACTTCCAATATTATGCTATTCAATTTTCTAGCAACATCTCAATCAGTACCTCTCAAACTACTGATGACTTAGACTACAAATTAAGGATTACATTTCTCAGAAGCATGATCTTACTCATAAATTGGGATAATTAGTTATGTGAGAATGCAGAGGGGAATTTTGTGGTAGACAAAGCAGAATCTCCATGAATTTTATGATGAACTATGGAATTTTACAAAATGATTATGATAGTTGGTTTTGGGTTTTAACCACAAATCCCCAAATGTCCCATTTCCTTGTCATTAAGGTGAGTGTAAGACGTTAGTTGGTAAATGTTTGGTTAACCCCATTTGAATTGTTTGTCTCATCCATGTTTCATGTTAAAACTGGTGGTTTTTCATGAAAACACATTGCCTATGTTTTTAGACAGATTCCCTAGTGCTGCTGAAAAAAAGAAACTCACTAATTTATTATGTTTTCTTCAAGCAGTGAAAACCACAGTTTTTACACTGAGCTTATAGAAAAAAAGGGGAAAAAGTAAAATTGACTTCTCATTTAATCCCTAAGTTATTTCTCCTTTGCCCGTTCTGCTGACTCTTTCATCAGAAAATATACCAACTCCTGAATGAGTAATTCCTGGCCTCTCACGCATGTAGTTTACAACCCATAGAAGCTGGAAAGATCTTTATAAGGATGTCAAATGACTCTGGCTTAAGGGACGAAAATGGCAAATATTTCCAGAAAACCAAGTTTGACCTTATCCTTGGTACTTTGAGAATAAAATTTAAAATGTGAATGGAATTTAATTCACTTATATCTATAACTATTCTTGCCCAGTCAAGAAGAATACAGGAAGAAGGAAAAGTAATGCATTACCTATATTGTCTTGGATATACTTTCTTCTTATTTAATCACTTTGGTGTGTTTAAGTTTCATGTTTAGATTAAGATGAATTCCAAAGTTTGAAAATTAAATTTAACATAGTTCCAAATCAAAAAGTCACACTGATTCAAAAAGATGCTATAATTTATTTAAGGGTGCTGCTAATCTAAATAGCATTCATTCATGGAAGAAGTATTTAGTAATCTTCTTCTATGTGCCAGTGCTATGCCAGGTGATTTAGACATAGGGAAGAACAAAAGCCAGAAGGGCTATTCCCTCATGGAGTTTGCATTCTGCTGAGAGAGGCAGGGAATCAACAACAGCAATAAAAATAGGCAATTTCAGAGAAAAATAAGATTTGCTAAAAAAAAAAACATGAAAATTAGTTTGCCAAAGCTCTGTTTCTTTAGACTGGAAATTGTGAAGGTAAATTTTAAGCTGACAATGGAATGACAAAGGGAAGAATAGTTTATTAAAGTCTGAGAGGGAGAATTTTCAGAAAAGGCCTTGAAGTTCATGAGCAGGAATTTGAATCTCACTTTACAAAGGGGAATCTTCTGGAGGATTTTTGGCAGTTGAGTGACAAATGTGATGAGATTTATACTAGCTAACTCCTACTCATCAGTCAGATCTCAGTCCCAACTATCACGTCCTCTAGGAAGGATTCTTTAGTCAGCTAGAATCCTTTGTTATATTCCTTCATGACAATGAGATGCTTTCTTCAATTGCATTTGGCAAGTTATAACATTGACTTTCTTTGCTTGCTTGTTTTATTAAATCTGTCTTCTCTACTGGACACTGAGCTTCATGAAGTTAGGAACTTGGCTATTGTTTGACTTATATATCCCTGTTTGTAGCACAACATCTCAATAAATATCTTTTGAGTGTAAGCATAAACAAATGAACTATAAATTAACAAATGAGTAAAAGAATAAATCTAAGAATGGAAGATTTTAACACTCGTGGAATTACAAATAATAAATATTTGACAGACATTGAAGAAACCCAAAAAATTAGGTAAACTCACTTCTTCCCTAATCCACCTGACTTAAGAGGAAGGAGTCACAGAGTAAAAGTCAAATCAGCCTTGTCCTGAAGCCAAGGGCACAGACATACATGGATCGATATTCTTTTTTTCTGTTCTTTGCCTGATGATGAGAGTCATCATACAATAATTATTATAGAACATATGTTTAACTGCAAAAGTATGTCCCATATCTGCCTGGAAAAATTTTACTCTTTGCTTGGATTAAAGGTTTTCTCTGATAGTTCCCAGTGGGTTCAGAGAAGATTGGCAAACATATTATCTTTGCTTTTGCTTTCTTCCTAGTTGGTGAGTCTATATTTTCCAGGAGCACATCTGCCCATTATTTTCCCCTTATTTTCAAAGGTGTTGAAGATCCACTCATTTAGTGGACCAAAAAAGTCTGTTCTTAGTTCCATTCATAACTAGAAAAAAAAAAAAAAAGATTTTCACCAGACTAAGATACAAAAGCAAACAGTCCCGCAGTAAGAGAGAACATTGTAAAAACCAGCATGCATAGTTACAGCATAAAGGGGGAGAGAGACGGTATCTCAAGATGGGACAGATATTAGTCCTGTAGAAAATAGAAGAGATTTTAGTCTGTAAACTAAGAATAATCGAGTATTAAAGAGGAAGAAAATGGGAGAGGTAATGGCTTTGTCAAGTTTTTATTTGTAAATTGCAACCCTATGAAAGTGATGGCAGGCAAAACAACAGGTGGGAACCCAGTGGCCAAGGTAAGAGATGATGGCACGTTGGACTAGAAAAGTCTCAGGGATGAAAGATAAAGGTGAATACATTAAGGAGACGTTTTAGAGGTAAAAACTACTGAGCTTAGAAATATGTTGAGCAGGAGCAAGTGCGGCGTCAAGGATAACCCCTAGATGCTTCTGGATCAAATTGGATGGTGGTGCCATTGACTGAGATAAGAACATGGGGAGGAAAACAAGTTTGAGTTTGTTTTTTACATCATAAAATTAAGTTCCTTCTGGGACTCAATTGAAAATTTAAAATAGGCAATAAGATATAAGAATCGAGAACTCAGATGAGAGTAATAGAAATGCACATTTGAAGGTCATGATCTTTTGAATGATAATTGAATTACATTCAGTGAAATTTCCCAGGGGGAAAAATACGGTGACAGAAGAGGACCTGGCAATGAGCCTTGAGGAACTTTAGAAAGAACAAGATAAGATTAACAAGGACAGCCAGAGAAGGTAAAACTCTGTTTTATGTGTTATTATACAGGCAAGGGGAAGAGAATGAGACAGTTTTGATATAGTTTTAAAATTTTCTTTATCCATTTAATCAATATATCCTAGGCACTGGACTATGATATTACTATAGCTTCTAGAGATTCAAAGAAAAGTAAAGCACAATCTGTGACAATACAACTTTGTTAAAAACCTAAGCAGTCCTCCTAGGACAATCAAGTTTAAAAGCAGGTGAGTTGACATCAAGGTAATCAAATAAAATATTTGTGACATTTTTTTTATTCTCAGATATGTTTCATTTCACATGACTTCTCTATTTTCTTATGAGAATGCATTATTTGACCAGTAAAGAGACGACTGTAGTTTAAGAAAACATTACACTACTCTGACCTTTTCGATATTCTATTTTTTGATTGGCTAGATTGGAATATCTTATCATGTCCATCCAAGTAAGGGCAAGACTGTAAACACTATCAACTTGACTAGTCAGCCAATCAAATTATAGGGTGTCGTAAAGGTCAAAGCAATACAAAGTGCTACTATAATTTACATAACATATGTGCAGCATTACAAGTCCAGTATTTCCTTCAGACAAGGATTGAACAAGAACATAAAAAAACCTAACTTTGACGGTATTCTCTTGACAATAGTACTAGAAATGGAAAATTGTTCTGGCAAAGTTTTTCTTTGAGATTTTTAGGAATTGCTACTGACTTTTAAAAGTGTGTATGTACGTGTGTTTGTGTGTGTGTGTACATGTATATATGTCTGTATTAGTAGGATAGCTGACTCCAGGTCTCCTGATTTACAGACTGATTTATTCCTTGCCTCAGTCACTTTCTTGGAACTTCCCTATAAACTTCCTACATTCTACCTAATAAATAATAAATATATGTGTGTGTAGACACATATATATTCACTATATATGTGTATATATACATACGTATATACATGTGTATATATGTATACACATATATTTATTATATATACAAACATGATCATTACAAATGTATAAATGTGTTTGTAATACACATATTTATTAGTTATTAGGATTATTTTATACACACAGACACACACACACACACACACACACACACACACACACACACATATATATATATATTCATTAGTTAAGCAGATTCAAGGCAAAAGGAAAGATGTAGAAAGTTCACAGAGAAGTTCCAAGAAAGTGAAAAGAGAGCCAAGGAATAAATCAGTCTGTAAGTTAGGAGACCTAGCGTCTGCCACGCTAAAAATTACTTACAAGACTTAGAAAGGTTATATGATTTCTTGGACCTTGGTTTCTTATTATTTGAAGAAATTTCTATGAAATTACTGATTTCAATAATAGTAGGTGAAATGATTTTGTTAAATATTCAACAGCAGATATGAAATTATCCCTGCCTTCAAAGTACATAAAATCCAGGACAGAAAATAAAAAAAATAAGCATTACTGAGATGAGTTTATGTAGTGAACATCTTACCATAGATAGCCTCTGCCCTTGTGGAATAATCCACACTTATTTAGATGATACAGTGTATCCGTAAAATTATCATCATCTTAATGATTGTGGGCCATTAAGTTCTAGATCAGAGAAATAGTTCAAGTTTCAAAAATGAGGCAATAAGAGTTGCTACATAGTGATGATAGAAACGGCATGATTCATTCACTCTAAAACTTTTTGAATTAGCTCCTAAAACCTTCCTACCATTATAGGATAATAGTGGCTACTATTATACCATTTCTTTTTCATTAACATTTTCTAGGCATAATATGAGCTGCTGTGGATTTTTTTCTTTTTTTCCCAATGCTACTATTGATGTTGAAATAAACATATAATTAAAATGTTAAGAAGGCAGGGAATGGCAGTGGATTTAATATGATTTTTAGGGACCTGTGCATTCTAGGTAAATCATAGAAATATTGAAGACTAAAAATTCAAAAGTAAAAAGTAATTGTAATATAGTAAGTTATGCTAATACTAAGTTACGGTTCAGAAAAATAATACACTTTCTTTGAAAAGTTGCTTTACATTATGTACTCAAAATTTCTCAAGCCAACTTAAGAGTGAAAGTACAGAGTAATAAATAAGAGTATCCAACTGGCTCTTTTTAACCAAACAAAATTGTAGAAAAAGATGTTTATAATTAAACACTTATTTCCAATTGCTGAAAATGACTAGCTAGTAAGCAATGAATACTTTACAAATTCTAAATACTTGTAAAACAAAATAGATTTGTGAGAGCATATTCAGAATCTCTTCTTTGTCTTTTTATTTAGTATTAAATATTTTATTTATTAAAAGTAGATAAGTAAATATGATCTTTTAAAGATTGTTATTGTTGCTCATGTAATATCTAATCTATAGTGCTAAAGAAAGATCTTGGTAACTCTATTTATGCAACTGAAATTATTTCTTTAAAAAATTGTAGCAAATATCCAGAAGTTCTAATATATAAAAATTAAAGTCATTGAAACAAAGAAAGTTTACCTACAGTGATATGAATCCATCTAAATATATATGTATGTATGTGTATATATATATATGTATACATGTATATATCTATAGCTATCGATCTATAGATAGAGAGAAGTGCATTTAAAAGAGAGTAAAAAATAATCTCCAGGAAATGAATTTTTAAGAATTGCTTGGCATAAAAGATTCTGTGATGTGAGAAAAGGAAACATCCTTGACTCACCCAGTTAATAAAGAATTGAAATAACCAATGTAAAAATGACTAACACACTAAATGCTTTTCAAAATACTGAGGACCTCTGAAATGATTCAATAGTGCAATTATCTTATTTAAAGATGAATACACTGAAACACAGAGAGTTGTATGACTTGTTCAAAGTCACACATCTAATTAGTTGCAGAACTCAAAATGTTCCCAAGTCTTCATACCTCACTCAGGATAAAACCATGATTACGTTGACCTTCAATGCAGAGTATGGGCCTTAGCAGGAAATTGGTGGTGCACCAGGAATTTAAACCAGGATTTTAACTAAGGAGGTTTTAATGATGGATCTACTTACATAGGTGTGGGTAGGGTAAAATAAGTCAATGATAAAAGGAAAGCATCTTGGGCATAACAATAATGAGAAACTTCTATGCCTCCTAGATTTGAAGAGTAAAAAAGAATGAAACTTGTTGCTAGAGTTTAGAGAGAGATTGGGGCCATGAGTGAAGGATCATCTGACAGAAGAAGTAACTGGAAGGCAATCACTGATAGAATCAAGGCAAAACAGGAAGATACAGAGGCAGGGTTAGGGATCCTTCCCTTCTTTCTTTTCTTTTTCTTTCTTTCTTCCTTTCTTTCCTTTCTTTCTTCTTTCTTCTTTCTTTTGTCCTCCCTCCCTCTCTCTCTCTCACTCCCTTCCTTCCTTCCCTCTCTCTTTCCCTCCCTTTCTCTTTCTTTTTTTCTTTCTTTCTTTTCTTTATTTCCTTCTTTCTCTTTTTTTCTCTCTTGCTCCCTTCCTCCCTCCCTGCCTCTTCCTCTCCTCTCCTCTCCTCTCCTTCCTTTCTTCCTTTCTTCCTTTCTTCCTTTCTTCCTTTCTCCTATGGCACCTCCATTTGGGAAACTCAAATCGAGGTTATGGGAACCTAGATAATTCAGTCCATAGACGTCCACCTCCTGAGGCTCAGAGCATTGCAGAGAAAGCTGGAAAATCATCTGGAATGGGTAAATGGGTAAATGACACACGGCTCTTCAGCTCAGTAATTCCTATGCCAAACATTATGTTTTGTCATTTTACAGTCCATTAAAACCTATAAAGAAAAACTCCAGTGCCATCTCTGACCAAACCATTCTCCACCTCGCCAACAAAAGCTTTTAGTACTTCAGAGAAAAATTGGGAGTTATCAGATATAAAAGACTATTTCTAAATTTTCTAACACTGCAACTTTAAGAGTTACCCTCATTTACACCTAATTTTTTCTTTCCTCTCCCGCTAGAATATTCCCATTGCTTGTGCTCTAGATCTTAGCTCTACTATTAGATTGGTTCAAAAGTCACTGCAGTTTTTGCCATTACTTTTAATAGCTTACTGGCTTCTCCTTCTCACTCATTCTCTATCTCTATTTTGAATGTTGCCCTGTTTACTGGCTTCATTTCATTAGCATTCAAATACAGCAAATCTACTAATAACTTTAAAAGTAAACAATAAAGTTTGTATTATTCAGAGGAATAATGCCTATTGTAAAAATACCTGCCAAAATCTCACCATATGGGTACTTAACACAATAAAGGTTAACTTTTTATTATGACAGAGTTCATCCAATCAGGTTCTATACAGGTATCTCTATACAGGTATCTCTCCATCCTGTGGTTGTCACTTTATAATACTGGGAAAGAAAATCATTTAATTATCTGCAACTGGAAGCAAATGAGGAAAAAGAAAGACTGTGAAGAAGCTCATGAGATCTTTTAGGGACCAGTCCTGAGATACCGATTTCACTTTTTTTTTGAAACAGAGACTTGCTCTGTCACCCAGGCTGGAGTGCAGTGATATGACCTTGGCTCACTGCAACGGAGTTTCACCATATTTGTCAGGCTGACTCCTGACCATAGGAGATGCACCCACCTTGGCTCCCAAAGTGCTGGGATTACAGGCATGAGCCACTGTGCCAGCCTTGATTTTACTTTTCTGTGCATTTGCTGAAATTTAGTCACATGGAACCACCAAACCAGAAGAGAGACTGTGAGCCAAGAGGCAAAGATAGATTTTGGACTAGTTTTCTCTGGTTGCCATAGAACATTACTACAGGTTTACTGGCTTAAAACAACACAAATTTAATTATCTATCTGCTCTGTAGGTCAAACATCCAACATGAGTCTCACTAGTCTGAAATCAAGGTGTGGGCAGGATTGAGTTCTTTTCTGGATGCTCTAGGCAAGAAACCATGACCTTGCCTTTCCAGCTTCTAGAGGCAACCTGTATTTTTTTTTTTGCTTATGGTTCTCTTTCTCCATCTTCAAAGTGAGACACTGCATCTCTCTAAGCCTTCTCTTGCTGACCACAGCTGGGAAATTAAGAACTTATATAATTAGAATATATCTGCCTGGGTAATCCACGATAATCTCCCCTTTCAAGGCCTGTAACTTTAATCACACCTGTGAAATCCCTTTTGTCCTCTAAGGTAAGATATTTACAGGTTCCAGGAGATTAGGACGTGGACCTCCTTGGGGGTCTTTTCTGCTGCTTATCAAAGGTTTGGAGCACACATTGTATGCAACAAATCACTTCAAGTTTCTCTCCAAACATGGATTTTTCCTCCTTTTCCTTATGGCCAAACTTTTGAAATGTTCTCTATTCATGATCTTCCATTCATTTTTTTTTTCCTATCCGTTTCTAAAAGCAAAGCAAAGCAGACTATCACTTCACCACTCCACTCCAACAGCTTCTGAAAAGATTTACTATGATCTTGTTCTTGTCAGTATATGAAAGGGACTTCATTCAGTTCTTAAGCAATAGCACTGGCAATTATTAACCTGTCTTGCTTAAAATACTTTTTCTCTTGACTTTTCTAATGTTTCTATTACCTTTTCTTTCAGCTCCTTCTCAATCTTCATTATGAATGTCTCTTTTTCTTTTCCTCCATAAATATGTTTAGTCTCTTGATTTTCTTGAGTACCAGTATATGAAATGATATATTACACAAACTTGGCATACAAAAGATAAACATTGTATTTCCTATTTAAGTCTGACCTGCCCAACTCAACTGAATGTTTGCTCTCACTCTATTGATGTCTCTTACAACCCCAAGCCCTGCCCAGTCCAGAACTGCCTAGGGACTAATATTCATTGACTATATGTGTGGTATGATATGTTCATGCAGATAACCTCATTTAATATTTCTATGAGTCCTGTGAGGTAGGACTCATTATCACTATATTGTTCTCATTGTATAGTTGAAGATACTGAGTTCCAGAAAGGTTGACTAACTTGTATCCTATCATCTTCATCTGTATCACTCTAAACAGCACAGTTCCAGAAGTACGCTTACTCTGGAAAGGTGAAATGGCTCTGGATTGATTCGCAAAGAGGTACCGAATAATGATCCTGAAGAGAAGGGTGATACTGTTGTTTGTCAAACCACATTATAAAGCAGTTTCATTTGTTATTTTATTTATTTGTTCATTTATTTATCTATTCACTTTTGGCTGGAGGAAAGGAGAACCAAAATGAGATTTCTAGTAATATCCCAGCCACTCTCCATGAACACAGTAGATGTAGAGGTGACTACAGTTAAAATTCTAGACTCTATCTTAAGTTTAGTCAGTTACTCCAGAACATGGATTGAACGTGCCCTCTGTGAAGAACACTGTGACTTTAACGTGCCCTTACGTATGGCTTTGTTGGTGAAAGTCCTGGCTGGAGTTCTAAATAATCATAAAGGAATTTTTCCCCCATTTTGCATGAAGCATGACAATAGAAGTAGAAAGAGTAAGGTCCTGAAACCCTGGGGCAATCATGCTGAGAAGAAGCACCTGCCTTCCCTGGGCAGTAGCCAAGCACAGCAAGTGGCCACTTTCCATGCTCCTCACAGGTAGCTGGCTCTCCAATGAGAGTGTGCTCTCTCCTGTCTTTGTTCTCCCACTTGCTGTCTCTCTCTCTGTTCTCTGCCTTGTTCTCACTCTCTGTTCTCTCATTGGCTCTTCTTCTTTCCTTTCTCTCTATTGCTTTTCTCAATTACTTTTTCTCGTCTCCCCTCTCTTCTTCTCCCACTTGTTCTCTTTCCCCCTGCTCTTACTTTTTTACCCTTGCCTTTCTCCCTGAGAAAAGTTTCAATTTCATTTAGCATTTAGAGTGAGTCTTACTTTCTCTGATCTGGTTAATCCATCCTGACTGTGAAGTTCATCCAGCAGTAGTATAATTCCTCAAAAATTGCAGGATAATGAGAGGACCAAGTGACCCTGAAAGCTGCACTGTCTGGGGCTGACGAGCCAGCTGGATAATCTAACTTAAACTTGACATTTTAGAAATAGCGTTCCTCACTGGCAAAACATATCACATTTCTAGTAAAAAAATTTTAATATTATTTGGTTATATGTTAGAGGATTTCATGCTTCTTACGCATTTTGTATAGATAGCACAAAAACCCAAACCAAATAAAAAATATTAAAACCTACACTGAACTGTTGAAATGTGGAGCTGTGTTCTTTCCACAGAGGCATGAAGAAGATATTTCGGTACTGCACTTGTTATTTGACCCTAAACATTGTAATTAAGGAAGCCATCCCCACAAAGAAGTAAACCCTCATTTTTATTATATTTTTATTTTCATAGCATTTTTTATGCTCAGAAAGTATCTTTGTTGTTATTAACTTGTTTAATGTCTGTTTCCTTCATCTTAAAAAAACACTTCCTGAAAACAAGGGAATTATTGTATTTTCTGCTATATCCCTGGCTCTTAGCACAGCCTATGGTAGATAGATACAAGGTAAGATTGACCTCTAGTACTTAATCTGAAAGCTTCTGGCAGGAAACTAAATGAAATGGATGTGTGCTATGCCGTTAGTGAGGTGTTTATGCATGGATAAAGCAAGTGGCAGTGAGTGAAAGGGAGAAATGTTGAGAGTTCGTCAGAAAAAAATATCCATTCAATAGAAGTCAAGACCAAAAATGCTGATTATGTATTTTCTAACATACAACATTTCAGCATTTAAGAAAATTACAAATGGCAGGTGTCTTTATGCTCCTGAAATCCATTTGGTTTGCCATAGAAAAGGGGGAAAATGTTAATTCATTTGTACATTTCCTATAATAAACTTCATAATTTTATTTTCTCATTTTCATGTGCAAAATAATTCTTATGAAGTGCAAGGCACCATTTTGGACTGAGGGATTACACATAACTTCACCTCTCAGAAAGTGTGATATTTTAGAAACACTACCCTAAGCCTGATCCCTTTATATACTTCACTTGGATTGTTGACTTCACCATTTTGACAGGCCCAAAGAAGTACGATGGCACTGAAGGCTCTTCTGATGTTCCATCCTCATTTGGCTTTTGTCAGTTTTTTAAACTCTGGACACTCTTAATCATCACAGAACACATGCTCCTTCCCCAGACAGAATACTCTTCCTTAAATTTCTGCTTGTTAACTCATGCTATTTCTTCAGATCTTAAATGCTTATAATTGCTGAAGGAAAATTTGACTTGTCCTC
The DNA here is from genome assembly GCF_048565385.1 of Saimiri boliviensis. Classification (NCBI taxonomy): domain Eukaryota; kingdom Metazoa; phylum Chordata; class Mammalia; order Primates; family Cebidae; genus Saimiri; species Saimiri boliviensis. Next base: position 93,338,695 of record NC_133453.1, read on the forward strand.
TCTGACCAGTTAAACATATTCTAATATGCTCTCACTTTACTACGCAAATTCTTATTTTTAACATAGTAACTCCTTTACATGTATTACTTTAATGTATATGTCCACGACTGGTTTGAAAGATCCATGTAAACGTAGCAATTGCTGAAAAAGTATACGTTTAGAGAATGTGTAGATGCAAAACCACCAGGTTGTATCTACTAACTGTAGATCTTATAAATGCTGCTGGCTTTTTAAACTCTAGACTTAGTCAATTTAACAGCAATAATGCAAAGGTAAACAAACAAACCAAATCTGAGAAGAAATAGGTCTCCCATGATAGGCATTTTATATTATGTCAGTGTTCAGAGAGTAGATTTTTAATCTTAAATTTTGTCATGAATGTTTGGTCTTCTATAAATTCGGTAATGGTCTGAAACATATGTCTGTTATTCAGTTCATCTTTTTTTGTAAAACTTTTACTTGTCCATTCTTTGTCTCAGCCCTGAGCTAACACCTAAAGAATGGAAATAGTAAAAATCAATGGTAAGGCAAAATCTAGTTCTAATATTCATTAGAATTCCAGAATTCATTCATTCATTCTTCCATAAACACATTCGAACTTAAATATTTATCACCTAAAATTCAAAAGAATATATGTGATACAAAATACCTTGATATACCAAATACATAAACATTTTTATTCTCAAGCGGGCCTTGATTTAACATAGAATTTAAAATAATTGCATTAATTTCTACAGTAGAATGCCAGTAGAATAAGCCCTGTTAGTTGCTTAAACTAGTATAGCAAATTTTAGAAGACATCTCAATTGTTAATAGAGGGTATGGGGAAATAAAAGATGTCAAGAAGGTAGCATTTGTGCATGAAAGAATTAGAGAAATTTTGTTTTGCAAAAACAAACACAAAAAAAGTCAGGCAAAGAGAAAGACATTAGTGGAAGCGAGGAGGCCAGTGATCTCTATGAGGGAGGCCAAGGAATCCAGTTTATCTGGTGTGGCAGAACGTTGTATGGAAGAATGAAAGGCAAAGCTGATAGGAGTATTGAACTCATTTGTCAAAGGCCTTGAATTAATTTGACTAGATATTTTCTCCTGCCCATGATTTCCCATTTTATACCTGCTTTCCCAGCATCCTATCTGGTTTGCCATTTAAAAATATTATTTCCTAAATAGTTATGAATAGAATCACTTATAAGTCTACCAAATATAAAAATTATTTTTAATAAATTAATATTTATAACTTTAGTACTCTATTTTGGTCATAAATAGATCTTAGCTTGAAAGATAAGTTCCATAATAACCTCAGCAGCGATGTAATCTATAGTTGTTTATTAGAAGTGAGCGAATGAAAAAATGACCTTCCTTATTTTCCTGAAATAATATACTATAATATAGATTGGAAATTAAGAGTAAAATGTATAGAACATTACCCAGCATATGTTAGTTTTGTGCCTCAAGCATAACTAAAAAAAGTTCCTATTATACTTTTTCAAATCTGTAAACACCATCTTTTTATATAAAGCATATTTTTTTCTGAAAAGCTTATAGCTGCATTTATAAAAATGGAGTTCCATGGTCAAATACATTTGGATCAAAGCATATTTTGTCATCCTCTTAAATAAAATCTTGGATAAAATTATTACATATATGATACAAGATTCATATCTTGTATTGAACATTGAAGACTTTTAGGTGTTTTGCAATGAACGAATTTGTTTAACATTTTGTAGCCACATTTACCAAATGTATTAGAGCATAGAACTCTTTTAGCAAGTAAAACAGAAAGCCATAAAGCAGGAAACAAAAATATATATCCCAAATTACTATGGGAACTATTGTGGAGAATAAATTCACAATAGTTCCCATAGTAATTTGGGATATATATTATTGTTGATCAATGTTGATTTCTCTTAGTATAAATAACCATTTAATTCGTGATATTCGTAAGTAGTCATGAATGCAACTGATAAGCATTTTATTTGCCTAAATTCTAAGTAGTTGAGGGTTTTTGTTAGGGGTGGTGATAGATAGGATATTTCACTTCTAGACTTTAGAGATCATAACACAATTAATCTAACGTGCATCCAAAGCATAGTTTACCATACTCCTCACTCTCAGGGAAGTGAATGTCTAAAAATTCTCCAGAGCTGATAGCTCTTTTTATTTCTCACAGCTTTATAAGGAGGGAAACTTTCCAATTGCCCGTATCAGCCCATTCTGGTAGTATCCCTTTCCAGGGCAGCCCTCAGTTGAGATGTTTTTGCTAAAGGTCCAACTCAACTCTCTACTGCTTTTATTCGAGTGTATTCCTTTGTGTTTGGTCTGTCACAGACACTCAGAACAACTGCTGAGCATCCTTCTCATAAATGTTTCATATACTTGACGACAGTATTTATCCCTTCGTTTCCGCATATTTGGATTTTATTCAATATCATTTTGGTGGATGTGGAAGAAAGGGAGATGGCACTTATGTTTCATACTCCACATTGCTGCCAGCTCTATCTAAAACACAAATTGATAATGTCAGTCCCTGCTTACAATCCTCTAGTGATTTCCCACTTCCTCCAAAGTCCAACCACCATAACATAGGCCCACTAAGACCCCTCATCTTTTTACTTTTGCCTCCCTTCCTGCCTGAACTCTTAATAATAACCAACTCTTACTCCACTCCCAAACACATCAGAATAAAGCATGCAATACACCTTTCTGTTTTAAAACTCCATCATTTTGTGTTATGCTGTTTTCTCTGCCAATAATGCCCTTTCCTGCCTTTTTCAGGTTAATGACTACTCCTGCTGTAAGGCTTTGTTTAAATCACAATTAAGTTACATGTTTTCTCATGCCCACCAGGCACAGTTTGTTCATTCCTTCTGTGCTGTTTCATGTTTGTGCGGACTTCTTTTGTTCATCTTATAACCTTGAAGCATAATTACTTATTCACCTGCATTTTCCCCTACTATGCTGTGACAGTGTTTAAGACAGCATATGCTTAAATCATTAAATCTAATAAATGAAAACTGACGCGGGTAAAGGTGTTTTGTGTTTTTTTTTTTTGTTTTTTTTTTGTTGTTGTTGTTGTTTTCTCATGAAACCGGAATTCCAGGAGTAGGCAGTCCAGGACAAGTACTACAGCTTAGCACCAACGGGAATTGATCCATTCCCGCAGCATGTAGGTCTCCATCCTCATCCTCATTGCTCAGTGACCACTTCTTCACCTCCCGGTCTCCTATCCACCTCTAGGTATTACATTCACAGACCTGACTTAATAAAAACGAAGAAGAAAGGAAGAAAAGAAAGAAGGTTTGGGGGATGACAACAAATTCCCCTAAAATACCTAAAAAACTTCACTTATATCTTACATCCTCTTACACTACAGTGAGAATTACATGGCAAACTTCACTTTTATTGCAAGAGAGTTTGGAATGACGTGTATTGTGGACTGGACATATTGTCCGCCCCCTTTAAAGAAATAAAGGTTTTGTAGCAAGGAGGAACAGTTGATGGTATAGGCAACTTGCAGAGTTTGCTACTGAGACTTTGCCTTCCGTATCCTGAATTATACTTGTCACGTATTAGGTGTTCAATGATTATTAAGTAAATGAAAGACAGAACGACTAAGTCTGTTTTTTAAAACTACATGCTTTCTAATTTAATCTTCCTCTAAGCATATGTATGCTTTATACGAAGAGTTCACAGTGTTTAAGTAATAGTTTCTGGGTGTTCTTTCTTTTTACAGAATTTGAGTAGGATAACAGGCGTTTTCCCCTTTTTAGTCTTTTCTTTTTTAACATTGCCAAGTGAAGACTGCATAAATAAATTACCTGTGCAACCGTAACCAAAATATTAATTTCAAACTTGTGAGGAGGAATCCAGTTTTATCATTTAATAACGAATGATGAAAGCATTGGCATTGTCATATATCTAAAAAAAGTCACTGAAGAATTTTGTGTAGTAATATTAGTTTCTAGGATTCTAAGACATCCATGGAACACATTTTTCTTTTCCTGAATAATTTATTACTTTTTCCTATAAAAATGAAAAAGCAAAGACTGTGTGTGTGTGTGTGTGTGTGTGTGTGTGTGTGTGTGTGTGTGTATGTACTGTAAAGTATACCCATTTAGTTAAAGCCAATCCTGGCTTTAAATAAAAACACAGTGAAGATAATTTTATTCTTTTCCCCACCTTCATTTTCTTTTAGCAATTCTTCCTAATCTGATTCATTAAAATAAAAAAAAAATGCCAAATGTTTATTGAACATCTCCTATGTGCCAGACACTGATTTAAGTGCTCAGAATTTATTAGGAAATGTATAAATTATATACATAATCTATATATTTATATTTCTTTCATACTTATATTATAGGGAATAAATGCATTTTAGATACTCTTCCTGTAAACAAATGTCTATGTGGTTTACTTTGACATTCCATATTACTAAACCCAATGATTAATTCTTTGTTCCTAACTTGAAAAGAACTATCAACAATATTTTGACACACAGCTAATCACTGTCTCCATCTAACAGTACCCTCCACACACGGTTTCTAGGACATTATGTCTTCTTGAAGTCATCTTGGCTGATGTTTATACCTTCCCGATCTCCTTTGCTAATTCTTTCTCATCTACTCAAACTCAACAAAGTCTCCAAGACCTAAACCTTATATTTTATCTAATCCTATGGCTTTACATACTTCATATGCTGCAAGGTCCATGAGCAATAGGCATCCTGAACTTCAGTCTTACATATTCAACTCTCTGCCTAAAATACTCATCTGGGTTTTGATAAAGCATCTCAAATCTATCATAAATAAAGCCAGACTTCTAATGCCTGTTCACCCATCTCAAAGTTGCTCTGGCAGCAGTGATTCTCAACTTAGTAAATGGCAATTCATTTTTATTTTTCAGTTGCTTGGGCTAAAATATATGCATGTTTTCTTCATTCTGTCTTGCTCTCATGCTCAATACTTATCCAGCAGCAAATCCTATTAGCTTTTATTTTTAAATATTCAAAGTCCAACCATTTCTCATTATGTCCATTGCTATACCAGCTTGGTCTAAGCCAGCAATATTTTTTGCCTACATAGTTGCAAAGGTCTTGTAAATTAATCTTATTGCAATCACTGCTCACTGTAGCCAAGTTTCAATATGGTAGTTAAAGTGATCAGGATGAAAATTAATCAGTTACTTTTTGTTTAAAAACTTTTCAGTAGTGTGTTTCTTAATCAGAGTAAAATCCAACACCTTTATAATGTCCCTATGTGGTATTATACTATTATATTTCTCATTTCACTTGCTGTGTTGATTCTGAGCCTGCTCCAAAAACATTGGTCTCTTTCCTGTTCCTTGATCTTCCCAGAAATCTTCACTTCAAGGCCTTTTTATTTATTGTTTCTTCTCCTGGAATTTTGTCTCTAGATATCTATCTGTTTCCCTCCCTTATTTTCCACAGGTTTCTGGTTTAAATGTTACCTCAGTGAGGCCTTCCTTGATGATCCTTATAAAGTGACCAATGGCTACCTGACCCTCAACCTGGAACTTCCTATTCTTATTTCACTTTACTTTTCCCTATTGCATTTATCAAAATCCACCAATCCAATCAAATATATATTCATGATTTGTTGTTGTTTATTGTGTAGCCATTTCAGAAGTTAAATTCATAAGATCAATAACTATTAGTTTTGTTCATATCCCCAGTAGTTAAAATAGTGGTTGGCCTATGAGAAACACAGTAAATATTTTTATTAAATAGGAAAGAACAAATAAGCTAAAACAAAATATATAGATAACATTATGTTTCCTTAACAAAAACAACAGAACAAACCCTCTTCTAAGTTCTGAGTAAGCATTTGATTTATGCATATTAATGATTCAACTCAAAAGATATCAAAATCTTTGAATTCAAATGTTTCCTACAGCTTATAATCTACCTTTTTCTTTTATCAGTTGACTAGGACTCGGGTTCACAGCAATGTAAGAAAGTAGAGTCTATATCTATTAATAACCAAAAGAGGACAATCAAAGAAACATGTCTTTACTATTACGTGTCTATTGCAGCTTAAGCACTACTTTAGTTTTTAGGGTCTCATAGGTTATAATATTCTTTTATCAGAATAAGAATGTTTTAAATGGCTTCTCTTAGATGATGATGAGGTATTTGCTGATCAGTTAGAATAGTATGCAAAGTAAAATATATGTTAGATGGCTTTCTACTTACAACTAACATAGACGTAACCCTGGAAGGCCAGGCAGTAATTACCCTAATAATAAATTAAACTATTATCTGCTTCTTTTACATTTTTCAGCTTAAAGACGGTAAAATAGATTTAAAAAAAAGAAAATCAGAGATAGAAATCACTTCCAAATGCCCGTTTGCATGTTTAATGTGGATATTTCTCTTTTAAATTTGAAGAACAAAATTACATTGAGCAAAATTAGGTGAAAGCCTTTTATGTTTCTAGATATTCTACTTAACATGCAACATCCTCAGAAAGATGCTGGTGCTTTCATTTTCTACACAGAAATTGTAAACTAAAGAGAAAATAATTTGGGTGTGAAGATCTTCAAGATGAACTCTTGTTCTCCTCAAAATGTCCTCCTCCTCAACAACTCAACTTACACAGTATTGTGAAAATAGGCTGCTACTTTATTCATTTTCATAATTTACTTGATTTTGTTTTACTTTCTAATTCCCTTCAGGTCTTCCTCATTCCATTTTTAAGTCCCCTTTGTAGCACCCACTACTAGTGAATGAAATGTGACAAGGAATGAACAGTTGTTTAGTCCAACCCCACAAATTCCATTTTTGAATGGGGCCTAGTATGCTGGTGATATGCAGTTACAAAATCTTCTCTAAAATTTCTTGATTTATTTACTCTCCAGTACAACTAGCAATTAGACAGATAGATAGATAGATAGACAGATAGGAGACTCCAACAGTTAATTGATTCTGGGTGCAAAATTCAGACATTTTAATAAGTGTTTTTTTGCTTCAATTTATTTTAATCTTTCTGAAATGTCATCTTGAGCTCAAATATATATAGACACACACACATACACATGTGTATACATATATATCACATCTACATATAAATATACACACACACATAAACATATATAGAAAAGAATTAATTCCAATATAATATGACATATAAGTAATTTTACAGCATCAAACATCTGTCTAAAAAGATAATTTTACACACAAATATGCAAAGCCTCCTTATGATTGTTATTATTTGACATAGGGTCCCAGTGAGGTAAGGAGGAGAAAGCTAAGAGAATAGAGAAAAGATGTATTGACCTGGTGGAAGAGAAATACATTTAGGCCAATAATGCAAAAATGCTTAGACCGTCAAGAGTCCAAAGAGCGTGAACACCTTGGCTTTATGTGATTTCTTAACTGAATTATCTAAAGATATGTAGACTTGCTTAGGTAGAAATGACTCCTCCTCTTTCCAAGATCAGAAATTAATAAAGTTCCTCTGTCTTTGAGATTTTTGCAGAAGCAAACGACAGAAAGAACAAATTTCTATTGTAGCAAAGAATTTGGAGGAGATTAAAAATTATTCATTCATATATTTATAAAATACCTATATTTGGAACATAAGAAAGATAAAGATATATTAGTGCCAGTTATTCACTTTGAAGACCAGCACAGGGTCAAATTGGTCCACACAGACAGGCTCTTCAACAGGCCTCTCAACTCCTTCTGAAAAGTATAAAGCCAGCTGTTCTCCTTAAAGTATTTTAAGACCCTTTCTGCTAGAATGCAGAGATTTTTTTATAGGTTTTCCCACAGCCATGTCTTCCTCACAGACAATATCTCCTTTTAAAACAGAGTGTGAATTTAGTTTATAAAAATCTGCACACTGAGGCAACAAAGTCCTTGGAAATCTGACCTTTCCCAGGTCATAACCAGGCATGAGAAACAAACTGTCAACTTTCTGAGAAGGACTGCCTTTAAAAAAAAAAAAATCAGTATGTGAGTATGCACATCCAAAGTTCTGGGATACAAGTGCTGCATGTGCAGGTTTGTTACACAGGAATACCTGTGCCATGGTGGTTTCCTGCACCCACTAACCCATCATCTACATTAGGTATTTCTTCTAATGCTAGCCCTCCCCTACCTGCCCACCTCTCCTCGCTGGCCCCCATATGTGATGTTCCCCTCCCTGCGTCCATGTGTTCTCATTGTTCAACTCCCATTTATGAGAGAGAACATGCGGTGTTTGTTTTACTGTTCCTGTGTTAGCTTCCTGAGAATGATGGTTTCTAGTTTCATCCATGACCCTGCAAAGGATATGAACTCATCCTTTTTATGGCTGCATGGTATTCCATAGTATATACATGCCACATTTTCTTTATCCCGTCTATCATTGATGGGCATTTGGGTTGGTTCCAAGTCTTTGCTATTGTGAATAATGCTGATATAAACATACATGTGCATGTGTCTCTATAGTAGAATGCTTTATAACCCTTTGGATATATATCCAGTAACAGGATTGCTGGGTCAAATGGTATTTCTGGTTCTAGATTTTTGAGGAATTGCCACACTGTGTTCTACAATAGTTCAACTAATTTACACTCCCACCAACAGTGTAAAAGTGTTCCTATTTCTCCACATCCTCTCTAGCATCTGTCGTTTCCTGATGTTTTACTGATTGCCATTCTAACTGCATGAGATGATATCTCACAGTGGTTTTGATTTGCATTTCTCTAATGACCAGTGAGGATGAGCTTTTTTTCATATGTTTGTTGGCCACATAAATGTCTTCTTTTGAGAAGCACTTGTTCATACACTTTGCCCACTTTTTGATGGGGTTGTTTGTTTTATTCTTGTAAATTTCTTTGAGTTTTTTGTAGATTCTGGATGTTAGCCATTTGTCAGATGGAGAGATTGCAACAATTTTCTTCCATTCTGCAGGTTGCCTCTTCACTCTGATGATACTTTCCTTTGATTGGCAGAAGCTCTTTCTAATTAGATTCCATTTGTCGACTTTGGCTTTTGTTGCCTTTGCTTTTGGTATTTTAGTCATAAAGTCTTTCCCATGCCTATGTGCTGAATGCTATTGCCCAGGTTTTTTTCTAGGGTTTTTATGGTTTTAGGTCTTACATTTAAGTCTTTATACCATATTGAGTTAATTTTTTTATAAGGTGTAAGGAAGGGATCCAGTTTCAGTTTTCTGCATATGGCTAGTCAGGTTTCCCAACACTATTTATTAAAAAGGGCATTCTTTCCCCATTGCTTGTTTTGTCAGGTTTGTCAAAGATCAGATGGTTTTAGATATGTGGCGTTATTTCTGAGGCCTCTGTTCTGTTCCGTTGGTCTATATCTTTGTTTTGGTAACAGTACCCTAAAAAGTTGAGGCAGCAATTAATAGCCTAACCAACAAAAGAAAGCCCAGAACCAGATGGATTCACAGCTGGATTCTACCAGAGGTATGAAGAGGAGCTGTTACCATTCCTTCTGAAACTATTCCAAACAATAAATAAAGAGGAACTCCTGCCTAACTCATTTTATGAGGCCAGCATCATTCTGATACCAAAACCTGGCAGAGGAAAAAAGAAAATTTCAGGCCACTGTCCCTGATGAACACCTATGCAAAAATTCTCAATAAAATACCAGCAAACGGAATTCACCAGTATGGATAATCCAGTAGCATATCCTCCATGATCAAGTCAGCTTCTTTCCTGAGATGCAAGGCTGGTTCAACACGTGCAAATCAATAACATAACCCATCACATAAACAGAACCAATGAGAAAAAACACATGATTACCTCAATAGATGCAGAAAAGGCCTTCAATAACATTCAACACCCCTTCATGCTAAAAACTCTCAATAAACTAGGCATTGATGGAGTGAATCTCATGATAATAAGAGCTATTATGACAAACCCACAGCCAATAGCATACTGAATGGGAAAAACCTGAAGCATTCTCTTTGATTACCAGCACAAGACAAGGATGCCCTCTCTCGCCATTCCTACTCAACATAGCAGTAGAAATTCTGGCCAGGGCAATCAGGCAAGAGAAAGAAATAAAGTGTATTCAGATAGGAAGAGAGGAAGTCAAATTGTCTCTGTTTTCAGATGACGTGGTTGTATACTTAGAAAAACCCATCATCTCAGCCCCAAATCTCCTTATGCTGATAAGCAACTTCAGCGAACTCTCAGGATATAAAATCAATGTGCAAAATCACAAGCATTCCTATATACCAATAATAGACAAACAGAGACAAATCATGAGTGAACTCCCATTCACAATTGCTACAAAGAGAATAAAATTCCTAGGAATACAACTTACAAAGGAGGTGAAGGACCTCTTCAAGAAGAACTACAAACCACTGCTCAAGGAAATGAGAGAGGACACAAACAGATGGAAAAACGTTTCATGTTCACGGACAGGAAGAGTCAATATTGTGAAAATGCCCATATTGCCCAAAGTAATTTATAAATTAAATGTTATCCCCATTAAGCTACCATTTACTTTCTTCACAGAATTAGAAAAATCTACTTTAAATTTCATATGGAACCAAAAAACAGCTCATTTAGTCAAGACAATCTTTCTAGTTTATCTTCCCACAACCTACACATCATGCCACATACATTTTTGAAAAATATGATTGAAAGTTAATTCTTTCTAGGATAGCCACGTGAAATAGATTTCTTCTAGGACATCAAGATTACCAGAGTCTGACTTAGAACATACTGGATTCCTAAACATACTGGCACAAATGCATCTCAAGCCAAAATAGAACGAAGCAAAATCTCTTTCTTCTCCAGTAAGACAGGCACTTGCAGAGCTAAGCTGGAATCAATGTTTGCAAGAGGATGAAGCAGATACAGGAGAGTCTTGCTCTCATTCAAATCTCTTAAATGTGGATTTTCAGGTTACCTACAGAAATGATGTTGAACTTGAGAGGATTTCATGGACTCAGGGAGACCTTCATTGGTCTTCCCAAATTCTGGGTACACTCCCAGCCTTCTCTTTAACCACTTTCTCACACCTTAAGCTGCTTAATACGGGCAGCATTTTCAACTATCAGAGGTGAGACTTGAAATACAAATGCAACTGGGAGAAGTCTGTTTACTTACTGCCATTCAACCCTACAAAATGTATTTCCCTTTCTTAGGTAAACATTTTGATGGAGGAAAACAAAAGTCATGGGTGTGGGTTCTCCAAAATGAACATGGCATGTATGTTTTTACAGTTTTTCCTTGACTCAACTATTCTTGCTGTCTTGAACCCCCACTGTGTAGTCTGCCATAAGAAAAGAGACCTAGGTCACTTTTTGTTTAAGGTTTATATTGTAACACAAGTAATAAAACAAGTAAGTTTTAAAAATGTGGCTTTTTCTAAATAGTTTCGGTTAGATTCTCAAGAGTGACTCTCACTGGCTGGTTTGTGTCATGTGCCCAGTACTGAGCTCATTACAATGCCAGGTCATTGGCATATCCTAATTGCCTGGGCTGGGCTTTAATGTCCACCATTTTGGAAACCAGGAAGTGAGATATTTCTAGAATAAATAATTAAACTGAGGAAAAGAGACTGGTTGTTCCCAGTGGTCTTCTTGTATTTTGTAATTTGCAAAACTGATCATGTTGGCCAACTGCTGCTAACATTTCTAAGTTTAGGGAATACTTCAGTAGAATTTTCATCCTAAAAAGAAGAAAAAAATATTTGACCTGACAGCACTGGGTTTATACTTTGCTCATCAATATCTTTTTAAAAATTCCTGAAGTAGGTCAACTCTAGGTGAATAATCAACCCTAAAAAAGTTGCTTAATGTATTTTATTTATTATTTTTTATTTTTATTTTGGACCCAAAGAGTTTTTCAGAAAAAACGATTTATTGGCAGAGAGAGAGAAAAAGCTCCCATGCTGTTGTGGGAGAGGAATCCGGAAGGCATATCCCTGCATAACGTATTTTAATTCCTTAAATATAAGTTTAAGTAATGTAGATGTAATGGATGTCGTTACCTATAATTTTGGAGTTGATCTTTACAAACCCTTAGAACACTCATCCTAGAGCCCTACTCATAGTAAGTACTCAATAAATACATGTCAAATTTAATGGAATTTATTTTTTTGAGCCACATTACTGATGGGGATTTTTAGAGCCATCGTAATGCATCTGAATGTAACCAGAAAAAAAGAAAGCCAGTTGCCCACCACCTGAAAAAATTATTAAAAAATGCAAACAAAGTTTGAAGAATTGGGATGTTTATATCACGCTGAGCCATATATTTAAACTCATTGTCATGATTGATTAATGACTTATAATCAATTTCAAGGGTTATTACAATAGCTGAGCAATGTTAAAAATACAGAAAGTAAAAATGAAATAGAAAAGGAAAGTATAAAACTGAGTGCATCACACATAGCAGGGATAAGTATTGATCCATGACATTTTATTTCATTTGTTGTTTGTATGTCTGTGTATGTTCTAGGCTGCACCACAAAACAGTTCTTTCATTTCATTGCAGTCAAAAAAGTTTAAAAAAATCACCCCTGGAGTGATGGTATGTGTTTGCTTTGTCAATGTCCGTGGTTTATGCCGTCAGCTGATAGCAGAATCAGACTGCAACATTGACACCTAACATGTAATAATATTTGGCAGATGAAGACTTTGGAGCACATGTGCCATGTATGAATCCAGCTTAGGCAGGTTTTCAATTTGTCCATAACGTACTCATTGGTTTGGAACTCTGTGGATGTACATGTCATTTGGTATGGATGGATTTGTCCGACTTCTTGTGAAATCAATGTTTATTGACAAAAATCTATTTTGTTGTTCTGTCCCAGAAATCTATATTGGCACAATTCCCTATGGATATTTGGCTAGTCAGTGGCAACCAGAGATGCCAGCTAGAGTTTTTACTGTTTTTGTGGTGCCAGCTGCTTTCTTGGCTTAGGTTTCTTTTGTTCGGATTGTAAATGAGGGCAAGACACCCAAATCCACCCCAGTGTACTCAGCGGGAAGTGACAGGAGCCCAATAGCTTAAGGCTAAGCACCAGAAGCTTTCATGATTGAGGGGTCAGATACAGTGGTGGCTGTAACTGTGGAACTGTGCTAATAGATGTTACGCATAAATGTATTGGAGAAGTGTGTATGTGAGAGTGTATCTGTGTGTTTTTTATGTGTTTGGAAAAAATTTTTTTCATTGGAATGTCACTGTTTTTAACTAAATGAGATGGTTGATTTTGTTTAAATGCATAAAAAAGCACTCAAATTACAGGAAATTTATCCTCACAGAGTTATAAATATGTGATAGATTTTTCACAGCATTCATCAATTACTCTATTGGTGGATTATCCAGGATTCTGTTCTTTTTCTTTTATTCCTAGCTTATGCGTTTTGACCATTCCAAGATTCTTTAGGACTTTTGCCAGAGGTACAAAGAAGGAAACAGAAAAACAGGAAATTTAAATCTCTCAAATGGTATTATTTGTTTGCCTCTTTTATAAAATTATGGAGATGGGTGATTGAAGATTATGCTTGCAATGAAGAGTTTGAGTTATCTGTGTATTTAATGATCTGGGCTTTTAGATCTGCTAATTATCATAAGTAATTGAGAGATAGCTGAACCACACAGGATGTCCCTCAGACCTGCTGTGGCAACCAGGAGGGTTTCTAGCCAGGCATAAGGGATGGGGCCAGGGAAAGAAAGGGGTTACAGTATGCCAGGGTGGAGGGCCAAGGAGAGCCTGCTTTCTCTTGAATGGCCAGCTTTCATGTGGGGAGATCAGTGATCCAGTTCCACTTACTGGATGGACTGAAAAAGCAGTTTCAGGTTAAGGGATGACAGCAGAAGCCTGTTTAAGGCCTGAACTTCACAATGGGGTGAATCATAATTGTGTTACCTCTTAGGGAGAAACAATAAATTTAGTAAAGAATAGGAAGAGTGCATAATGGTAGTAATTAAATGAAAATAGTGTCTTTTTAAAAAAGTAATAAAAATAAAAATTCTACATAAAGTTTTGATCCTTGGCATAGAAAAAAATTTCAATTTTATAATTTTTGATAGTGTTGCAATTTTGCCATATATATATATATATATATATATATATATATATATATATATATCAGGCTGTAAATACTTCCAGATTTATTCCTCTATCATAATAAACTGTGGAAATCTGAGAAATGATGTGTCATTTCTATAAGGCATGTTGCTTCTTAAGAAAGATAAAAAAAAAAATTACTGTCTTATGCCTTGACTCCTAAGCCGTGTTTTCTTTGTTGATATCAGACCAAAATCTTGACCTTGGCACTGATAGTTCCACATTGGTTTGCTTGTCAAGCCCCAGTTATTTTGGTTTGCTTATTCTGACCACCTAGGTAGTCTCTGCAAAAAATGGTCTGAAAGGTTAGTGAGATACAACAAGGATCTCCTGAAGTGATAGTTGTAAGTGCAGATACATAGTATAAATGCACAAGCACCCACCTTTCTCTCACCTCACCTCCTCCTGCCTCAGAAACCCTAACACCTACACTGACAATCTTGTAAGAGAGTCTCAAACTCCAGTTTATCCTCTGACTTGGACTCTAGAACAGACAAAAATGAATTTATGTTTGCCCAGAAAGGAAAATCACAATACACCGGTAATTGTCTTCTCTATAGCTAATAAATAGACTTCCTCTGAAAAATGTTGACCCCACCAGAAACCAGAAGAGACAGAAAAGACACACCCTGGGCTCCACCCAACCTTCAAATCAGATGAGAACTTTCTATTTTTTCAAGAAAAATACCACAATAATTGCTTTTCTGCTGTCTTGCATGAAATCATGAGACACGGAACGTTTGCCAAATAGTTCTAAGCTTCTTAACATGATCAACTATGTGTGAGTAATGAAAAGGGATTCAGAAGGATTCTTTCAGCATTGAGATCACAAATTTACAGAAAACTGAAGAATCAACTGAATACCTTTAAAGAAAGCATTTCTAAGAAAACGCTTGGTGAAGTGTAACAGCATGAGCCTTTCTGACAGATATTTAGGAAAATGTTGTACTTGTATGCCCACAGAAACTTATGTAAAAGCATGAATGAGGTAACGGTTAGACAGTAATTAGGACAGGGACACTTGTAAATTATTTTTTGCCCCACCAAATGTCCTGCTTAGGTCACATAGGAGTTAAATGAACCATTCAGAAAAATCTTGGTTAGTACAATAACCTATATCCACAGTTGCAGTAAAAAGCAAAGTAACTCGGCAGTCATGTTACTTAATCTGGATACAGGCCTCAGTGTTTTCCATTGAGGATTACTTAAGGATTTACTGCCCTTCCAATTTATTTAAAGACCAAAGCAATGCTTGGGTATATACTTACTTTCTGTCTCAGAATCTAATAACATAGGGAAAGTGGACCTAGCTACTAGGGTCCACTATTTGCCCTTCAGCCTTTTCTCAATATCCTCCACATTTAGCATTAAGCAAAAGTAAGGTTCATGTCACCATGAGATCCATATATTGCAATCCAAGGGCTCTAGGTTCCTGGTTATAGGCATGTAACATGGGAGGTCCCACTATATTATCATCTAAAGGGCAAGTTTCCAGGCTATACTACTAGTCTATTATGGCAAGCATGCCACAACAGTTGAGCCCATAGCTGTTCCCAGGGCGCCTTCTAGGCTCATGTAGACAAGAAGTCTGCATAACCTTTCTGGGTCATTCGAATGAGCCAGACAATCGTGGGGGTCTCAGCTCTCTGGAGTGCTCAACTTTCCTGCTTGTTTATTTGGAGAATACATTTCTTTTAGCTAGAGCTAAGGATCTTTGATTTATCCTTGTTCTGGATCATTAATAGAGAGAAAATACATGCCAATATGGAAGGGAACAGTTGTCCTGCAAGCATTCAACCAAAACGTTACAATGTTGAGCTTTCTAGGAAGTTTGAGAACTCTCTAGTAAACTCCTAAATCAGAGCAGAGCTTGTTAGCTATAAAGATTCTGAAGAAAAGGCCTGGAAGATTTGAGTGCATTTTGCTTTTCTTGAGTGT
Source organism: Saimiri boliviensis (assembly GCF_048565385.1). Lineage (NCBI taxonomy): Eukaryota > Metazoa > Chordata > Mammalia > Primates > Cebidae > Saimiri > Saimiri boliviensis. The sequence continues at coordinate 93,354,692 of NC_133453.1, forward strand.
GAAATTAATATTAATGGAGACAACAGAGTTCAGTTTAGGAAATAGTGCCACTGAGTTTGTCTAAGAAGAAACAGAACCACCGGGGTTATATAAATATACATAGATCCCAGTGATACAGCATTTGTAAGAGGGAATTTCCTCCAGCAAGGGGATGTGAGTAATGTAATATAAGAAAATGACTGGACAAGTAATTCAGAATGTGTAAAAAGTACTTCCCTGGAAACTGTGTTTAAAGCAACCACATTTTCTAGATGACAAAAATAACCAACTGAATTCAGAGGTGATACTGGTGCATTTAATTTTTATATAATTGATAAAACAGGTCAAGTGACTGGCTTTGTTTTCTTCTTGGTAAAAAGAAGAATTAAACACACACACACACACACACACACACACACACACACACACACACGTTAATACTGGCAGGGACACATAAGAGACTGTACCTGAATTTCAGACCTAAATGATCTCTAATTTTTACAATAAATTGCTCTTGCTGTCCTCTAGACTTGCATTTAGAGATTATTACTTCGTTGTTAAATATTAACATTTCCCAGTTTTTCGCTTCTTCCAGAAAACTGGCACTCTATTAAATACAAGTGTTGGAAAGTGCTTTTGTATTTTACTATCCTCTTTGAGTTGAGGGTGATTGCATAATTAAAGCTGGCCTGAAATCAACCATATAAGAGTTGAATGAATACCAAGTCCGACTGGGGAGGATTTACCATATGAATGTTTCTTTCCTAAGATTAAAACACAGGTTAGATTTCCAAGTTTCAGAATGTTGCTCAATGAAAGAAATATGTTGCCCATGAGAAAGAAAGAAATCAAATGGTGGTGTAATCTATAATCAAAGGCACCAATGGTCACAAAGCATTCAGAACAAAGGTTTGCTGAGCTAGGCAAAGACATGGAAAAACTTTAATACATAATCCATTCTAAGTAAAAGGTCTTAATTACTAAAAGAATAGGAAAGCTTGTTGGTGGTGTATTTTCTGTTCGTTGTTGTTTTTGTTGTTATTTTTAAAAACCTCTAACATTGGTTTAAATAGATTAACTCTTTCCGTAAAGGGAGACACTTTTTAGAATATGAAATATCTTGAGAGACTGAATAACTTTCAGTATGCTATTTTTCCCTCTAATTTCACAACCAAAAATACATTTCAAAAGAACTTTTCATTTTCTTTTCTTAATTTATTTTTATTTAGGACTATTGCAAATTTTTGCCTCCTGGGGTGCTCTTGCAAGAAAAAGCAGAGATTCATCTCTGCTTGTTTGGTAGTTGGATTGCTTCTACAGAAAACATTTGATAAACAGCATCAGTCCTGTGAAGGAATGCAGTGGTAGTCTCTGCTTACCCTGAACTTTAGACAGCAGGATAGAACAGTATCTGTGCAGGGCAAGAAAAAAAAGCATGCCTTATTTATTATTTTACTCCAGGTAAAAGGAGATAAATGATATTTACATGAAAGCTGATACCCTTGTTTTCATTGCATGGCAAAATCCTTACTTGTTACTCAGCCTTAACACATTAAAAAAGAAGCAAAACAAAAAGTGTGTCTATACATGTGGCTTGCTTATCAGCATTTGAGTGGGTGGTAAACAGTAAATCTGTGGTGGTATGAGCAGAAGGAAGACAATGGTCAATTTTAAGGAGGCATCTAAGAAAAGGAAAGATAAATAACTGATTGTTTTTGACCATGACAAGATAATGCATGCCATAGGCAAAATTTTTATTCTCCAAGTGACAGAAACAATTATGTTCCCCCTGAAGGAAAATAACAACATTTTAATAATATAAAATTTTAATATTATAACTTGAATAAGCCACATTTTGCCTTGTGCAAAGGATATCTCACCAATAATAATATATGTGTTGATTTGATCTGCAAATAGCGTTCCTATTCATGTTCTGCTCTGGGAAATACGGTCTGATATTCTTGAGGGCTAGGGGTGCTTTGCTGAATCCAAAGCGGTGGTTTGCTGAACCTAAAAGTTTTTCTACTTCATAAATTTGCTTGACCTAAGAAGAAATAATTGAAATGATCAGAGAATAAAGGGAATCTGAAGTATTTGAATTCTGATGTTAACCCCCAAACACTTTTTCTTTCCTTAAAATACTCCTCAAAGTATCTTTCTCAATATAGTTTAGGCAGGGGTCTGTGTTCTGCACTGTGTCTGTTTTTAGCCAATCAGGTGAATCAATTAGAACTACTTCTTTTGTAAAATAAAAGACTGACAACTAGGTGAGCTTTAATATGTCAGAACTGAGAACAAACCATGGGTGTGTGTACATATTTTTAAGGGTATTTTTCAGATTTTTTCTATATTTCCAAGGGTTTCATAGTTTTCGGAAGACTTTACTATGGAAGTCTTCTGAAAAATATGGAACCATTCCCTAGCAAGTTTTCGCCTTGACTATTATTTGTGCCATGATCAGGAGCATCAATTTCTCTGTGGTGCTGGTGTGATGTAGAGAGTAGAGCAATTTAGACACTAGGATGAGTGTATATTGGCCCTGGTGCTTTTTACAAATAGAGACATATCTATAGCAAATGAGAAGATACTTTTCTGCTAGAACCGTAATTGCTCAAAGTATAATGAATATGAGGTATGGCAACAGCAACCAGAATTTTAGAAATCTTGAGGTTTTGGCATGAAAAATATTTTTAATGTCCACTATGACCAAAATATCAGTAAAAGAGGAAGGAAATGAGAAAATCTTAATTTTGATGGGCTTAGGTCTGTTTATCTAACACATGTAAAAATCTCAAGTATGTGTTCAGAGGCCCTTTTGCAGACATGTGGCCAGGATCAATCCTGCTGAAAATGGTTCTGAGGAGCTGGGAGGCCAACATGAAAGCAGCTTCCCATGCTGTATATTTTTTAAAAGTTAGTATTATAAGAAAGGAGCAGAGTGTGTAGTATAATAGAAAGAACCTTCTCTCGAGTCTCGAGAGACCAAAGTCTAGTTCTGATTCACTTTGTCAGTGAGTTTGTAGTGCTGGGCAGTATAATTACACCTTTTGGAGTTTCAGTATCCTTGACTAGAAAGAAGAATTCAGGATGTCTCATATGTTATTTCAGGAGCCTCTAGTTTTTACATATCGAGGATTCATTCCTCAAATGACCTTTATAAACCCCTAAGAACATTAACTTGTTCTCATTGTGTTCGCCTCTTCCACCAAGCCGATGGCCTCAGGGTAGAAAGATTGCAAGGAGAGATGGAGAGACTAGTTGTTCAAGGGTGCTAAGCCAGTGGTTTCCAGATACTGGGGATTTAATGTTCTGTGCTCTCGCAGGCTCATACTGGATGTTCTCCACATAATGCTGAGTCATTCTAGAAGGTGGGAAGAAGCAACCTGTGAATGAAGGGTAAAATTACCAAACTGGGAAAAAGGAGTTAAACCCTATAGTTCTTACAGCAGTAAGACTTAAAGCAATGAAACCAGGCATCAGAATGGGTACAGGTAACAGTCATGATGTCCAGAATCTAGTGAATTAAATCCAGGTATGGAAGCAAAGGAAAATGGAGCCAGCAGTTGCCAGAAATGATACAGTAAAATGACTGAGAGGTATGATGGATCAAGAGCAGCTTAGCCTCAACTAGGTATGGAGTTGAACTTGTCTCAGATCCTACATTTTTATATATTTTCGATTAACATTGGAGGTTTGAACTAAACACTCAAGTCCCTTAGGCCAGTAATCTAAAGCAAAGGCTAAATTTGAAAACTGTGCACAGAGGAAAACAGTAGCTTTCTGTCAGGCGTCCCCAAACTGGCCCCGCAGGCTGCATGCGGCCCCCTGAGGCCATTTATCCACCCCCCCGCCCCCCCCGCCTCCGCACTTCAAGAAGGGGCACCTCTTTCATTGGTGGTCAGTGAGAGGAGCACAGTATATGGCGGCCCTCCAAAGGTCTGAGCGACAGTGCACTGGCCCCCTGTGTAAAAAGTTTGGGGACGCCTGCTAGGCTGTCCCTGATAAGCCACATTTTACTGCATGGTCTCAGCCATGTTTTGAGCCAAGCATGTCTTTAACTTAGGCAGAGAAAGTATAAGTTACATATATACAGATGATTGGAAAGGCTAATATATATCAAAAATTTCATCTTAAGATAAAGCAAATTCCTTCATTTTCAGTGATTTCTTTCTTTCTTAGGGTATGTTCTTTCTTAAAAACATGAATATACATGGGATAAGCAGTCATATCATAGCACCTTAATATGACTGATTTGATTCGATTGCTCTCCTGGGAAGACAGCATGAAAGTGCCTGATGTTTGGGAAAAGAGTGTGATAACTAGGAAAAAATGGAGTGGAAGTGGGGTGCAAGGGAATGCATTTCCAAAAGCAAAGTCTTCTCACTTCATGTTTTTTCCACCCTGCATAAAAATAATCAACAGTGATTTAGACTCTTTAAAATGTAAAATTGATCACCTAGGGATTTTAGATCTAATTTGATTCCGAGGTATAGACATAGCCTGCCTGTGTGGCCTTGGACTCTAGAGGGCCCAATAGTTCCTTTAACTAGTCAAGAGGAAAACCAAACATAACCTTCTCTTAGTCTAATTCCTCTGTGTTGGAGCCGCTCTCTGGGATCCTTGGAAGAAAGGTGCTATGTAAACCATGAGGGTGTGGACTTGGATGGCTAGGGTGGGAGCCTGTGAGGTCTTGGATGGGGACATGCTTTCTCCATGTGCATTCAATTTATAATTTTTTTTCACTTCTGGAACCCACTCAGGAGGCTGCTGGTGTATGTTTTATGTCTGGAAAAGCACATGCACAAAACCAATAACTAAATAAATAAATAAGTAGCTGGCCTCTGCCATAGAAGCATGTTGCTTCCTTAGAAATGAGTCAGTGCAAGCTGGGCTCGTAGAAATAACTGATAGGCCCCACCTTCCTAGCATGATTCATCATCTTCCTTAGACTTGCTGTCAGCAGGGCAAGCAGGAGAACGTGAAGGAAGGAAGGAAAGGAACTTTCGCCTCCTGGGTGGGACTTGTGTGATATGTTGAAAGCTCTCCTAGCTGAGGAGGGACAAGTACTTCTTTATTTCACAGCATCAGGGTCACTGGCCCCAAGACCGGATACTTGTGGGTCACTCCTTCTATTTTCTTAGTACTTTGCTGAACCAAATAGTCCTTAAATCCCTGGCTAGAGATTCTTTTCTAGAGCTGAAAATCTTTACTCCCTTGTCCTGTACAGTTGCTTGTGCGATTTAGATGAAAAGAACATGAATTAGTTTGTATTTTTATTGTGGTGGTTATTGAAGAGTTCATTCAGCAATGAAGATAGAAAAAGCAGAATGCCACATGGTATTATCAAACAAACATCAGAAACAGAAAGAACACTTCTATAAATGTCATTTCTTTCTACAATTAAGTGATACTCAAAGAGATATATGTTACCTGTTGACTTATTTAACAGCAAGATTTCTACTAGATGGTTTCTTGAAAAGTTTGAGTTATGCTACTAATATTGTAGAAAGTAAATGTAATTAGACATATAGAGAAGTGAGAAAAAGTATTTTTAAGGCCTGGACTTCTTTTTTAGGTTCACATTTCTTTAATTTGCAATTTTCACTCTTCGTATGATATGAAAGGCCTCAGGCAGAAAGTACACAAAAAGTCCCTGTTCTACCAAATTTAGAGAAATAAGATACAAAACAGAAAAGAGTTAACGATGTTGACAGGGAAGAGAGCAACATGTGGCCCACTGGTTTTGGTCAAATTGTAGGGAACACCACAAATAAGTTGACTGATTTTTTTCTTTTGTAGAGAAACCTTAAATGCATTAAGAAGTAAAATTTTAAAAAGAGCTAAATTGCAGAGAAATCATAGATAACTCAACAAAATAAAAAGATATACTGGATATCTCACTGATTTCAGAGAGACTTCTCTATTATACTGGCTAAAAATCTAGCCTGCTTTGCATCACGCTGTAATCCAATTGTGTTTTTACATTTTCATACTTTTAGAACATTTCTTCCCTTTTACTTTCTAAACTCAAATCCCAGACCTCAGTCTAAAAGGTGATTTGTACCTAATCATTGGCAATGGAAAACCAGTACAGAAGCCAGTTATTTTGAGTGAAGAGTATGTAAGCTGCCATCAGCCTCTTCTCTAACACCAGTAATGCTTTCCTTGGAGCATTTCTGTAAGTTGGTGTTTCTGGAAAGTTTGTCCTTCAGACTAGCAGACTCAGAATCTTCTCAGGTGCTTACAAACATGCAGATTCCCGGTGTCCAACTCAGAGCTTCCAATTCAGATTTGCCTCTGGGATTTGCCTCAGGGATCTACAACTTTATCAAGCTCCATGGGCAATTTTATGCACAGCCAAATTTGAGAACCTCTGCTAAACAAGCAATAAGATATTTCCAGAGAATGTCTTCGACTTTACCTTGCTGTGAAGCCGTCCTGATGAGGCTGCCTTTGGGAATGAAAGGAGTCTGGCTGAGTGGAAATGCCAGTGGATTTCCAGACCTGTGGAATAAAGCATCTGAAGGAAAGACACACCACGAGAAAAAGCAAACTTTTGGTGCTTGTTGCCAATGTATTGTTGATCCTAGAAAACTTATGCCCTAGAAGTAGGAGATCACTTTTTTCTGTAAAGATACAGATAGTAAACTAAGACTGTGCACCATTTGATCACGGCCACAATTATGCAGTTTTTGCAAAAGCAACCATGTACCATATGTAAGGGTATAGCTGTGTTCTAATGAAACTTTAGTGGCTATAGAATTTGAATTTTGTAAAATTTTTACATATAACAAATTATTCATCCCCTTTTGATTTTTAAAATCATTTAAAAAATGTAAAGATCAGCCGGGCGCGGTGGCTCAAGCCTGTAATCCCAGCACTTTGGGAGGCTGAGGCGGGTGGATCACGAGGTAAGAGATGGAGACCATCCTGGTCAACATGGTGAAACCCCATCTCTACTAAAAAATACAAAAATTAGCTGGGCATGGTGGCACGTGCCTGTAATCCTAGCTACTCAGGAGGCTGAGGCAGGAGAATTGCCTGAACCCAGGAGGCGGAGATTGCGGTGAGCCGAGATCGTGCCATTGCACTCCAGCCTGGGTAGCAAGAGCGAAACTCCGTCTCAAAAAAAAAAAAAAAAAAAAAAAAAAAAAATTTAAAGATCATTCTTAGCTTACCAGGCTGTACCAAAATAAACAGTGGGCAGAATTAGCATACCAGCTGTAGTTTCCCAACCCCTATCTTCAAACATTTCTCAAAATTTAAAATTCACCTGGAGGGTGTGTTAGAATACAGATTACTGTGCCTCCCAGGCAGAGGTTCTGATATTGCAGGTCTCGGGTGGGACTTGACGACTTGCATGTCTAAGAAAATCCTGGGTGAGTTCAAGAACTCAAAGTGCCAGGAAAATACGTTGGTTGGTTTCAAACATTCACCTCATTTGATCACTATGAGAACATTATATATTTTTAAAAATTCAGTCCTGTATTGGAAATAACAAGAATGACCCCAAATCCAAGGAAATTGTGAGAGAATACTTTAGCTGGTAAGTTGTTGAGAGATTGATTTAGGTTTATCAACAGCAGAGGTGGAGATGTGGAAGATTTCTTGGCAAAGGAGAACTGGGAGGAGAAGAAAATAGCAGAGAAACAGGGTGGAGAGTCCTAATTACCATTACATTAAGAACAGGTTCCTCTGATTCATGCTGACCTTAAAGTAATCTAACAGAGAGGCTGAAACTGTTCCATGTGAATCATTTTTCCTGAATTCCAAGTCATTATTGTTATTTTTATTGTTGAGGAAACAAAAATTATTGTGTGGTCATGTAATTGGTTGACAATTCAAAGCAACCACAAAAAATTAAAAGGCCAGGCCTTTATATTTAGCCTATTTGCTGCTCTGTTTTGGATAAAATGCAAGGAGCTTTGCTTCAGGTGCCTTCATCCTGTACTAGAGATCAAGCACTAAGGATGAGGAAGGAAAAAGATGACCCCTTTGTGTTCCTAACTATCCCCACTTCTCACATCTACTTTTTAGCCTTGTCGAGCATTCTCTCTCTCTCTCTCTCTCTCTCTCTCTCTCTCTGTCTTTCTCCCTCTCTCTCTCTTTCTCTCTCTCACTCTCTGTCAGTAACCTATCCCAAGGTACATATTCACAATCAGTAGTTTATCCAATCCTTTCTTCTTGACTTCTGCATCTTCTCAAACATATAGTCCTGAAAATTAACTATTTACCCAAACATATTCTTTCCCTGAGCTTATATTCTAATTAACGTATCTATATTTAGCAAAAGGCAGATATGGAAATAAGTGAAAAACTACCAAATGAAAAAACCAAAGACTATTTATTCAGAGCTTGCCATACAGCAAGGGAGTCAACCACCCATCATCGTGTTTTGGCAGAGACTTCAAAGCAAGAAGAGAGTGGGAAAGCTTCATACAGTAGTGGAATAAAAGGAAGGTTTTAGGCACACCCTGACTGGAGGCTGTTGGTGTGGGAAAGTGATAGGTGGTTAACTAGATTTGGGGCATGCTATGTTATTGGCTAAGAGTATATACTTGGCTTTCTGTAGTTGATTCTAAGTTGGAAACTGGGTCAAAAATTAGAAAAGTTGTCACTTATTAATCAAGACCTAGCCATTTTGAGATGATTGTTACAAAAGTTATTGTTTAGCTTCCTGAATATATGCCTTGGGAAGAGGAAAGAGGAGTGAACCAAGCTGGGACATGTGTTTACTGAATCCCTGGCTACTCATTTAGCATCTTATTCTTACCCGCCTTGCCAAAAATATTTATATCCTCTTCTCGACTCTGAACACCACCTCCAACTGCAAACACATTCCTCAAGTTCACCTCATCAGATTTGCTTAAAGTAAATGTGTCATTTTTCTCAAACTGGCTTCCATGTTCAACATATTTACCTGCGTATTTCTGTCAATTACAGCATTTTTCCTGGCCAAAGGGCTGCAGATATTTCCATTAACTTTGTTCCTTTATCCTGTTACCCCTCACTCTCCTACATTTGCCAATCACACTCATTTGGTTAGCTAACAAAGCATGCTGATTCTTTTTAAGTGACATAATTGACTCCATTCTCTGCTCTTCATTGCAAACTGTGTTCAACCCAGTACAGAACTCACACTTGAATTTGCATCATTATAAAAGCCTTAGAGAAGTCTCCTTGCCTCTAGTTGGCATAAATGGAGAGACAACTTCATACTGGAACTCCTTCCTATGCCAAGTAAAGTATCACAAATTAGTTCAAGTAATTCTCCTTTGCCGTAGATCCAGGTAGCAGTTGCAGAAAAATTTTCAATGCAATGCTCCAATCATGCAACCAAGACCAATAATATGGACTATGAAACTTGAAAAAGTTGAGAGCCCTTAGCAGCAAAGTATGTAGAACTGGGGTTGGTGGCAGTGGGTGTCACATAGAGTTGGTGAAAGAAAACCAAGAGGATCTGAATGTTATACACGTAGTGTTTGCTACAAAGGACTATTTTTATTCCAGCATTACATATGAGGAAACTGAGATTTAGGAAGAGTAAGTATTAATAATTCTTCAAATGTTAGCCAATAAGTAATGCTGCTTCCTGAGGGCAGGGATTTGTCTGTTTTGTTTGCTGCTGTAACTTCAGCTTCCAAAACGTTGTTAAGTATTCAAAAATATCTGTTGAATGACTGAATGAATGGTGGCCTCTTGCCCATAATAAGATTGGCTTAGCATATCTCAATCCGTCTACATTCAAATTGTGATTTTCACCAAAACGCATCTTTTTTTTTCTTTTTTTTTTTTTTTTTGAGACAAAGTCTCTCATTCTGTCACCCAGGTTGGAGTGCAGTGGTACGATCTCAGCCCACTGCAACCTCTGCCTCCTGGGTTCAAGCAATTCTCCTCCCTCAGCCTCCCAAGTAGTTGAGGTTACAGATGCTGCCACCATGCCAGGAAAAGTTTTGTATTTTTCATGGAGATAGGGTTTCACTATGTTATCCAGGCTGGTCTCGAACTCCTGACCTCAAGTGATCCACAAGCCTCAGTCTCCCAAAGTACTGGGATTACACCACCCAGCCACTCAGGTCTTCTCAACTGTATTAAGACTTTCTTGACTACTCCAGACTTCCATAATTTCTCATTCTCATTCTTTTGAACATTTACTATGGTAGTCAGCAATATGCTATAACCTTGGAATACTGTTTTCAATTTGCACATGTCTGTATTTTGCTTCACTCAGATCTGGGGTTCTTGAGACAGAATCTTACTTCTTTGAATATCTCACAGATCCCAGTTATCCTTTAATTAAAAAAATATTTTAAAATTATTGTCTATGTACCAGAGACTATGATCACTTCTGGGCACAGAGTGGCCAAGAAAAAAAGATCACATACTCAAAGAATGCAAGATAGTGACAAAAGGTGGCATTAAACCATCAGGTAAACAAGTAAAGATCAATTATATCCTGTGATCAGTGCTCTACAGGCAACAGAAAGGGATGATGTTGGAGATAGTAACTGCTTTAGATTGAGTTGTCAGAAGATACCTCAGAGGGCATGATATTTAACTTTAATAAAGATGAAAAGGAGGCAGCCAGAGAAAGAGCTTTCTGGACAGAGAAAATGTCCCAGGCAAAGGTCCTGAGGTGGGAAAGAACTTAACAAGTTTGAAGAAAGAAAAGAAATTCAGTGTCACTGAAGTACAGGCCAGGACAGGTTGAATTGTGTAAGATGTGAAGCTCCCAGATCTAAATGATCGACACCTGATCCTCAAGGAAGATCACAGATGAATTGTACCTGTGGACACTGACTTTTTCACTGTGAAATCTTCAAATGATATCCTTTTCGTTTTTATTTATTTTATTTTTACTTTCTTATCTCTTTGTAAAGCTCTTTTAATAATTAGAATGTTGGCTTTTAGCTTATATTTTTAGATACTTTTTTAGATGTCTTGAGCTTCTAAACAGAGGAAATTGAATTGACAATCCAATGACAATATAAATTTTGAAATAATCTCACTTCTTTTCCTGGTTCAAAGCAGGAAATTGAAAAATATGAAGAAAATTATATAAAAAAAGAGAGTCATAATGGAAAAATGGTCAGTTCTATGCAATATTCATCATCTTCTTTTTGCAAGGAGGTAGGAATATAAATTTTAAAACATTAAATTGTGTAAAGTTGCAAGTTATATTAGTTATATCATGCAAAGCAAGAGGGTAAAATCTAATTTCTCTACAGGGTTAGTGATATGGTTTTGTTGTTTCCTCACCCAGATCTCATCTTGAATACCCATGTGCGATGTGAGGGGCTCAGTGGGAGGTAATTATACTATGGGGGCAAGTCTTTCCCATGCTGTTCTCCTGATAGCGAATAAGTCTTACAAGATCTGGTGGCATTATAAGGGGGAATTTCCCTGCCCAATCTCTCTCTTTGCCTGCGGCCGTCCATGTTTAACATGTGACTTTCTCCTGTTTGCCTTCTGCCATGATTTTGAGGCCTCCCAGCCATGTGGAACTGCAAGTTCAATAAACCTCTTTCTTTTGTAAATTCTCCAGTCTCAGGTATGTCTTTATCATCAGCATAAAAATGGACTAATACATTAGCTTAAAAGTTATTATATGGTTTGCTTATTTCATTTAGACTGGAATATCCAACATATTTATATATGATTAGGTTATATTAGAGTTATGCCTTATTACTATAACTTGGGTCAATAAACTATGAGAAGTTTAAAATAACTTTAAACTCAGAAAACAAAAATATTAACATTTTCTATACATTTCCACAATGTTATACTAAAACTTTTATAATTAAAAAGTATAAAGAGAAAACTTACAGTCAAATATTTTGATTACAGATTCACACTGGGCCTCCAGTACTCCTTAACTTTTAGTCTATAAGCGCTGTCAGGTCCATGACAAGTAAATAAATAAAATCCAATAAGTTCTTGAAATCACTAAAACATTTAGGAAGAAGCTGCTTATTGAGAAATAATTGAAATCTGCTACATTTCAGAGAAAGAAATGATTTTAAACAAATTCTGTTTTGTTTTGTTTTTTAGACAGTGTTTTTGCTACTGTCACCCAGGCTGGAGTGTTACAGTCTCAGCTCACTGCAACCTCCTCCTCCTGGGCTCAAGAGATTCTCCTGCCTCAGCCTCCCAAACAGCTGGGATTACAGGCACCCACAACCGGCCTGGCTAATTTTTGTAACTTTAGTAGAGACGGGGTTTCACTATGTTGTCCAGGCTGGTCTTGAACTCCTGATCTTGTGATCTGCCTGCCTCAGGCCCCCAAAGTGCTGGAACCACAGGTGTGAGCCACCATGCCTAGCTAACAAATTCTTATAATAATAATACCAGAAAAAGTAAAGAAACCCATGGTTTCTTTTTCTTTGGCCCAAGGAAGTTTCAATCATTTTTTAATAGTCTATGTTAAAAATCTAACATTCTTGTAATGATTTTTGCTGAATACATTTACGAGCATTTTAGCAGCAGTCATAGGCCTTAAGAAGACTGGTCTTTAAATGGTTAACCATATGGACATTTATTTTCTAAAGTAGATGGTTGAATATGAATAAAAGATAACACCTTCAACTGAATAGTCACTAAATTGTGATTAGCTAATTGCACTATGAAATTATTATGATCTACAGGATAAGAGACGTGTTAGACATTGTAATTTCTAAACCAACACATCAATTCCATGGGGCACAGTCCCGCCTCCATATACAGTAATTTACACACACAATCTCATTAGTATAAATGGGATTTACATACCAACCCTCTTTAGTAGCTAAAGGAGAATATAACTCAATAAGATTATTTCAATTTTTTAGACAGAAATCAGGGGTCATACTACCCTGAGCTAGAGAAGTTCAGTATTTCACTTGTCAAGTGACGATAGATATAGAACCTATTTGTATCACGATTTCTTATGTTCAATGCTTAGAAAAAAAATAGAGATAAAGAAAAGAAATGAAATAGCTTTATTGAAAATACTTTGAGAAGGCCCTGGTGACCTTCAGCTTACCGTAGGTAGAATTTTCCTCTTGGTTCACACGGGTCATGCTCAGCCAAAACTTCAGCCAAGGTCATTATTGCTACAGTTTCTATTCAAACATATTTTTAGTATTTTTTACTTAGGAAAAAGACAGAAGGGATTTCTTAGAGGGAAACAACTTGGAAAATGAAGAGAGATCTATAATTTTAGTTTACACAGCTTACAGTAAAGCTTAAGGTTAAAGCAACAAAACAGAGCAAAGCCTGACTTGCTTTAACAAAGGCAATTGCTTTAAGGTTTTATAAATGGAGAAGAAGCAAAAGAAGAAATAACAGATCAGGGTTTTAAAGTGATCCCAGAACATGCCTGAATCTATTTGTTGGTAGACTGTGAAAATGAAAAGTGTTTAAAGGAAAGATTAATTGAAAACTTTTATTTTCTCTAAAATGTTTGTGAGTCCTCTGTGCACCGGGAACATCGCACTTTAACCTGCAATTGGCATCCATACAGATTCATAAATAGGCTCCAGTCAGACAGACAGACTCATTAATTCTCTCTTTATCACAAACCCAGAACATCTGGGTATTGCCTTTTAAAACAACATCAGGTTAAGAAAACAAAGCATTTCTCAGACCTGACAAAGGGTTTTGAGTTACAGGATGGACAATCTTAGGGTGAATAAACTAGTATGGTTGGGTATCACACGCAGGCTAGTTAGAAGTTTACTTATGACTTTATGAATTTCTGAATCCCATGCTCTACACTTTGCCATTTTCAACCTCATTCCTAGTTTTTGGCTGAAGAGAAAACAAGCATTACATTTCAGGGAACACATACATTTGAATAAATTATAATTGTTCGCAGAATATTTAGGATAAGGGCTAAAGACCCCAAAACTGTCCTGCCAACTCATTCTTTGGGCAACAGTGATTTAACTTATTAAGTGAAAGGCTTGGTTTGTTCTTGCTGATACTGAGCAGCCTAGGAAATTCTTAAATTCTGAACTCAGGTAACTCCAAAGATTCTCACAGATTTTTTTTTCCCCTACTTTTCTTTTTAAAAGAAACATCATGCCTCTGCCCGAACCATCATGACTGTTACAGAGCCAATAACGTGTTTTGAATGTCATACATGTGGACACATTTGCTTAGAACATTGCATATAGGAAAGAGTGTGTTTCTTGTTTAATATTTGTAGTAAAACAAACACTAGATGTACAACCCTATTGAAGACTACAGGCCCACTTTGGATTTCGTATATAAAGGCCATCTTTGCCCATAAAAAGAAAAAAAAAGCCTGTTATCAGATCTGAATTGACCAGACTAGGACTGTGGCTGTGTATCCATGTGCGTCTGTTTGTCTGTGTGGGTGTGTTTTGCAGTTCACAAATGTGGATTTGAATCAGCCTTACAAAAGTGTAATACATTTAAGAAAATTATTGTAAACAGTCCTCCACATACTCCTTTGATGAGATTAAAAATTAAAGCTTTTCCTCAGATTAATGACAACAAAAATAATTTAATTGGGCAGTTTCAGATGAGATTGGTACCGCAAGTCAATCCCAGTTCAAAGTCTCCTGACTTCCTAAATGTAAATTATTTATAATAGGCCTTTATTAAAGCATATATGATCTAAAGCCCTATTTTATGAAGACCATATACAAAAGGAAAATGAAAAGTACATAAAATGAAACCCCAGAGTTTCTTTATTTTAAATATGCTGTTGTTAGCACTTTCAAATGTAAAGGGGACATTAAAACACACACATATACCCACAAGCTTAATGTTTTCATTTCACCTCTTCCCATTTTATTCTTTTAATAGCAATGCTACAAAGAGGAACTTTAGATAATTCTTACCAGCAAAGCCCAGTGTTGCAACACAGCTAACTACCCCCGAGCATCTATTTAAGGTTACCTGGCATAGATAGCTCTGCCAGATGTAGTTTTGCTATTGGATAATTTGATTTGCTGACAATGTGCACTGCCTTAAAATAGGAAGTGCCTAGGTGACTGGTGTCCAAATCACACATATTCTTTTGGTTAAAATGAAATCTGAGTCTGAATTTAGCCTTTAATTACATTTCCTTCTCTACCTCCAACAAACAAATTTTTATAACCTCCTCAATTAAAAAAAAAGTCATATTTTGTGAATTAATACTTTGGAAGCAGCCCAGGACAAAACATTATTTAGGAAATTTTCTATTATTTGTATTAATCAAAGATGTATATCCTCTGTGTTTTTAATGGCTTTATCAAATAGCTAATGCCTGACTTGGAGACCCAGTTGGCCCCAGTATTTCAGGCCTTTATCTAAACTATTAACTGGTAAATTGAAACTACTCTTGTAAGACCATAATGCAAAATCAAACAAGCTATTGTATGTGCAAAATAACATAAGAGAGCTTCTGCAGTATTTCAGGCATTTGGACTGGCCCAAACGCATCTCAATAGAATATACCCAGATCATATAACAAATGAGCATTTTATGGGTAAGGAAGAGGGCTTCATATCAAAAGAAAAGTAAGATAATATTGTTTAAGAGAAACATTAAAACCAAGCATTCCTTCAATTATTTCCCCTTATAAGATGTATCTGTCATTTCTTTCATTTTGGCTTTAGCCTTGTGGAGACTGCGTTGTTCCATCAGGGTTGTCCTATCCAATGAATAACCTGTCCAGGTTTTATCACGTGCTTAAACAAGTAAGATTAAGTATTAAATCTGAGGGCTCTATACTTTAAGAAGCCTTTTTACAAGTGGAAAGTTATTCAGCTTAGATAGTTCATTCATTTTCCAGAGCCTTTTAAACCTGCATAATATATTGAATGTCAAAAAGCTATAAAATCTCTTTAACTATTGATATCTATTTGTAGATAGCAATATAAATCTTGCCATAAATCCAAATAAGTAAATGACTTTATCTAAACAGATTTGGGCGATTGCTCTGTTGTTATAGGGGCATTGCCTACTTGTTATATTATGTAACAGTGAGCTTATTTTTTATTTATTTTTTATTTTTTGAGATGGAGTCTCACTCTGTCTCCCAGGCTGGACTGCAGTGGCACCATCTCAGCTCACTGCAACCTCCACCTCCTGGATTCAAGCAGTTCTTCTGCCTTAGCCTCCACAGGCACATGCCACCATGTCCTGCTAAATTTTGTGTTTTTAGTAGACAGGGTTTTGCCATGTTTGCTAGGCTGGTCTCAAACTCCTGAACTCAGGTGATCTGCCCACCTTGGTCTCCCAAAGTGCTGGTATTACAGGTGAAAGCCACCATGCCTGGCCCTATTCCCATAGCAAGTCGGTGTTGAATGTTTTTAAATAAAAATTTGTATTAACAATAATGTAAATATATGTGTTGTATACTATACATATGTACTGTAGTTTATAGGTGTCTACACTTACAGAGAGATCCTATGATAAATATAGAAAAAAAATTTTGTTATCATGATGGACTTTCTTGAATTAAGGCTTTATATCAGTTAAGATATTGTTGGCTGCCCAAATAAACAAATTCCAAAGTTTATGTTTCACTGATGTAAATTAAAAATTAAATGTTCTTGATTTGGGGCAGTTTTTTTTCAAGCAGTAGTACCTCAGGGACATTGCATCTATCCATCTTGTAAGTCTTATCTATCTTCAACAGATGGTGTCAAGTGTCACCGTGATAGTCCCTACCCTGTGGAACAGGAAACAATATGGGTCTGTTCTGGAGGAGATTTTCATTAAATTCCATTAGCCAGAAATCAGTACATGGCCACCACATACCAAAGGGGAAGCTGTAATATTGAGCCTAACTCTGTGCCCAGGAAGGGAGGAAATAGGTTTTGCAAACAGTAAGTCTTCGCTACAATTCTATTTTACATGTCCTTACAGTTGCATAACATATTTATTTTCTTCATGTTTTTTCTAGATTATCACTTTATTTATCAAGCCTGTTCATGATGGTGCCTCCATCCTAAGTGTCATTGCTTTTGTGCATGCCCTCTTAATATGTCTTCTGAGCTTTTACAACAGGCTCCTAGCTAATCAATCTGCATCTTATCTTCCTCCATTTTCCATGTATGCTTCACACAAAGGCATACATTTTAAAACACAAATATCATGAAATCATTTTCTGTTTCAACAGCTCTTAACTGCCTGCAAGGTAAAGTCTTAAATCACTACCTTGGCATTGGATATCCATCATGATCTGACTCTTTTATATTTTTTCATGTTTGTCTTCTGCCAATCTCTATATTTCATTTCAATTACATCAAGCTACTTAAACTTTTCTAAACATGCCCTATACTCACCTGCTTCCAGATGTATGTTTATTATTTCATCTAAAGCTTTTTCCCTTTGGTTCCATATTGGGAAGTACTACACATACTTAAAGACAACCAAAATCTTAAATTTAAATAAACAATATTTTTCAAGCAGACTTACTATTTTTCTCCTTATTGTTTAAACATTCTCTATTTATGTCATTTACCCATACCTGTGATTCATAGTTTATTTTTTTATCCCTTCCCCAAGATTGGAAGATTCTAAAGCTTAGGAACTGTGTGATATTCTCCACTGATTCAAAGCCTCTAGCATAGAATCTGCTACATACAAAGATAAAAAATGAATAGAATTCAATATTTGTCTTGGTGGGCTAAATTATTTTCAATGAATTGATGATACAATGAAAGTACAATGAGACAGGCTTTCATGGGAATATACAGTGTATTATCATGTAGAAATTCAAATATAAACTCTGTAGTTCAAAATTTCATTTGTTTGGTCAAGCAATACATGCCAAAGAAGTTCTATCAAGCAAGTCAATCCAATTTCCTTAAGCTACCTTATACATAACCTCTGTCATTTTGAGTCACATACTGCCACTTAAGAAGATACTGTCATCCAATCAATAGCTATATCTTTTTCCAGACTCAACATTTCCAAGGGATATTCTCCAGTCAAACCTGCTCTTGCTTGTCATTCTCATTTTTATTTTCATTAAGACAATGCTTTAAGTGTTTGTTCTGCATTATCTTCAACTCCAGTAGAGCCATAAATGAGAGAGGAAATCAGACTTTCCCACCTCCAGAGATACTGTTAGCTCTTTTTCTCATAAGTCTCTACAAATTAATATGCAATGGAGTCTTGAACAATAAGACCAACCCTCAACATCCTCTTCCTCAGCCTACTCAATGTGAAGAAGATTTGGGATGAAGACCTTTATGATGATCCACTTCCACTTAATAAATGATAAATATATTTTCTTTTAATTATGATTTTCTTTTTTAAAAAATTTATTTATTACACTTTAAGTTCTGAGGTACATGTGCAGATCGTGCAGGTTTGTTACATAGGTATACATGTGCCATGGTGGTGGTTTGCTGCATCCATCACCCTGTCGTCTAAATTAGGTATTTCTCCTAATGCTATCCCTCCCCAATCCCCCTACCCACTGCTATTCCTCCCTTAGTGCCCCAACCCCTAGGCCCCAGTGTGTGATGTTCCCCTCCCTGTGTCCATGTGTTCTCATTGGACAACATCCACTTATGAGTGAGAACATGTGGTGTTTGGTTTTCTGCTCCTGTGTCAGTTTGCTGAGAATGATGGTTTCCAGTTTCATCCATGTCCCTGCAAAGGTCATGAACTTATGCTTTTTTATGGCTGCATAGTATTCCATGGTACATATGTGCCACATTTTCTTTGTCCAGTCTATCACTGATAGGCATTTGGATTGGTTCTAAGTCTTTGCTCTTGTGAACAGTGCCACAATAGACATATGTGTGCATGTGTCTTTATAATAGAATGATTTATAATCCTTTGGGTATATACTCAGTAATGAAATTTGCTAGGTCAAATGGTATTTCTATTTCTAGATCCTTGAGGAATTGCCACACTGTTCTTCCACAATGGTTGAGTTAATTTACACTCCCACCAAAAGTGTAAAAGTGTTCCTATTTGTCCACATCCTCTACAGCATCTGTTGTCTACTGATTTTTTAATGATTGCCATTCTAGCTGGCATGAGGTGGTATCTCAATGTGGTTTTAATTTGCATTTCTCTAATGAACAGTGATGATGAGCTTTTTTTCATATGTTTGTTGGCTGCATAAATGTCTTCTTTGGAAAAGTGTCTGTTCATAACCTTTACCCACTTTTTAATGGGGTTGTTGGCTTTTTTCTTGTAAATTTGTTTAAGTTTTTCATAGATTCTGGGTATTAGTCCTTTATCTGATAGGTAGTTTGCAAAAGTATTTTCCCATTCTGTTGGTTGTTGGTTCACGCTAATGATAGTTTCTGTTGCTGTGCAGAAGCTCTTAAGTTTAGTTAGATCGAACTTGTTTATTTTGGTTTTTGCTGTCATTGTTTCTGGTGTTTTAATCATGAAGTCCTTACCCATGCCTATGTCCTGGATGGCATTGCCTAGGTTTTCTTCTAGGTTTTCTTAATAACATTTTCTTTTCTCTAGTGTGCTTTACTGTAGAATACAGCATGTAATACATATAATGTAAAAAATGTATGTTAATCAAGTGTTTACTATTATTAAGTCTTCCAATCAACAGTGAAGTTCTTGAGAGGTCAAAAGTTATACAGGAATTTTTCAACCATTTAGGAGGTTGGTTCCCCTAATCCTTGCATTTTTCAAGGATAAATGTACAGTCCAACTTAAAAAACAATGACATATTGCTTGCTATCAGTAATTATATACTACATCTTTTATTCTTAATAAAATCTTCATTCAAAAATTTCTCTATATATATTTGGGGATGACCAGAAAACAACTCACAGCCATTAGTACCTATTTGAAAGACTAGCACTTACATTGTTTCCTCCAAGAAGTTTAGCCCTATGCAATGTAAGCAGAGGGCAATCAATAATCATAATAACTTGTTGAATGATTAGTTGAATGACTATATCATGTATCATAATACTAGACATTGTCATGATTTGAACTGACTGTGGTTACTATATCAACTGGTAAATTTGAAGCATTCAATCAGAGAGAAAATAAGCCAATCTTGCAAATTAATCTATCAGTATTGTGTACCACACAGAAAACATTTTGGTTAAATAAACACTTCATATTTGAACCATTTGTGATTGATTAGAGAGTCTCAATCTAAGATGAATTTAGTCCCAATGGGACATTTGGCAATATCTAAGATGTTTTTGAATGTCACAACTGGAGGGGGCTTCTAGTGAATAGAGGTCTGAGACACTTTTAAACATCCCCCAGGGCACAGCAGGTTAGTCCCCTACGATAAAGAATTACCTGTTCTAGTATGTCAGTCATGCCAAAATGGAGAGACTCTAGTTAAACCATAGACTCATAGATAATTTGAAAGACATTGCTTTTTATTTCTTCAGTATTTATCTGGACTCTAATGTTTATTTCACTTACCTCCAATTATATAAGCAATAAACTTAAAAACCCTGTTTTTTGATGAACAAAGAAGGATATCAGAGAACCATGACTGTGATATTGCCATGTATATCACTTATATTTTCACATTGAAAATGACTCAGCTTTAGTTTATTAATTGGGAATTGTATAGGCTTTTTCACAAAGCATCTCTAGCAATATGCAGAGGGGTTTTCCAACTTGTGTACTAGGAAACAAGAAGTTGTTGGTTTGCTTGCTTATCATGAGGTAATTTAAACAAAACAACAATTGTATTCTCTGGGTAAATCTTTATATTGTCTCACACAATCAGGGATACTAAGAGTGACTCATAAGTTAATTTTCCCTCTAGCACTTGTCAAAGCTAAATCAAGAAAACATCTCTGACACTCATCACATGTCCAAACACCAAATTCAAGCAGGCAAAAAAAAAAAAAAAAAAAAAACTGATTTCTAACCCCTAAGATTTTTATGATATAATTCTTCCACATAATTTCCACCAGCACTGTCTTGGTTCACACTCTCAGCACATTTACCTGTTCAACTTACTTTCTATTTGCCTTTAAATGTAACATCATGCTCATCATGGTCCCATGATCCATCATTCTTATTGTTACCAACAGGGAATCGTCTACCCCACAAAACCCATCATGTGTCTCTCTGTACTGGTTGCCATTTGATCTCCTCTACAGGTAATAGTTGATTTTTTTTTTTTTTTTTTTTTTTTTTTTTTTTTTTGCTGTCTCACTCTGTCACACAGGCTGGAGTGCAGTGGCACAATTTTGGCTCTCTAAAACTTCTGCTTCCCAAGGCCAAGAGATTCTCCTGCCTCCGCTTCCAGAGTAGCTGGGATTATAGGCATGCACCAACACACATGGCTAATTTTGTATTTTTGGTAGAGATGGGGTTTCTCCATGTTGGTCAGGTTGGTCTCAAACTCCGACCTCAGGTGATCTGCCCACTTCGGCCTCCCAAAGTGCTGGGATTACAAGCATGAGCCACCGCACCTGGCCAATAGTTGAATATTTTTTACATTCAGGCTTAGAAACAGAAATCAGTCTAGACACTTGTGGTTGATCCATGCTGCCTGCTTCTGCTGGTATTATATCATGGACTAGGTGGATCGGAGTCTGAAAGTTGGAATTTTTATTATGAACATTCGTCATAAAGCACAAGCTCTTTAATAAGTAAGGTCCATTTTGAGCAAGCAGCTGTGTTATTCCCTAGTATTCTCCCACACCTCTCCCTTACACTTACCCTTTGCTGCTGCTGTATCTGGTAAGCATGTCCCCCAAAGTGGCATTTTGTCATGCCTTCTCATATTCCTTTATTCTTTATACCTAGAATGTCCTGTCTGCAACTTGTTTACCTTATGAACTGATATATCAAGGATTTATCAAGAACATAGAATTACCATCTGACTCAGTACGTCCCCTCCTAGGTATAGACCCAATAGAATTGAAAACAGGCACTCAAATACTCATCCACTTGTTCACAGAAGTGCTATTTACAATAGTAAAAATGTTGAAAAAACCCGAACGTCCATTAATGGATAATGGTTAAATAAAATGTGGTATATCTATACAATGGGATATTAATTATCTTTTACAATGAAGTACTGACACAGGCTACAACATGGATAAACCCCAATAACATGCTAAGTGAAAGAAGACAGACAGAAAACTTCACTTATAATGTTTCCATTTATATAAAATATCTGGAATTGCTAAATCCAAAGAGACAGAAAGCATACTAGTGATCACCAGGGGCTGGAGGTGGAACGGGATAGGAACTGTCTGCTTAATTGTACCAGTTTTCCTGTGGGGGTGGCAAAAATGCTTTGGAACCACATAGGGGTCACTATTGCACTATATTGAGAATGTACCGATCCTACCGAATTATACATTTTAATGGTGAATTTTATGTTATGGAAATTTCATCTCAATTTTTTTTTTCTCAAGACAGGGTCTCACGTTGTCACCCAGCCTCGAGTCTAGTAGTGCCAACATAGCTCACTGTAGCCTTGACCTGCCCAGGCTCAAACAATCCTCCCACCTCAGCCCCCTGGAGTAGATAAGCCCACAGGTATGTGCCACCTTACCCAGCTAATTTTTTAACTTCCATTTAAAGAAAGAATTTTATCTAGACAGCTCAGCCTGCATTTTGAGTGTAAAACCATTACTGACATGAACTATTGGAAACACCCTTCCTCTTGGCTCTGAAAAAAACGTGTCTTTATCTTTGAAGAGCCTCTACATGTTATGATCTAATTGCTGGTTTACTACATCTCTTATGTAACCCAAGCCAAATTGCAAATTTGATTCTCATATCCCTTTTCTTTGTCTTCCTAAATTGTATGTGTTTGAGTTTATACAATAAAAATTAAAAAAACATGCTTCCTAATTTGAGATAACAAGGATAGATCTGAATCTGCTTTATTAATAAATAATATATTTAATAATATTTAACTAATATATTGAATATTATTTAACTAATATATTCAAACCATTAGCTTCATAAATATATGGCATATCATCAGATGTTTAAATGTATATTAATTATTATTTTTGGATGCAGATGGTGAACACATTTGATGTGGGAATTCAAAAACACAATAATAGTTTAATAAAACCTATACACACAGAGTATTTATTGGGTACTCAGCCCTGGGTTGTCCACTTTATTTAGGTATTCTACTGACTTATTTCCTTGCTCCCTTTTGCTAGTGGCTCCTTCACAGAATTTAAATTTCTGCTCAAATGTAAACCTCAGAGAGGCCTTTTCCAAGATGCTTATCTCAAAGACCTTTAAACTCCATCATATAACAGTGTGTTTGAACCACTTTTTGTTAACCTTAATTTATGTTATTCACTGTTATTGTATCTGATCTGGGTTTCCACCAGTATATAAATTACCTGAAGGTGAGACTTTACCTTTTTCTTTTACAGATGACTCTCTGAAACACCTATTTAAAAAAAAAAAAAATTTCTCACCGTTATATCAGTGGGTAAAAATCTGACCTAGGAACAAAGGACAGAATTAGCTGAACTGACTTAAAAAGAAGTATGTTGGCCGGGCGCGGTGGCTCAAGCCTATAATCCCAGCACTTTGGGAGACTGAGGCCGGTGGATCACAAGGCCAAGAGATCGAGACCATCCTGGCCAACATGGTGAAACCCTATCTCTACTAAAAATACAAAAGTTAGCTGGGCGTGGTGGTTTGTGCCTGTAGTGCCAGCTACTTAAGAGGCTGATGCAGGAGAATTGCTTGAACCCGGGAGGCAGAGGTTGCAGTGAGCCGAGATCGTCACTCCAGCCTGGCGCCTGGCGACAAAGTGAGACTCTGTCTCAGAAAAAAAAAAAAAAAAAAAAAAAAGAAGTATGTTGATGAATTTTAATTAAGCTAGTATTTCCTCAATGCCTTGGCCCCACTCTTTTTTGTTGTTGTTGTATAATAAAGATAAAAATAATATATTATTGGTTATTGGGAGAATCAAATGAGATAATACATTTATAGTATTTAGAACCCATAGTAAGTAATCCATTTCCAATTCCCCTATTTAGATAGTAAAAATATTCATTTGAAATGGGCTCACATTGGCTGCCTAGATAATTGTCTTGGCCTCTGTAAATTCTGAAAGTAGTACTTGAAATAGATTTGAATGAATGATTCAATACATGAACAGTTAAATTTCTCCTTCCAGTCAGCCAATCTAAAAGGACTTATTCAATGCCTACTATGTGCCAGGGACTGTGAAAATTACTGGCTGTTTAGAGTGAACAACAGAATGCAAAGTTCCTACTTTTCAATTTTTTATATCGATAATCAGAATAATAGTCATTCACTTTTTATAGTCAAATAGGTAAACCAACACACAATTTCCCTCAAAAATAAGACATTAACATTAATTTTTTTTTTGTTGGGATATTGTGTTATCTTAATGAACTTTGTAAACATCTGGGAATTATTTGGATTATAAAGTCCTACTGACACTTAATACAAAGGCCCCAAACACCTTAGTCTTCTATTCCTAACACAAAATTGTCAAGTACAGCATTCAAATAGCAGCCCTCTTTCTTAGAAGAAACACTGAAAGAAAGTTTGTTATTTTTCAATAACACTAAATTAAGCATGGTGGCTAATAGCTTCAAAAGGTGAGGTCAACTACACAGTCGGAGTTGCAACAATTCACTATACCTTATCCATATTTTCCAATTTATGTGACCACGTTTCCTGTTTTGTATGGTACCATCCCCATTAGAAAAGGAGTTTCGCCTGCAACTCAAACATTTTTGTCAGTGATTTTAGCATCTCTGTGTCTATTACATGTTGCAGTGATACAGACAAATTCAAAATTTAGTGACTTAAAAAAATGCCTATGTATTTACCTTTGAATTTTACAGGTCTATAATTTGGGCTGGACTTAATTAAGTTGTTCTTGTCTCTGCTGGCTCTTTCAGTTATGGCTGGACAGTGGCTCTTTTTCTGGGATTGGTTGGGCACCTCGTATTTCCTCCATTTTTTCTTAAATCCTCACACAGACTAACCTAGCCTTGTCTATATCAGATTGGTAGAGGTCTCAGAGAGACTAAGAAAGTGTCCTTTATTTTAGCCAAAGCAAGTCACAGGTCAACCCAGATTCAAGAATAGAAACAACAGACAGTGTTAGGTGAAAAAAGCTGTAGAGATATATTTTAATGAGTGTGAATAAAGGGAAAAATGAAGAATTGTGGACATGCTTGCAATTGCTTTACCGAAATTTTGTTGAATTCTTCTGAATCCCTGTCTAGGATGAGCTAAAACTGGGTTGTTTGCAATCCATCAGAGAATAGTCAAACTACTGAGTAGGTTTCATATTTCTGGGTTTTTCATTTTCATTTTTTCTCTTTTTCTTTCAGCCTCTTGCCTGAAAAGTCTTACAGTTGAACTTATCCATGTTATTACAACCAAAATTATATCTAAGTCATTAAGAAAATAATAGGAATGATGAAATAAGATTGATGAAAGTACCATGAAAATTCAAGGTTAATGATATTAAATTGCAGTAGTAAGGATTTCAATTAGACACTTGGAAGTACTTCCTGATTATTATAGTTTGAAATACTGGCAAGTGATTTAAAAAAGGAAGGCAATACTTTCTCTAGAGATTTTCTTTAAAAAAAAACAAAAACAACAACAACAAAAAAACACTTTATTGGTGGAATGCCTTTAATGAAATGTTGCCAAGGTATATTGCATTACATCAGATGAACATTTGATGACCTATAGTTCAAAGACAGAAAAAAATGGCAACTTACAATATTTCTACTTTGAGTAGGAAGACTGTATTTAAAACAAATTATGCCATAGAACAAAAAAGTTCTCATTATTCCGACTCCAGTGGGAGATATGGAGCATCTTTAGTTTTACATTCTGGACCCACATGTATTAATAGAACTTCCTGTCACCTCTATAGGAATAATCAACCCTGATTTGTCCAGGTGGAAAAATTTCAACTAAAACTTAGATCAGATTTTCTTGGCTTACAATACGTCAGCTGTTGGGTAAGTCTAAAACCTAAATACCTAAATCCCCAAATCTTTTTCTTCTAACCTTACTTGTTTACATGGCAACCCAAGTTTCCTCATCTTTGTTCTGTCCATTACTCCAAATCCTTCCCCCTTTCCCTGCTGAGAATTGCAATGAACTCTCTTAGAAAAATAAATGCAAAACTCAAGGAGTGCCCTACCATAATCCATTGGTCCAAACTAAATGACCAAAAAATATGACTTCATTATATTAAATAGCTAAACGAAGAATTAATTATGGAATTTCTGTATTTCCTCCTTAGGATAACTTATAGTTATTTTAAGAGTTAAAATAGCAATTTTTTTTTTTTTATTTTTCGTGTGTGTGTGTGTGTGTGTGTGTGTGTGTGTTTGTTTAATGGAAAGCTAAACAGAGAAAGAAGTAGACACAATGTAACAACAACCCAGTTTTAACAATTATCAATTGAAGGCTACTTTTCCCTCCCATATAATTTTAAAGAAAATCAGAGTCAACCTATCGTTTTATTTTATTTTTTTAAATTAGCAATGGCAAATGTTATTTATGATAAAAGAAAAATAAGTGTGACTGTGCCAAATTCAACAAACTTCCCTTTACTAGTTAAAATTTAAGGCTGAATTTCTGCATTTTTTGGTACCTGCAAAGCACTCTGAACATAACATTCTGTCATTCTTTGAAATAGCAAATAGAAGTCATTTATACCAGATGAGCGACAGGCTGGAGAATTGGCATACCTACAGCACAGGATACACAGCACCACGCACCTATTTCAAGGGAATGAAGAGTGGGTGGCCGGAAGAAAGAAAGTCTTTTCCCCATTTAACCTGTAATTTGACAACATCTGTGAAGAATTATCCCCAGCATTGGCATGATAATTGTTGTATCTACCATCAATCACCAGGGAGGGGAGACAACTTGAAATAGATGTTAACGGCATTATAGCTTAACAACATGAAAGCAGAAAAAAGGGAGGAATGAGATCTGTGAGACAATGCCCAAATTCATCAGGAGGTTTGAAAGACACTATATTGTTTAGTACAAAGTGAATACAATATTTGCTTATATAAGACAAGCTTAAATTCTAGAGACCATCATCTATTCTGTTTTCTAGGTGTTAAAATTTCAAGTATTACATTTTATATGATGGGGATTCAGTGGTTTATATATTTCCTTGCATTACTGCTTCAGTATGAAGAGCAATATCAATATGAACATTTTAGACAGAAGTTGAAAAATAAATTAAACCCCTTCCATATGAATATTATTGATATAATGATATACTCACATTCTCCCAGGAACCTGAACTCTGAACAAGCATGAACACATAAAACCATCTCAAATTTAGCAGCTAAGAACTAGGTAATGTCTATTCACTTGCACCTAATATATTGAGAAAGTGTTTTTTGGCTTATTGAATTACTGATATTCAGCCAAATATTTCTCCAAGATTGGTTGCCTAGATATAGGATTTAAAGAATATTCTGCATGTTACAGTGGAAAAAAAAAATCTTCTCCTCAAAACATTTTCTTCACTGTCTTCCAAGAAATAACACTTTCCTGGTTTTCTCCTACCTCTCAGCCTGGCTCTTTTTTTGTTCTGTTTCTCGTTTTTCTACATCCTCAGAAATTTTTAACGTAATAAGACACCTAAGCATATATATCAGCTTAGACCTCTCCCTTGAACTCTAGGCTGATGTATTCAGCTCCTGATATTATCACCTGCAATTGGATATCTAAGAGTGATCTCACACTTACCATGCCAAAATTGAGCTCCTGGTTTTCTCTCAGTACCAAACTTTCCCCATCCACCATCTCCGCAGTCTCAGGAAATGGGATCGCTACCCTTTGAGTTCCTCAATTCAAAAGATTTGGAGTTTTTCCTAACACTTTTTCACTCACACTGCAAAATACTTTGGCCACTCTCTCCCTCCAGAATACCTACAGAATCTGACAACTTTTCACAAATTCCACCGCTTCATCTTCTTCCAATTATCTCTGCCCAAATTATTACACTAGTCTGATCTTCTCACTCCTACCCTTGTCTTTTCTATTCTGTTCTTAGCACAATAATAAGAGTGATTCTTTTATAATGAAATCAAATCATGTTACCCCTCTGCTCAAAACGACTTCTTATCTTACTAAAAGTTAAAGCCAAAGCCTTTACAATGGCTTAAAAAACATGCTCTAAAAAGACACTGGTTCCTGGTTCCCCTTAGCCCTTTCATGTTGACTCCTACTGTACCCCATACTGTCTTCCTTCTCTCCCCACTTAGCTCTTTACTATTCCCTGGACACCAACCAGAGGGTTTTATGCCAGCTATTCTCTCTTCCTGGGACACTCTTCCTCTTAAAATTTGCATGGATTATTCTCACCTCCTTCAGGTCTATGTAGAGATGGTACATTTTTTGGGTAACCATCCTCGCCATCTAAAATTTGATTGCTAACCATCACTATGCCTTTCTCTCCATTTATTTATTTATTTATTTATTTATTTATTTATTTATTTATTTAATGGCAGAGTCTTGCTATGTGGCCCAGGTTGGAGTGCAGTGATGTGATCTTAGCTCACTGCAACCTCTGTTTCTGGGATCAAGTGATTCTCCTGCCTCATCCTTCCAAGTAACTGGAATTACAGGGGCCTGCCACCACACCCAACTAATTTTGTATTTTTAGTCGAGATAGGGTTTCACCGTGTTGGCCAGGCTGGTCTCAAACTCCTGGCCTCAAGAGATATGCCAACACTGGCATCTCAAAGTGCTAGGATTACAGGCATGAGCCACCACACCTGGCCTCTACTTTCTTATTATAGAACTCATTATCATAGAATCATGTTTTGTACTTAATTATTTACTATCTGTTTCTCTTCATTTTGCTATAACTTGTATTTTAGAGCTATATAGGTTGACTCAGGCCTAGAAAATTGAATTAAACATATTAAAGCTGAATAATTCTGTGATTTCTTGTAGTTAAAATAGTGGACACTATTTCTTCATTATCACTTTGAAAAATGAGAGTATAGGACCACCAAGCCCTCAAGGTCATGCAACATATAACCTTGAACTTATACGTATATTTCTAGATGTGGATGGAAGTCGATGACTATGGATGGGGATAGTCTTTTCTTCCCAGCCTCTGTTTATATCATTCTATCTGTGGGAATATATTTTCTTTTTTTTTATTGCATTTTAGGTTTTGGGGTACATGTGAAGAACATGCAAGATTGTTGCATAGGTACACACATGGCAGTGTGGTTTGCTGCCTTCCGTCCCCTCACCTGTATCTGTCATTTCTCCCCATGTTATTCTTCCCACCTCCCCACCCACCCTGTCTCTCCCCCATTTCCCCCCAACAGACCCCAGTGTGTAGTGCTCCCCTCCCTGTGTCCATGTGTTCTCATTGTTCAACACCTGCCTATGAGTGAGAACATGTGGTGTTTGATTTTCTGCTCTTGTGTCAGTTTGCTGGGAATGATGGTTTCCAGGTTCATCCATGTCCCTACAAAGGACACAAACTCATCGTTTTTGATGGCTGCGTAATATTCCATGGTGTACATGTACCACATTTTCTCTATCCAGTCTATCATCGATGGGCATTTGGGTTGGTTCCAGGTCTTTGCTATTGTAAATAGTGCTGCAATGAACATTCGTGTGCATGTGTCCTTATAGTAGAATGATTTATAATCCTTTGGATATATACCCAATAATGGGATTGCTGGGTCAAATGGGATTTCTCTTTTTAGGTCATTGAGGAATCACCACACTGTCTTCCACAGTGACTGAATTAATTTACACTTTCATAATGAGTGCCTTTGGTGGGGCAAAAGTGTATTCCCTTACCTCTTCCATCAATCTCATAGACTAAATTTCTTAACATAAGAATGACTACTCAAACTCTTTTTAAATTACTTAATGCAATTTAAGAGTTAATTTATTTGGTCCTATTTAGTAGATAAAATGTTTTAGCCTAGTGATTTTGGGGTACACCACTTACATCTCCCTCCTTACTTGAAGACTAAGCACTGATTTCTCACAATACCAGGAGTGTTAGCTGAGAAGTCTCAAAACTGAGACTCTCCCCGAGAATCATCCATAGGGTGAGAGGTTGCCGTATCCGTGTGCATGTCCCATCCCCAAGAGCAGCTGACAGCCAATGACCAGGCAATTAAGTAAGGAGGGGATGACAAACACTCAGGCCTTTCTCCTCTATTTGGGCCCCTCTTCTTTTTTCTATTTTGGACCCTAGCCCCGGGCTCCTTAGGATTGGTGGAGGATTTTGGAAGTGGTTAGCAGTCTATTTTCCCCTTTTGTCCCACACTGCTTTCTTCACTCCCCGACAGTGTTGATTTGAGGACACTTTCAACAAATTTCTTGCACACAAATCTCTACCTCAGAGTCTGTTTTCTAAGAACATGACCTAAGACAGTTAGTGCCAGAGATGGGTCTAAGGAAGCACACTCTCAAAAGGGATTTGGATTTAGAACACCGGACATCAGACTCACAGGAAGGACACCATTAGTGGCCATGGGGAAGTACTGGTCGTCCCTGGCATGTGGTTTGATACAAGTGTTAACGTTCTCGCCAGAGCGACACTGACATGGGATATCAGTGGAAGGGAATGCATTGATGGCTTCAATACTCCAGGTGATTTTGAAGGTCAGAAGATGGATTAGTTATGAAGACTTTAGAATCAGAACATTGTTTCTGGGGACTATTTATGACTTTTGGAAAAACAATAAAAGGCTGAGGGTGACTAGGCATGAATGTAAGGAAAGTTATAAAAATCCAAGAAAATCTGAGGATATTATTAGCTGTGTTTTAAAATGTTCTGATCTCCTGCAGCCAGAACAAAGCAAAAGCTGAAGATCTTATGCAGTACTTAATCATTAAACAGCAGAATTCCAGAAAATGTTGAATTCTCAATGCTGATACATCTGACCCACTAAAGTCAGAGTGCTGAATGGAAAAGAGGAGGATTGTAAAACTTGACATTTGAACACCTGTATGGATGCCCTGGATAATGTTGAATTCCCAGTCCCCTGAAATCCTGCATGAACAGAAACATATCCCTCTCATTTATTAATGTCTAATGTTAATCCTTTGCTTGAAGATAATATAGGCAGTTCTGTCTTTCAAGACAACAACACATGGTCACTCAGGATGCATTCCTATCTCCCTTTCTCCATGATGGTGAAAGACTACCCAACTTTTCAGGGATTGCTTGACAAACGGTCTAAGTTGATGTTGAAAGCCAGAGACCTGTTTAAGTGCAAGTATATGGAAGAAGAGTAATAAGTGGAGTTCTGGTCTAGGTCAAGTTTGCTGTGGTTACTTTGCACAAATAGATGCACCAGGTGATTATATCTCCAGACTCTGGATGTCTAATTGGAGTGGACACGTTTGGTAGTTGGAAGAAACTTCCCATTTTTTCTTCAGTAGAGGTAACAGTAGCAAATTCTTCTGATTAGAGACAGTAATTATTCTGGGTATAGTTTGCCTTTTCTGCCTACAAAGCCTTGGCCAGAACCTACTGAAGGTTCTCAAAATGAGAGATCCATAGACACACAAGCCCATATAACATTACATCAGACCGAGGTCATGGGATTAGCCAGTCAGTCACATACTGTAACCCAGAAACTGTCTACCTGTAAGAAAAATGAAATAGTCTTTTGCAAGTACAGATGAAGACCAGTTTGGTGATAGTAATATAAAGAATGGGGCACCATTCTCCAGCATGCAGTATATATTCAAAACTAATTATCATTTTATGGTGCTGAACTCCCCAATATATTTAATGAATGGGTCCAAGATCCAGATAGACATAGGAGTTATTTCACTTGTCATTATATCTGGTAACCCACTGGGAGAATCTGTGCATTGTCTCTGCAACTCTGAGATTTGTCAGTTTAGAGAATATCTTTCTCGGAATAAGGATACTACTAGTAGGGGACAAAGCAAGAGTCTCATTAAACGTTCATCTTTGACTGCCATCCGGTTACTTTGAGCTCCTCTTGCCAACAGACCAGGGGTGAGAAAAGGGGTCACCATTCTGGCAAGGGTTATTGACTGTGATCATCGTGAGGAGACAGAACTGTTATTGCTCAGAGGAGTCAGGAAAATACACATGTTTTACTTAGTGATCCACTGGGTCATTTGTTCCAACAGTAAATAGATAAGTGCAACAACATTTGTCTGATACGTGTGTGATTATCAGGGGCTTATAGTCTGTGTCACCCTACTAGGGAAGTCATTGAGACCAGGAGAGGTGCTGGCCAAGGCATGTGGAATCTAGAATGGGTGTTTGAGGAGGGTAATGGTATCATTGTAGCCCTGAGAGCAGCTGTATTAATGAAGACTCTATTTCACCCTACTAATCTTATTTTTTTGGTAAATGCCCACAGGAAGTGACTGACTAGAATTGTGAAAGAGCTAGATCCAGTTTAGACAAACTTACTATAGGAAGTAAGGGGGTCTGAATGATGCAAAAGGTCAACTTTAGTAGATTTTGTGGTGTAAGCCCAAATAAACCCTTGGAACTCAAAGTACATGTTCTCTCATATCCTAGGAATATTGGCTTCTGATAGTCTACAGCTGAATCTCTCTCCCAGGATTATCCTAAATTGAAGGGAGTTACCTCACCCAAGGTTATCATCCTGCCTTGGGGACTGGGCCACATTCAGTAACTGTAGCAATAACCACTTAATTAGTCTACAAAAGTTCAGCCCCTTTGCCTCAATTTGGGTACGTCTAAGAGGCCATGCAAATGTCTGAGTTCCCTGTGGGATCTTCCAAGGCCTCAGTTGTGACAGCATAATAATTCAGTATCTCCTTCTGTCTAATCTCTTTGTCCATACTTTATCTAAGGTGTTTATCCAGGGAGGAAACTTCACAGATCCTTCCTGCATTCAGATCTTTCTCTCAAATCCTGTTTTGTTGAAAATCTGACCTAAGACAGATGGTGATGATTGGGTATCAAATCTTATTACAGATATTAATATTAATGCTTATTAGATAGTTCCATCCTATAAATATACATAGATATATGTATATATTTACACTTCACGTCCATATCTATGTGTTTACATATTCACATATATCAATATATAAACTTTGCTAATATTAGCAATGGTTTCTATAGTGCTAAAGGAAGGTGGTAATCTTGATCCTTTTCAAACCATCGTCCCCATCCAAACCTTCATGATTCCTGTTTCGAAAAATATAACATTATTACCACCTTAAAAATATTAGCTAAAATTTACTATTTGATTATTACATAGCAGGAATCACATTGATCAATGGCAATGGCAGTAACAAAAGAAAGATCTTAGGCAATTTCTTGCTCATAAGAGATCATTTTAAGAGAAACCATGTTTGACAGCAGCATGGAAAAGTAGAAAATGCAACTATGTGTAGCTCAGAAAACATACACATACCCTAGGGTCCTATTGTCATAGAATAGCTTTAGAGTAAAACAAATTCAAATTTTATATTATTGATTTAACATCCAAAGCATGTTTATGTTTGAAAAATAGAGCAAATATAAAATTTTTCAATTTTATATTTAAAAATTTAGAACAATGTAGCTGTAAGCTAATCAACTGTATGAAGAAATACCAGGTCTTAAAAACATGAAATCTGTAAGCCAAAATAATATTGACCAGGTGGAAAATGCTGATGTAAAGATACAGCATTCTCAAGAAGACTGGTAGTCTGTTCCATTAGCCTGCAAAGGAGCGTAAGGGAAAATGCTGAAGATCGCCAGACTAGGGATGTAAGAATCTTTGCTAGAACGGTGAAACTAAGAATTGGTTGTTGCATAGGTGGTCTCTGGAACAAGTTTTAATTAAATTGAGTAATAAAAAAACACTGCCCTTTACGGTGAGAAAGAGCTCATAAAATTTTTGTACAAATGCCAGGTAATGTTTGCATTAGTGTCCATGAGGGGTTTCATTTTTGCTGTTTTCAGGTCCATAAAAGTTTCACCTAAGAAAATAATGAAAATCTTAGTCTTTTGAAAGTGTTTTGTGCATCCGAGCTACTTTGCAAGTTTGACCATGGTAACTTTGGTACTCTGATGAAATCTATCACATACAAATAAAAAAAAATGAGCTGACTTTCAAAAGCTTCTACTACTTTGTTCTTTCTATCCTGAAATGAAAGACATTAAAATATTTGTTGTTTAGGGACATTATAATCAACCTTCTGTTTCATGAATAATATTTTTAAGAAAATTTACACTGTCCCCTAAATATGCTTAGTTATCTGCCTCTTCAAATATCCAATCATTCCTCCAGTCAAATACATCCTTCACTTGAATGTCTAAGTTATTTCTCTAAAACCTAGATCTGATCATGACACTCTCCTACATAAAAACATTTCCTGAATTTCCACAACTAAAACCCAACCAGCCTTTTATATCCTCATCATCTACCTCTCCCCAAATTGTATCACATATTCCAGTCACCTGTAATTATCTGCTGTTCTTCTGTATTGTATTTTATCAAACCCCATTATTTGCATAGAAATTACTTTCTCCAAGGGGTGGCCCTTTTCTATTTGTCTTTCTGTACATACAGTGTAACTGATTAGCCAAGGACATAAGTTTTGGACTCAGAAAGATATGGCTTAAAGTCTCGATTTGCTAGAGAGATGAACTTAAAAATATTTAAATTCATCTTAGTATTTTAACTGATAAAATAGAGGATAAAAACTTACAAATCATTAATGATTGACAAATATTTAATACATGGAAATATTCTATTATGTTTAATGTGTGCTCAATAAACAGTAATCGGCTACTTTTATCATAAAAATAATAGCCTCTCTGTAAATACTTCCTTGATACACACATGAAAGTTAAATGTTCCTAATAGCATTTCTAAGTTTCTTTAGCATTCTATAAACTATGATGGAACTTATAATATCATTTTTTAAGATGATATTCTATCTTTTCTCTGCAGTAAACTTCTTGATTTCACCACTCTTAGAAATCTTTAAATAATTTCGTTTCCCTACCTCTATCCTTCCTGTAGTATAACTCTATTAAGTAACTTAACAGGATAATATAATATTTCTTACATATTTGTTTTCTGTAATTGTTAAGACCTTTTAGGGAAAAGATTATATAGAGGCTGGTAGCTGATGGCTATTATTTTTTTCCTCTTATTCCTTGTCATATAGCTGGATTGCATTTCCCAGTCTCACCTCCAGTGAAGTGTGGCTACAGGATTGAGTTCCAGCTAAAACATTTAGAGCTGAATCAATGTGTACCATTTCCAGGCCTGGTTCAGAAAAAAATGCTCATGCATCATGCTTTATGTTCTTTTCCCTATAACCTCTTTTAAATAAGTACAGCAATGGTGAGACAACATGTTAAAGACAACTACCAGAAACCAGAAGTAGAGAGACTCTAGCTCCCCGAATCACTATTTTGAGGAGGAACACTTACGGCTTGGGACAACTGCTTTAAAAATAAGAAATAAACTTCTCTTAAGTTAGATCAGGACTCAAGAAACTTTTTCTACAAAGAACTATATAGTAAATATTTTCAGCTGTGTGAGTCCTGTGGCCTCTGTTGCAACTACACATCTCTACCATTTTAACTAATGACAACATGTAAATGAATGGATGTGGTTGTAGGCCAATAAAACTATTCATAGCACTGAAATTTGAAGGTCATATAATTTTCATTCATCATGAAATAGGATTCTTCTTTTGATTCTTTTTTCAATCTTTTAAAATAATAATAATAATAATAATAATAATAATAATAATCCTCGGGACAAGAAGTGAAAAAAACCAGGCAGTGACCCTAAGCAGTAATGTGTTCTCTCCTGTAAGGCCATCAAAACTTCAGGGTTCATCAGTTACAAAAATTGTTGTTAGCTTAAAAATAGAAGAGCTGCAATTTTTTCATCTTATATTTCCAGAAACAAATATGGCATAGAACAGGCAATCATAATTGTGCAATAAATGGTTAAGAAATCAATGGGTGGATTTAACCTACCTTTACCTTTATCTTAAGAACTCATTCAGAGCAGGAGCCATGGCTAAACAAAGTGGCATAAATTGCATAGTGTCTCAATTCTACATCAGGTACTCAGAATATTTTATATATGTGTTTGAGGATAATAAAAGTAAATTTTAATTTTAATATATTAGAAAACATGTAAGAGTCAAAGTACAATGTACAAACCACAATGACTAAAGGTAGAGTTTCTTCAAATAACCAATGCACTACAATGATAATATAATAACAGCTTATTATCTATTTTGATTGTAATGTGATCTTAAAATCAAAGACCTCAGACAAATGAAGATAGATGACACTGGGAATTGTTTGCTCTTGGTGTATCCTGATCCTTCGTTTGTAGCACTTTTCTTGATTGTAAGACACTCATTATTTATTTTGTTACTTATTTAATGCATCTTTTTTTCCCATTAAATATTAGCCCTTGTGGTGGTAAGTACTGTGTATATCATCTGCATTCTCCATAATTAACCTAGTGTTTGGCATCTCCAAGACACAAGACATATTTGTAGGTGAATGAATAAACTGTACATATAATTCTGCTTAACTAAGTAGAGGAGACTAATTGGAAGAATATTGCGAATCACATGAAAATTGTATAAAAGGCAAGTTTTCTTCACTTGACATGGTGCCAAGTAGCTCCAAAAAGGAAATAGTCATTTTCCAAATTCAGAAATAAAATTGCTAAATTAAAATGAACAAAAAACATGATTGTCATTCTGAATAAAAATGGCCCTTACATATTTCTAGTAGAGAAGTTCATGATTCTCTGTAAAAAGCCACTATGCCTTTTTAAATTACATATAAAATGGAGAAAAACAGCTGTTGTTGAAACAAGCTAAAGCAAGTCTGAAGCCTTATAACAAATATAGTGGTCACATTAAGCT
Organism: Saimiri boliviensis; assembly: GCF_048565385.1. Taxonomy (NCBI): domain Eukaryota; kingdom Metazoa; phylum Chordata; class Mammalia; order Primates; family Cebidae; genus Saimiri; species Saimiri boliviensis. The sequence continues at coordinate 93,391,505 of NC_133453.1, forward strand.
TGCTCCATGAGTTAAGCCTGCCAGGCCAATAGAAGACATCAGAGGAACTTCAAAAGCCTGAATCACCTAAGCAGGCTGGCGAAGAATGCCATATTTAATCACCTTAGGTCGATTTATGAGCCTGGAACTCTATCAAACATCCAGCAATTCCCTGAGCTTAATTCAGGTACATGTAGTTCCAAGCTCATAAGATTTTAGCCTCAATGTCATAGAATCAGAACAGAAAATGAAAATACTGCCATATAAACAGAGCGTATTGTTTCAGCCACACATCTCCCTGTTAAGAGAGAATATGGGTACGTAGGAAGGAGAACAGTTCTCAGATATATAGCCCACCTAGGTAAAGCACTTTCAAATGTACTTCATTTATTTATTTTAGGCCATTTTTGGCTTGAAATCATGCAAAATTACTGTCTCTAGTTTCATTCTGCTCTTTTGAAATAGTCCAGATTTTGCGCTAAGAGTTTAAAGCCACAGCAAAGAGCTAGGCCAAGAGGGAAAGCTTTTGAAGAGTTCTCACAGCTGTGAAAACACAGGCCTCAGGCTGTGTGTAGAGTTACTTCAAACAGCTGCTTCAGGTGACTAAACACCTTGAGTCTCATTCATCAAGTGTTGTTTATACTGGCTGACAGACCAGACTCGGAGAATTAACTCAGAGAAAAAAGATGTACTACATACCAAGTATGGGAAAGGAACCTAGTTCTTTAAATGTGAAGCAAAGCGGGGCGGGGAAAAACCAGAGTAAATTTAAAATAAAGCAGACCAGGACTAATTTGATTTTAAGTTAATACTTCTCATGATATCCTTCACATCTTAATAATCAAAGGTGAAGCAATACTGATGGTTTGCTACTTTTTGATCCTATAAATAAAATTGAAAAGGACAACTCCTACATGCAGTGAAATACCTCAAATAAGTGGCCACAAGACTTCTCATTAATTATCAGTGAACACAATATTGAAATAGTAGGTATAAATAATGCATTTTCATTATTTTAAAAAGGAAAATATGGCTTTCTTCTTGCCTAGATTCACTGCTTTATTGCAAGTCTTATGAAAGCTTGGCCATAGGGTTCATCACCCAGTATTAAAAAATTCTTTTATCTAATCTATTCAAAAAGGTGACATGATAATATATTTTAAATCTTGTAACTATTTGCATGGATCAAAAGAAGAATGAAATAAAATGACATGAGTCAGTGTCAGGCAAGTGTTCTTAGTTAAGTAAGCTTTAAATATTGAAAGCCAGTTTTAATATTTCCTTTTAATCTAGAAATATGTCACTTGGTAATTCTTTCTTTAAAACATCAGGCTGGTTACTAACAACATTTTTCATGGCTTCAATTCGGCTCTAAGAAAAATCTACCTTCTCCTTTGTGTTAGCAGATGCCATCAGTTGTCACTTATATTGGCAATTAGTTTATCATTTACCTTATGAGAGGTTTAAAAACTCAGACCTCTTTTTAGCTCTCACCTACCCCACCATTCCCTAGTTCATGAATAACATTTAAATATTGCCTCAATTTTTTTTTTTTACTTTTTTCCAGTTCAAAAATCACTTTCACCTCTTTGAATCAATGGGCTGTAAAGCAGTTCTTAAAATCTGCTGTGCATAGAAATGACCTGGGGATCATATAACATGCAGATTCACCAGGACTAGATAGGGCCTGAGATTCAGCATTTCTAACAAGCTCCCATTCTAACACTGTTGCTGATGATCCCAGGACCATACGTTGAATTAATAATAAGACACTAAAGCACTAACCATTATTAGTCTTCACTTTAAAGGCTGTTTTCTTTTCCAGGTATACGAGAATGGAAACACCTATTTGTTGTCCAATCATTAGACAAAACAATAATGGGAAACAAGATTATCAAGAATCAGTACAAAGTTCGACTATTTACAGCAGAGAGCTAAAGATTAAAGACAAATATTTTCATACATTCAATGCCAGATCATCCAAAAATTTAAATGAGACATACACATGACAAATCACTTTGCAACTTTCAAGGGTGTAATTCATAATAATGATAACTGGGGAGCTGTGGGGGAAATCACTTGGAAGAGGAGTGTTTGCCACATCTGGGCAGTAACAATGGAGTTAAATGAAAGGATGCCATATTCATGGGCAAAGAAGCAAAAGAAGCTAGCAAATAATAAAGTCAGGAATGAGGAAGGCAACAGAAATTTTAAAAAGGTATAAAAAAGGATATTTACTGAAAATCTACTATTCTACAAATAAGAATCTTACAAGGAAGGTATGACCTTAATTTCATAGATGAGGACAGTATGTCCCTGTAGGATTTATCTGTTTATTTATGTTAACACAGGTAGTAGCTGGCAGACATTTAAACCTGATTCCTTCTGACTGTAAAGTCCTCCTTCTATTGGCCCTTGGTCTGAGTCTCAGAAATAGGACAGATGGAAGGATTATGTAGGGGTTAAAGAAAACAGCTAATAACAGCAGTGCTCCCAGGAAATTTGAGAAATCAAGCAACTTAAGAGTTTGGGGTAGTGATAGAAAAAGTTCACTTGAGAAATGCAATGGCAAAGGAAGGTGAAAATGCAGCAAGTAATTAGTAGAGGGAGATGAGCACAGAATGAATGATACATGTTCTGCAAAATGGGCAACACATGCTGGTTCCTAAAAATTAATTATGCAAATTTGGCATTGGCTTTTCAGATTTAGGCCATTAGGTATGCTCCCCTGCTTTAAATAAATAACAGACCAGTGTATTCAAAACATTGAATAATTGCTATTTACCAGTTACTGAATGAGGGAGTGTGTTAATAAAACTATATGGTGCATCTAAATATATCTGGAAGAAAAAAAGTTGGCAAAGAGATCCTTGGTGATATTGAAATAGCTTCACAAAGAATGCTTATAGGTGAAGTAATAGAATTATTCTCTTAGGTCATTTTAAGAATAAAGAATGTTTCCGGATCACAAATGCATCAAAATTTCTCTTGTCCTTGACTTGTGAGACAAAGACATACATTTTATGTACAATACGGAAGTATGATTTGGAGAATTAGAGTGCAAAGAGAAAGCGACGTAAATAAGAGAATGACCAAGATATTCTAGGTGAAGTTTGTCTAGAGGGACAAATCTCGCTTTGTTTAATTACAGCTATAAGCAAGGCAGTCAGGCACGTTGGAGAGGATCAGCAATAAGGATGCTGTCTTATAATGGGGAGGAGGAGTTACAATACCAAAACCAAAGAGACAAATGCAAACTATCCCTTTTTATGACATTCCAGTAAATATTAAATAATATTGCTGAATAAAGAATGGTATCTAGTAGCTTGCTACTACTATGTTGCAGGGTCAGTGGTTTCAACCTCTTTCTTCATTTCTTTACAGTGTTTGCAACATTAACGGTATCTCATATATTTTGATTCCTTTTTCCCGATGGCAGGGAAAGAAAATAAAAGTCGGACTTGTACTGTATCTAATCTATTTCTCTAAGGTTTTGGTTGATACTTTTTTCATCCTCTACAAGAATGAAACTTGTTTTACAAAGTAAAAAAAGTAAGCTGGAAAGGAGTGCATTCAGGAAAGTCTTCACAGGGTAGAGTCTCCAAGGAACAGACGGGGCTCAGCTGTCACCCACTTTAATGTGCTCTTGTTTCATCTTAACAAGGGATTTTCTTTCTGCTCTTCTAACCTCTCCATGTATATCAGGAGACGTATTTGAAGCCCTGTATTTTCTTCCTCTCCTATTTAAATTCTTACCAAAAGTTAATTTGCTTGGAGAACTAGTATTCCACAAGAGAACTTGTCTCAGGAGGAGCTATTACGACCACCTGCTACTAGAATTTTTAGAAATTGTAGAATAAATAAAATCTAGGGATGAATATTTGTAACAGCAAGGAGAGAGTCATGTCTACCTCCACTTAAAGAAACAATTGACTTAAACCTTATATAAAGCTGGATTCCAGTTTGTATGCAAACTTTGGTTTACATGGTGCTATTTCTTCCTATTTGTTTCTTTCTCCAATTTTTTTCCTGCCTGTGCATCTAAGAATATCCCCAGAATATCACCGAGTAAAACCTCTAAGACTGCTGTGTGTACCCTGTAGTCACTGACTTGCAAACAGATTGGCAGCCAGTAGCTCACATGTGCTTCTGATTATGTTAATGAATTAGAGGTCAGGCCCTTTGACTCTTCAGTTGAAGCAATCTGAATCCAGTTAAACGTAAAATTAAACTAAAAAGAGTTTTGGTTACCTCATAATCTCAGCAAAAATAGCTCATTTAATATATCATGAAATCTGGCGTAAATGAGGGTCTCTTCTTTGATCTATGTACAACAAAGCTAGAAAACATAAATTTTCCCAACTTTAAGAATAATAATAAAATATATATTTTACTCACTGAAGCAAACGCAATTACTCATATTTTCCACCTAATGCATAGTAGTAAATTCCATCACAACTTCACAAGGTGAAAATGGTCAAATATGGACAAACTTGGCTCCAAGTTTCAATCTGCTCTTTTGAAAGCTCAGCAAGACAGCTGCCTAGTTTTCTAGCCACATCTGGTTAACACATATCAATAAAGTGTGGGTACACTTTAAAGTGTGAGTACAGAGTAGTGCTCCCTAGAATGAGTTTCAGGCTGGCTCTATTCACACATGAAGAGATTGACATTTAGGGGATATTGGTCACTCCTAGACTCAATGGAAAGTTTCTGTATGTGGGTGTGTTTGTATTCAACATAACTAAAAAAATTTTTTTTTTAAATATGTGGTCTCTTCTTTTTCTTTTCTTTTTGAGACTGGGTCTCACTCTGTTGCCCAGGCTGGAGTGCAGTGATGCTATCATAGCTCCCTGTAACCTCTGACTTCCGCTGGACACAAGAATCTTCTTGCCTCAAACTACCAAGTAGCTGGAACTACAGGCACATGCCACCACGCCTGGCTAATTTTGTTTTATTTTGTTTTTGTAGACACGGGATCTTGCTATGTTGTCCAAGCTAGTCTCAAACTCCAGGCTCAAGGGATTCTCCTCCCTCAGCCTCCCAAAGCACTGGAATTATAAGCATGAGCCACTGTGCCCATCCAAGGAAATGTGATTTATTAAAAGCCATAATCAACTGGTAAAATATGGATTAACCTCTCAGTTTCTCTCAGGGCCAAACACACTTGTCCAAATCCACGAAATAAGGGAAGGGAAGAGGATAATGAACATCTTAATTTTATTCATTGGAATGCTGGTTTAAGCAGATGGGCAAGGCCAGCTTCTTTAATAATAAAAGCAGTTTAAGAAAAAATTATTCCATAGTGAAAAAAATGATAAAGTGTGGTATGAAAACAGTGACTCACAGCCAAATAGAATTTTCTTTTAAATATCAAGCTATCTTAAAAAGACAAAAAAAGATTAATTTTATTAACCATGAGGACTTTGATGAATATTATACAACTAAATATATTTTGGGTGAATTTCTACTGTAATTACATTAGTCAAGATTTATTAAGCATATCAGTGATCTAAGTACTATGTTTGAAATACTTAATACCAACACCTGACAATGATTATTGTCCCCATTTTATAGATGAGAAAGCTGAAGTAGAGAGGTTGAGTAACTTGTCCTGTGGGATACAACTAGAAGGAAAAAGAGCTGTGGCGTAAACCTGGGCTAATCTCGAGAGTCAGCATTTTTAATTATTAATTACACTCTGCCTTCTAAACAGATAGTGACCCCAAATCATTTCTTTACCATTTTGATTCAGGTATTACTCCTAAAGTGAGGGAGGAAGGGAGGAATGATGTCTTTACATGGTGGTCTTGCCATGGCACTGCTAGATTTTGGCAGAAGGTATATGTCAAACAATAAGGTCACTGAGGTTAGCCACGAGAGACTTCATTGGATCCTGGACAACAAGAACAGTTACAGAGAAGCAAACAGTTAAGCACTTTTCAGCGTACCTCAGCCATGTGAATCTTATTAAAACCATTTGGGGTAACTTTCTAGCATGTCAGCTTAGCTTAGAGCTACAACTACATTTCCCAAAATTCCTTTTCCAGCAGGTGCCTGGGTGAGTTGGCCACAAGAGACATTTCATGAAATGAGATAGGTGCAAGTGAAGGAGCAGGCATTTTTACAGTCTAAGACATCGTCAGAAATGCACTGTTGCCACTCTCTTATGTAATTGCCAATGTTCTAAGTCATCTTGTGAGTGGGGATGGCAGCCAGACTTATTGGATCTCTTCTTCAACTGTGGAGAATCCTGAGCTAAGACCCGTGCAGAAGGGGCTGCTTACTTGTGGCTCACCTGCATCGTTGACTCTGGAGGCAAAATATAGATGTGGTTCCAGTTTTCCTTACAGGGTCCTATTATTTTTTGGTATCCTCTACTTTACATCTATTTGCTCTTCCCAGATTATGTTCTTCCTGACTTTAGGCTTGTCACCAGATGCAGGTATAACAGGCTTACATAGACTGCCTAACTGGAGAACTGGAGTTCTATAATGTCTCGTAATTGTACCAAGTTTCTTATTGTATATCACTTATTGCAGAGTTGTTTCTCTAATTGAACTTTGAGTTCAGTTATAAGGCATGAACCATTCATGCCTTATAAATTGGTCTTAGCAAACTTTTGGAATTTGGGGCTACAAATGCTGTAAACGAAACCTATCATGGCAGAAAAGACAAAGGTGAAAAGAAATGCATTACTTCATTTATTCAGTAATTTGAACCTGGCTGGCCAATTTTGCCTCCATGTGGGTGTATCTACACATTAAATAAAAGCAGCAAGAAATTGAATTTGGTGTCATTAAACTAGCTAAATTCCTTCTGCAGGGACCCTCAGGACAAATTAAATTTTATCTAACACCACCTACCTACAAGAAATGAATAGAGTCTGCCTAAGGCAGTCGTGTCCATCCTAGCTGCCAGAATCAAACTGTATGTGATGACTAACCACTTGTGAAGAAGAAAAAAAAAACAACTTCAAAATTTAAGAAACATAATGTTAAGCACCTCCAACTCTAAAAGGAAAATCACAGCAAATACAAGTACGGCTAGGTAAACCACGTGGTCTGACTTGCCCTAGACTCTCTGCTCTGTGCTTTATTTATTAGGGTAAATGTTTACAAATGTCTCTTTCACTATCAAATATGTCCCAGTTTTGACCCAATTACATAAAGATTGAAGACCAGTTAAAACAACTAAGATTGCTAACTTATATCTACTATTAATATAGGTCAGGCATTGTCCTGTGGGATTTAAAGTATTACTTTATTTACTCCTAGAAAACACCCTCCCACTATTGGAATAGTATCATTAGGACTTACTTTGATAAAATATTTGGTACACACAGGTAGAAACTTACCAAAGCCCACTGGTTGGACAGAACAGGTGAAAAGCAAAGGCCCTAACCACTCAACAAACTACGCTGAGTCTAACTAATGTGAGTAGATCTGGACCCCTACCCTTGCACATAAAGACCATCATCCTTAGCAACCTAATGTAGGAACAGAAAACCAAATACTGCATGTTCTCACTTATAAGTGGGAGCTAAGTGATGAGAGCACATGGCCACAAAGAGGGGAACAACAGACATTGGGACCTACTTGAGGTGGGAGGGTAGGTAGAGGGAGAGGATCGGTGATATAGTTTGGCTCTGTGTCCTCAACCAAATCTCGAATTGTAATCCACATGTCGGGGGAGAGGTCTGGTGGGAGGTGATTGAATCATGGGACAGACATCCCCTTGCTGTGAGTAGCTGTTTGAAAATGTGTGCCACATCCACCTTTCTCTCTCCCTCTCTCTCTCTCTCTCTGTCTCTCTCTCTGTGTCTGTCTCTCCCCTCTCTGTCTCTCTCTCTGTGTCTGTCTCTCCCCTCTCTCTCTCCTGCCACCATGTGAAGAACGTACTTGCTTCCCCTTCACCTACTGCCATGACTGTAAATTTCCTGAGGCCTCCCAGTCATGCTTCCTGTTAAGCATGCAGAACTGTGAGTCAATTAAACCTTTTTTCTTTATAAATTACCCAGTTACAGCAGTGTGAGAACAGACTAATACAATTTTTAAAAATAACTATTGGGTACTAGGCCATGTACCTGGGTGATGAAATAATCTGTACCACAAAGCCCCATGACACAAGTTTACCTATGTAACAAAGTTGCATAAACCCCTGAACCTAAAATAAAAGTTAAAAGAACTAAAAAATAACAATATGAATTAAAATAATAAAATGTGTAAAAACTCTACTAACAGATATTCTTAAGATTAATGATTTTTAGCCTTTTAGTAGCATGGGCTATTTAACAATCCTATTAAACTATCTCCCCCAAAGTAAAATCAACATACTTTATTACTTGATTGTATAAGATTTTATATCTGAAAATTGATTCCCTTTAGATTCAGAATATTTAAATAATTTTTACTTTTGTCTTTCATGAACAAATTATTGACCCTTTTCTGAAAGATTATTTTGAAATTAACCCATAATGTGCAAATGAACTAAAATTAAATTTTATTTTGCTGAAATGTAATAACAACAGCAACAAATTGTCTTCAGTTTCTACCACCAATACCTTTACTAGTTGTCTACACCAAAACATCGGAGGACGAATTTTACGGCTTTGCTAGGCTACAATGTCCAGTTTTTGGTTAAATATCCTTCAAGATATCACTGTAGATGTGATTAACTTTGACAATCAATTGAGCATAAGTAAAGAAGAGGAGATTAATCCTTTTAGCTGGGGTGGGCCTTATCTAATCAGCTGAAGGTCTTAAGGACAAAACCTGTGGTTTCCAGAATAAGAAGAAATCCTGACTCAGGAATGTAACATAGACACCCTGCCCTTTGGATTTTAAACTTGTCAGTCCCACAGTCATGTAAGCTGGTTTCTTAAATCTTTTCTAAAATGAATAAATAAAAAATTAATTTTATTATGTACAGAGATAAAACTTCAACAGGTTTTATATATGCATTTGACCCTTGAATAATGCAGGGGTTAGGTCACCTACTTCTGGCGCAGTAGAAAATTTTTGTACAACTTTTGACTTGCAAAGCAACTAGGAATAGCCCTCTGTTGACCAAAAGCCTTACTAGTAACATAAACAGTTGATTAACACATATTTTATATGTTATATGTTATATGCTGTTTTCTTAAGGCAAAAGATGCTAGAGAAAAGAAAATGTTATTGAGAAAATCGTAAGAAAGAGAAAATATATTTACTCTTCATTAAGTGGAAGTGGAACATCATAAAGATCTTCATCCTCATTGTCTTCATATTGAGCAGGCTGAGGAGGAGGAGGTGTTTGCTGTTCCTGCTGCCTCAGAGGTAGAAGAAAATCCACATGTAAGTAGACCTGTGCAATTCAAACTCATTTTGTCCAAGGGTCAACTGTATGTGATATAAGATATATACATAATATATTATATAATGTATTATATTATAATTCCAAGTCCCTGTACTTGGAGAACCCTGACTGGTACCTATGATCTAGGTAAATTCTGCAAGGTGAATTCTGCTAGCCTTAGTGGAATGTCAAGCATTGTTCTTTATATAACATTTATATTAGCCCCACAAATTGAAATATTGTCATTATAACCATTTTTATGCTACCCATGTATATGATAATAAAAAAAGAGTACCTGTGGAATGACATAATTAACCCCAAAAGTAATTGGCTTAGTGGTTCTGCCTCTTAATATCATCATCAATAATAATGATGATAATTATAACTAACATTCAATTAGCTCTTACTATATGTCAAGTATATCTATTATTTTACTTCAAAATAAAAATTTATTGAGGCATACAATATTATTTTCCAACTTTAAAGGTAAAAAAAAAATCTGAGATATTAGAGTATCGGATAAATTACCTAATTCATATTACACAACTACAAAATGGGAGAAATCGAATATTAACCCAAATCTATCTGATCTCAGAGAGTAGGCGCTTGATCACTGAAATATTTTGAAATTCAGTGCCATGCAAGCCTGAAAGACAGTAAAGTAGACAGGGACTTGATGTCAAGACTCCAAAGTTTAAGCCAAGTTTAAAAATCTACCAATCACATGTCTTTTAAACGCTCACTTCCCTCTTTTAGCTCCAGATTCTCTATTTATAAATAGAAGGAAAAAAAGCTGCCAAAAATCTTGATAGATAAAAATATGTCAACATGTAAAAAAATAAAGCATCATTTTATTTTCTTATTTTCAAGATAAGAATTCATATCCTGGGCTGTTTCTCCCACTGACCACAAAATGTGCTGTGATATCGAACATTAAAATAACTCTTGCATCAGAAGACCTTCGTTCTAGCACCCAGCATCAATATAATCCCTCTACATTTGCTAATATTGACACAAGGGTCCTCAGAATATTTTATCAGCATTGCAGTTCTGGGATAGTACCAACATGATTTTTTTCTAACTCATTAGATTAGTTTGTATGTGTATAATTATATTTATGTAACAAGTTAAAATTGAGGATTTAAGAAGTTATAAAAGGGAACTAGGGAATGGAAGAATAGGACCAAATGAGTAAAGTAATTACAGGTCAAAACAAAGCAAAAACAAAAGCAGAAAAAAAAAACTTAGAAAAACAATAAATATTATAAAACTAATAAAATGTTAATGTTCAGTAAAACAAGGAGCCAATTTATAAACAAAAACAATACTATGTAAACACTGTGGTAGGCCTGGGGTAAGAGAAATTTTACCAAATTAGGGAACACACAGACCCCTTTAGAGAAGAATTTGCCAAATGTTGTTTCAGACATCCTTCACAATGCACTTACTGACTTCATTTAGAATATTTTGAGCTCCTGTGAATGCATGTGTTCATGATATTGCATTTCCATTATTCTTAAGAGTCAGAATGCAATAGCTTCTTTACTTAAATAGCTTGGCTTTTATTTCTCTCTTTAATTGACCAGCAGTACAGCCTGAAGGTGTGTTTACGCTCAGCAGGAGGAAAGGTAAGAATTCAGAAGCAAGCACAAAAATAGATGAAATGAACAGGAAAATCAAAAGAAAACACAGGGGAAGCCAAAACAAAGAGAAGAGAAGGCAGTTTATTTTAGCAGTGTGATGAACTGAGTGGGGAAAAAGGTTTTATAATATGGCAACTTGCAGGGACAGATCCACGTGGGCTTATTAAGTCATTTTATGTGAGAGTCAAATAACAACTTTAATAACTGTAGAGCACGGAAGCCCATTTGACATATCAGTTATGTATAGTGAATGAAATTGCCTGTTTTACTTCCATAGTCTCAAGATATTTAGGAAGAGATTAGGCAAATAGCATCCAGAGAAGATTAGGTAAATAGCCCCATACACCAAGGGGATTGTTCCTTTTTTACAGTATGTTGAGCCAGTGAAGTTCACCGTATAGATTCAGACTATAGACTTCTACATACCATCAGATCATTAACACTAATAGAAAATGAGTAAATGTAAGAGATAGAGATGGGAAGGTAATCTGGGAAAAAAAAGTCAGCTTTATATCTTTTTTTTCAGGACAGGATAGAATGATATACTAACTAGTTTCCTCAGTTCATTTTTAGTGATGTTTTTCAGATCTTAGTTCTCTCTCCCTTTTTTCTTTCTTTTTTTTTTTTTTTTTTTTTTTTTGAGACGGAGTTTCGCTCTTGTTACCCAGGCTGGAGTGCAATGGCGCGATCTCGGCTCACCGCAACCTCCGCCTCCTGGGTTCAGGCAATTCTCCTGCTTCAGCCTCCTGGGCAGCTGGGATTACAGGCACGCACCACCATGCCCAGCTAATGTTTTGTATTTTTAGTAGAGACGGGGTTTCACCGTGTTGACCAGGTTGGTCTCGATCTCTTGACCTCGTGATCCACCCACCTCGGCCTCCCAAAGTGCTGGGATTACAGGCGTGAGCCACCGCGTCCGGCCTCTCTTCCCTTTTCTACTACAAAGGGAGCACGTGGTGCCACAGCCTCACACAAAGAAAAGAAAACACAGTAGTAAATTATCTTAAATACACCTGAACTTGTGATACCCAGAGTCAAGCTTTCCCTAGATTTTTTTTTTCACGTAATTCTAGATTTATTTTGCTATTTAAAAGTTTATTTTGGCTGGGATTGAAATTTAATTTGTTCTTCAAAGAAACATAACAATGGAAATACAAAAAGGAAGCTTTTGTTCGCTCCCTGGGAGTTCTGAAAAGTAATAATTATAGAAAGATAAGATTCTAAATGAAAATGTCACTTGGAAAGGTTGAGGTTGCAAGCGGCACAGACCTATGTGAAGTGAAAAAGTCACATTATAGTCATGAATATAAATATAACTAGGTGGTGCAATTTTAAATCTAACAGATGATTTATTGTATAAATGTTTCCTAAGTTTGAAATAAAATCCTTTCTAAGAATGAACGTTCATTCAAAGTCCCAGGAAGAAATACTTCTTTTGAAAAATGGTACTCAGAGATAGTATTATTATTAAAGTAGAATTAATAGTATATTGATAAGGTAATATAAACTAAGTGGACACAGGTGCACATTGACTCTGAGAATAACAAATTGAATTATTTCGGATATTTTCACTTATTTTTAGTCATGTTGTTAGGACTGTACTGAGCAGGGTGATCTGACCTCAGCCACTGTGCTGTGGTTCCAAATAAGCCTTGGAAATACTCACACATTCACACGCATACTAAACACACCACCACTGCCATAGTGACAGCAAGGTTAGCATTTGAATACATTAAATGTCAGCTATATAATTATACAGGCCGATTAGACATTAGGAGCCAGCTTTTGCCAAAGAATATGGCCTGAGGGTATTTTCTCACTCAGAGTTTCCAGGATGTTTTATGTGTATGGTAAAGTTAAGCCCAGTTCAGCAGAAGAGCTAAGTTGTGTAAACGTTTTTCAGCTTTACCTTTCTAGATTTATAAAAGTTGCATCTCTTGATTCTTATGTTTTAGGAAAATGGATGGCGCATACACCTGCACACGCACATCCACACAGGTGGATGTCTTAGAAACCATGTGTTACTTCCTTGCACATATGTACCTTCAACAAAATTCCACCGAAGAAACTCTGTATGGTTTTGCAGAGTGCCCATTCTGCATGGAAGCAGCAGGAGGACTGGTTCCCTAATCTAACTTTGTCACTGTCTTTAAAGCTGGCACGTAATATCTCTGCATTATGTGATAGACACAGGAATAGTTTTTCCAGTCTGATTAGCTGATAGATTTCTTTATGACACAGAGAGACTCATCTTTCTATATCTCTGTTGTTTTTCTCAGCTGTGTACAGTCTTTGACAAATCACGACAAATACATATGTCAAACTGTTCCAATTTGTCTGTGTTCCTCAGCATTAGCTGGTTGCGCCCTAAGAAGAGGATTCTAGTTAACGTTCATTGAAATTAACTGCTATAGTGTATAAGAAGTACTGAGAGGAAATTTGAATGTTGTGAGAACAAACTTCTTGATCCTTCTCAATAGACCAGACGAGAGAATATAAAGTGTGCCCTCAGCAGTTGCACAGAATTCTTTCAAAGCTAGGAGGTTAGCAGAGTTTTCTGTTCTGAATGATATCCACAGGAATCACATGCGATTAAGAGGGAGCATGGTTCTATAATTTCACCCTGTTAACAAATAACTGCATTTTTAATATTATATTTATTATTATTATTATTTTATTGCATTTTAGGTTTGGGGGTACACATGAAGAACATGCAAGATTGTTGCATAGGTACACACATGGCAGTGTGATTTGCTGCCTTCCTCCCCTCACCTATATCTGGCATTTCTCCCCATGCTATCTCTCCCCAACTCCCCACCTCTGCTGTCCCTCCCCTATTTCCCCCTGACAGAACCCAGTGTGTGCTGCTCCCCTCCCTGTGTCCATGTGTTCTCACTGTTCAACACCCACCTATGAGTGAGAACATGAGGTGTTTGATTTTCTGTTCTTGTGTCAGTTTGCTGAGAATGATGGATTCCAGGTTCATCTATGTCCCTACAAAGGACATGAACTCATCATTTCTGATGGCTGCATAATATTCCATGGTGTATATGCACCACATTTTCCCTGTCCAGTCTATCATTGATGGGCATTTGGGTTGGTTCCAGGTGTCTACTATTGTAAACAGTGCTGCAATGAACATTCGTGTGAATGTGTCCTTATAGCAGAACAATTTATAATCCTTTGGATATATACCCAGTAATGGGATTGCTGAGTCAAATGTTTGTTATTAGTATTATGAGACAGAGTCTCACTATGTCACCCAGCCTGGAGTGCAAGGGTGTTATCTTGCCTCACTGCAACCTCCACCTCCTGGGTTCAACGAATTCTCTTGTCACAGCCTCCTGAGTACCCAGGACTACAGGCATGTGCCACCACACCAGGCTAATTTTTGTATTTTTTGTAGAGCTGAGGTTTCACAATATTGGCCAGGCTGTTCTTGAACTCCTGACCTTGTGATCGTCCTGCCTCAGCCTCCCAAAGTGCTGGAATTACAGGCATGAATCACCATGCCCAGTTTTCATGTTATATTATTTAAAATGTAAACCAATATCTACGATAACATATCAAATCTAGTGAGGGCAGAGGAGTATGAGTGGGAAGAACAAGTTATTTTTATTAAATAATTTTCCCCATGTAGCTTAATATTGTCCCTAGAGTTGCCCCCAAATTAATTATTTGGACAAGTTTTTATAACGGTAAATTGCCAAATAATCAACACACAAATCAGAACCAGTCCAATTTTCATTAATAAATTTATTCTTGTCATGAAACTAATCTCATATAGATTAGTTAAAAGAAAGTTTAATAAGATTATATTGTTTATTATTTAGAAACAGGATTTTTTTTCTTTTTTTAGGTATTTGAGCATCTTAGATATTTAGAATTAAAAGAGGCATCAGTGTTAATCTCAGAGTAATGCCAAATTTTAGAGAGAAGTTGATGTCAGGAAATTTAAAGTGATTTCTTTATTCTTACATCTAACTAATGGCAAAATCAGGCCTAGAGCCGGGATTTCTGTTTCCCAATTCAAAAGCGCTTTACATTACTCCATATTGCTTAATTTAAATGTCTTATTTTTGCACCTAGTAGAAATTAGAAAACTTCCAGAATGTGAGGAAGTAGTGGTTAAGTGAATTGGTTTTAAATTTCAAAAATAAATCTACTTTTCATTTGCAACTCTCTGCATGCTGATTATGTGACACTGGGCTACTTATTTTATCTCTTGATTTCTGTTTTTTCTTATTTCTAGAAAAATTGTAGTAATGCATTGTAAGTTCGTCGCAAGAATAAAATTATATCATGCATTTAGTGCATTTACCTTAGTGCCTGGCAAATGGTAAGTGCCTGATAAATGTCAGCCAATCATACATCCCAAGTATTGAAAAACCTTTCTCATAGAAGGAAATATTGCAGTTATTAAAATTTTTGAGCTATTGAAGGCCAAACACAGCAACAGAAAATACATAAGTGAATGGGTATGGCTGTGTTTCAACAAAGCCTCATTTACAAAAACAAGAAGTGGGCTGGATTTAACCCATGGACCGATTGTCAGTTTCTGATATAGTCCGTAACTGTCAAGTCAGGTTTGCTATAAATAAGCAAGTGGTAAAGTGGTATAATACCATACAATTCCCATACTTTTTTCTATAGAGTCCACACACGTGGAAAAATACGCCTTGATAGGATGTATATTACACAGTTGAAATCAGTAGTGCCATTACTTCTCAAAGATGCATTTAATTGCCTTTTATTGTTGTGATTCAACCTGTCAAGAAAAATAAACAATAAACAGAAGTTCATATATTTAACCATATGCACATGAAACCATGGACCCCATTGAAAATTCCATGCATGTCGTTGGTCACAGAGTCAGGATAGATAGATGTAATTAAGTGGCACATGTTCTCTGAGTACTGTGTTGTTTTGTCTGTTTCTGTTGAAAGAGGAATGAATCAAATATGTAGCCCTCTAATCTACATTGTTGTAACAAAGTTAAAGATTAAGAAATTAGCAATTCTACCCTTGCAACTCTCTGGGCCTGGAATACTAACTCTATGTACTTCTTACCTACAGGGTGCATGTAATAATCAACACTTTCATCCTTATACTACATCCTTTAGACAAAATACATAAAGAATTTTAAGATAAATTGACTAAACTGTGCAGCATCCATTCGCCTCTATCCTTCTTTTAGTTAAAAAAAAGAGGGAGAGAGAAAAAGAAAAAAAAAATTAGGGGAAGCCACCTCTTTCCTTCTCCTATCTTCTATGGCATGAGTAGAGTTAGCATAGGCGCTGCTTGGCTTAAGCCACTCAGTAGAGAACAATCTTCTAGGTCAAAGCATGGGTTCAGAAACACATGGGGCCCATGTTAAAGAGATCAAGACACAGTAAGAGTTGTATTGAGATGTCTGAGAGAAAAGCAGGTATCTTTCTTTCTGAAAGAATATAGTGGGTGGAATCACTGTCATCATGTTCCTTCCACACAATATGAGAATGGAAAGAGTGGTTGTACACTCTAGGTCCAGGCAGTAATGTATGCACAATACTAAAAACTGCTGAAAGGGTGGCTTGTATTATCACTACTCGTTGGCAATTCTAAACAATACAATGATGAAATAGTTTTCCTGTTGAGGGTAGACTGCCCCATGGTGCTCCCACTATTCCCCAAATAAATTCCTTAGTACCCACTGCTTCCACATAGAGGCTGAAACTTCAAGATAAAGGCAACAAATATAGTAAATCTTGCCTTGATGATACCATAGAGCTCTGATTCTGGCCAGGCCAAAATTAAGCCCTGCTTCTCAACGTTCCATTGCGTAAGAACCCAAATTGTCTGTGCTTAAGCCAGTTTAGGTCCAGTGTTCTAACATTTGAATTCAAAACTTTTTTTTTTAATTTGGAATCAAAATGTTAGAGTGTCAAACTTACCAATACATCATGCATTTTAATAATTGTCAACTGCTCATAATCCCATTATCGGGTGTTTATACATAGCAGTTACTGGAAACATGGCATTGGTATAGAACACATGATGATGCTTTTCACTGGAAATGTCTCACTCAGCTACTGCCTGGTACATTAATGATTTTGTACGCTGAAATTTATTTAGGCTTAAGATAACAAAGTGCTCAAAACCAAGAGGATACACTAAACTAGTAATATTGTTCATATATATGTATACACATATGTACATATGTGTATATGTATGTACATTCATACTTATATTTAAGAGTATATGTAGATACACACACACACACACACATCCCTACATGGTCATACTTTTGATCAGATTTCATAACCTCTTCTCAAACCATTATATTCCTTTCTCTAGGCTAGATATCATTAAGAATGTCCTTCAAACAGAACTATGCTATGTTCTTGTTCTGTCCAGGCAGCAAGTATAAAAGTATATTCCATTTGATTTTCTGCTTAAATTTTGGGGATACTACTGGAAAAAAATTCTGGTTAATAATTCTCTGCAAACTCCAAAGCATACTCTTTGTGACCTACCCTCAGTGGACAAGGAAGAGTGAGAGATGGTCTGCTCTTTTTTTTCACATTATAGGATCAGTCTTCTGATTGTTATCTTCATCCTGAGGAAGCTTGGTTTTAAGTTTCCTTTGAATCCTGGCTGATGCATGACTATCAGCATCTGCCCTCTGCCCAATGTTTGACTTTCTCTGAAATATGTACATCAACGATTAATAACCTTCTCAAAGTGCAATGAAATTGGCTTTCTGATTATGTGATTTAATTGCTGCAATGGTGAGACCGGGTCATTCTCACTGCATCTTCACAGGACTGTCTTACATAATGGACTGAAGGAAGTAGTGAGGATAAAAGGGAAAGTGGCAACGTAAACTAGAAAGAGATCATCTGCATTTTTACAAAGTCTTAATGAACAAAGTGATTTCAGATATATTCTAATATTTCTACTTTACTGGATATTTTTCAGATCATACAATCAAGATGGTAAAAAAAAAAAAAAACTATACTTATTATTTAAAACTATAAGAACAACAAAGTTTATATGGATTTCCTGAATGTCAACTACTAAGAGAAGCACTTACACATTAACCAAATAACTTCCTGAAAATAAGATACTAGCATTATTGTTGTTCCCTTTAAAATGTGAAAAGACAGGCAGAAGGTGTTCAAACAACCTGTACATACCCTACATCTGCTAAGTAGTAGAGCTAGCATTAAAACTGAGGCAGTCGGCTGGGCACGGTGGCTCAAGCCTGTCATCTCAGCACTTTAGGAGGCTGAGGCGGGTGGATCACGAGGTCAAGAGATCGAGACCATCCTGGCCAACATGGTGAAATCCCATCTGTACCAAAAATACAAAAAAAAAAAAGTAGCTGGGTGTGGTGGTGCACACCTGTAGTCCCAACTACTCAGGAGGCTGAGGCAGGAGAATTGCTTGAACCCTGGAGGCAGAGGTTGCAGTGAGCCGAGGTTGCACCATTGCACTCCAGCCTGGCTCCTGGTGATGGAGTGAGACTCTGTCTTAAAAAAAAAAAAAAAGTGAGGCAGTCTGGCTCAGAAGCTAATCTACACAAAAACTAATCTGTTGTTCAGTAAATAAGGATTATATAGGGATATAATTGCATTGAAAAGGAATCTATTGTAGTTCTCGTTTTAGGTGAGATGGTGTAAGCACATGCCATGTGGTATGTCATATGAAATGATGAAATGCATCCATAAAACATGTATGGTATCCATGAGATGGCTATTCAATGACTATAGAGTAAATAGTACCGTGTAGAAGAGAGGAGCATGAAATATCCATGAGAGGGCAGTGAGTTTATAATTTTATTTTTTCTCTGGTATCCTCCAATTTGATCTCAACGTCACCCAAAAGTTAGAAGTGGACATAAGACTGCAGACACCTTGGACCTTTAGGAGAAGGATTCTAGTTCTGGCTTAAGGAGTAGGAGAGGGAAGTCCTAACACTCAGAGCAGTAATGATATCCCCATTTTTGTTTTGCTTTTTGTTTTCTTTCTTCCTTTTTTTTTTAAATTCATCATTCTATTGTGTGCCAGTCTTGCAAGCAATCCAGTAATGAAAGTGATGTTAATAGCAATGGAGGCCCAGTAGGGCCACAGCTCAAAAGGAGGGAAATCTTTTTCTCTTATTAAGGAAGCTGCGATCCCAGAAAGCTGGGGTAAGCCTCCGTTGCTTTCAATCTTTCTATCTCTCTGTTCTTCTGCCTGTGGCACTCAGATGTGGGCATAGCCACAAAAGAGCACAGCAGGCCATCAGATCCCCAGATTACAGGTCAGAAGACCAAAGAGGAATCTGAGACATAGTATCAGAAAGACCGTGATGAAAGAAAACAACCCTACAAAGTTGTTTATAAGTTCAGGGGATGAGCTCCAGGCTGTGCACAAATAGTTTTATTCCTGAGCATAACAAAATGTGTGAGAAGTCAACAACTAGACCAGAGCCCAGGTTCCAGACTGACCAATAGATGACTGATACTTGGGACAGATCCAAACAGATTTGAAAAGATTTGAAAACTATATTGACATTGGACTCACTGCCCACAGAAAGCAGATTGGAATTTCAGCCTTAAACTAACTCTGTCAATTTCCTTTAAAAATAATCAATATTGTCCTCAGGATTTAAGCAAGGCTCAGAGACTTGAAAAATAATATTTAAGTATCAGGGTACAGTCAAAATCACTTAGCATGTTGAGAACCAGGACAATCTCAATTCATGTGAAAAAATACAATCAACGAATGCTAAATCTGAGATAAAACAAATCTCAATTCATGTGAAAAAATACAATCAACGAATGCTAATTCTGAGATAAAACAAATGGCAGAGTTATCCGACAAAAGTTTTAATGAAGCTCCTAAAAAAATACTTTAACAAATAATTGTAAATATTTTGAAGTCAATGGAAAAATATGAAAACTCAGCAATAAATAAATAAACGCATAAATAGAAGGTATAAATATTAGATGGATGACAGATGAAAGTTAGTGAACTTGGTGATAGATAAATAAAAAAGTATCTAGTGGAAACAATTGACAAAAACCTTTGGAAAATCATTAAACAAAGCCTCAAAATCTCTAATATTGGCATCATCAGAGTACAGGAGTGGAAAACAAGATGCCAATGTAAAAAATTGAAACAAATAATAGTTAAAATAGTCTAAAAATTGGTAATATATCTAAACCTAGAGATATTAGAAGCTGAGCAAACCTTGACCAGGACAAAGTCAAGTAAATACATGCATGGAAACATCAAAATAAATCTGTTAAAAACAAAAGTTAAAAAAACAATTGAAAGTAGTTAATATATAGGGAATATATAGAAAACAAATAGTAAAATGAAAGACTTAATTGTAAACATATTAAAAATAATCAGTGTAAATATTCTAAGCAAATCAACTAAAAGATGTGGATTGTCAAAATGAATTAAAATACATGGGTTAATTGCATGCTATCTACATTAAACTTAATTAAAATATAATTATATAGGTGGGGTAAACATAAAAGAATGAATAAATGTATATCATAAAACACTAATCAGAAAAAAGCTGGAGGTGATATCTGTGAAAAAAGCAAAATAAAGACTTCTAAATTTCTTTCTTCATAAAAGCAATGAGAAAAGTTTCAGACTATAATATTTAACTTTTCAGAACACTGGGAATTGACCAAAAACTCACAGCAATCCAGGGGATTGTTTTTTTTCCCAAGGAAAAATATGCTAAAACTCTGTATGCACAGCAAGTTTGGTGATATTTTAATTTATCCTATTCCCACCTCTGTCCAGCTTGGACAGAGGTCTTGAAAACCAGTAACTGCAATCATAGCGAAAACCAACAGTCTGGTAACTACCAAGGAAAGCAGAATAGAACTAGAGCACTTCCATTCCCAAAGAATGTTATTATTTGATGTTGCTAGTGGTACTCTGGAAATCTCTACTTGCAATGCTCTTTTTATTAGACCTGAACTGGGATTCTCCCACTATGAGCAGTCTTTTCTCCAAGGGCATTTACTGAAAGCAATTAGGTACAATTCATGAAATATATGGCTCCCTGAAAAAGTGGTTAATCATTGGAGTGAACAATAGGCTAATCAAACAAGTTTTAAAAGAAAAACTGGAGAATGAGATGACGAGAGAGGTTCTGAAGCTCCATTATATTCTTGGGAATCTAGAAGATCATATGTGAAGATAGGAGAATATGACTAAGACTATATGCATAGACAATAAAAACCTGAAAATGTCCTAAACCTTCAACTGGGGTTAATTTTGAAGCTCTGCACAAGCAGGAAATGATTGTTTGAAGACAAAAAAGAATTTTTAAAGCAACAAGACAGAACTGAGTCAACACTTACAAGTCATCATCAATAAGGTTATTGACTGATTTTTTTTATCAGATTGTGAATGTCAGAGGCAGGGGGATAACACATTCAAATAGCTGAAAGAAAAAAGACTATCAACAAAGAATTCTTTATTTAGCAAAACTATACTTTAAAAATGAAGGATAAATTAGAAGAAATATGAAATAACTATAGTAAAATATTGATTATGTGATTGAAATACTGATTCATGCTATAACATGAATGAATATTCAAAATATTATGCTAAGTGAAAGGAGCCAGAAACAAAAGACCGCATATTCTATGATATAACTTATATGAAATTCTCAAAATAGGCAAATATCCAGAAACAGGAAGATTAGGGCATGTCAAAAGCTGGGGGTTAGGGGGCATTCTTTCTGCAGTGGTGACATCTAGAACAACATAAAGATTATGCTTGCAAAACTTTGCAAATATAGTTTTAAAAATACATCTTAAAAAGGTGATTTATATGATATGTTAAATTTACTGCCAAAAATGTTAATTCACTGAAAAAGAAGGAAAGAAGGGAGGGAAGGAGGGAAGGAGGGAGAGAGGGAAGGCAGGTGGAAGTAGGATTTGTTATATTAATATCTGAAAAAGTAAACTTCAAAGTAAATTTACAGGAATAAAATAGGACATTGAATAATGAAACAAAGATTAATTCACTAAGAAATAACTAAGTACAAATGTAACAACAGACTTTAAAAACCCATTAAACAACTTTTAGAACTGGAAAAAAATTTACAGTTATAGTTGGGGCATCAGCATTTCTGTATTAGTTTCCTAGGATTGCCATAATAAAGTAGAACAAACTGAGTTGTATAAACAACAGGAATGTATTATGTCACAGTTCCAGTGGCCTAGAAATCTGAGAGCAAGGTGTTGCCAGGGTTGCTTCCTTCTCTCGGTTGTGCAGGATACTCCTCCATCATGCTTTCTTAGTTTCTGGGGTCTTGATGAAAATCTTTGTCATTCCTTGGTTTCTGCTGTATCTCCCCAATTTCTGCTCTCATCTTCATAAGGCATTCTCCCTGCGAGAATGTCTGTATCTAGATTTACTCTCCTTATAAGGACACTAGTAATATTGGATTAGGGGCCTACCCTGCTCCACTATGACTTCAGCCTGACTAATTACATATGCAATGACCCTGTTTCCAAGTGATATCACATTCTGTGGTATTGAGACTTGGGACTTCAACATAGAATTTTGGTGGCACACAATCAAACACATAGCAACTCCTCTCTCTGAGTTCCTAGACATAACTTCAAAAACATAATACACTAAAGAAGATACTGATAAATAGCTCCATCGAAATGAAAACTTTTGCACTGTGAAAGACATTGTTAATTAAATGAAAAGATGATTAAAAAAAACTAGAAGAAAATATTTACAAGTCATATATCCTCCAAAGGACTTTTATCCACAATATTAAAACTCAGCAATAGGAAAGGAAACAGCTCAATTAAAAACTGAGCAAGAT
The DNA here is from genome assembly GCF_048565385.1 of Saimiri boliviensis. Classification (NCBI taxonomy): domain Eukaryota; kingdom Metazoa; phylum Chordata; class Mammalia; order Primates; family Cebidae; genus Saimiri; species Saimiri boliviensis. Next base: position 93,414,307 of record NC_133453.1, read on the forward strand.
AGTTGAACAGGCATTTTAGCAAAGAGGACAGATTTTGGTTGTTATGAATATTTTATTCATATTTATTTGCTATATATGTTTATAAACAGGTTTTATGGGAAATCTACCTTCTTATTTCTTGGTAGGTACCCAGGAATAGAATTGGTGGGTCATATAATAAGTGAATGAAAAACACACGAAAAGATGCTCAAAATTATGAGTCATGAGGAAAATGCAAATTCAAATCACAATGAGATGCAACACATCTATTAAAATGAACTTCTGAAAAATATTGATAATACAAAGACAAATAATGATGCAGAGCAACTGAAACTCATACATTGCAAGTGAGACAGCAAAATGCTGTAACATTCTGGATAATAGTTTGACAATTAAACATTCACTTACCATATGACCCACCAATTCTACTCCTGGGTACCTACGAAGAAATAGAAGTCTAGGTTTCCCACAAAAACCTGTTTACAAATATATGTAGCTAATATATATGAATAAACTATTCATAATGATCAAAACCTGGGAAAGAAAAAAAATGTTCTTTAATTAGTGAATGGATAAACAATCTACAGTTCTGTTGTAAAGGGACATACTACTGATACCTATAAATCTGGGATGACTGTGAAGGACAGTATGTTGAGTGAGAAAAACTAGCCTCAAAAGGTTACATAAATAGATACATACGATTCTATTTATGAACAGACAAAACCATAGTGAAACAGAAGGAAAAAATACATGGTTACCATTGTAAAGGGTAGGGGTTAGAATGGGATGATAAAAGCAAGAATGACGGAGTTTGAGGGGCTGATAAACTGCTCTGTCTCCTGACTGTGATTGTATTTAATAGCTACATAAATCTATCTATCTATTAAAATTCATAGAACTATGCAACAAAATGCAATTTTTGTGTATGATATTCACAGATATCTTAAATAATCAAGGATGTTATGATCTAGTCCCAAAGGAAAGTGAAGGCTTTGATACCAAAATGTGACACTATTTTTTTAAAAATCAAAACAAAATAAATGGTCTAATGTTGTGGCTCATGCCTGTAATCCCTGCACTTTGGGAGGCTGAGGTCAGGGGCTGGAGATTAGCCTGGACAATACGGCAAAACTTTGTCTCTACTAGAAATACAAAAATTAGCTGGGTGTGGTGGCAGGCGCCTGTAATCCCAGCTACTTTGGAAGGCAGAGGCAGGAGAATCTCTTGAACCCCGGAGGTGGAGGTTGCAGTGAGCTGAGATCATGCCACTGCACTCCAGCCTGGGCGACAGAGTAAAACTACTCCTTACCCATCCTTCCCCACCAACACACACAAAAAAAGTGTTCCTTGCAGATTGCACCATGATTTTCAGGTCCAGGTAATAAATAGATGTTAAGTCACAAACACGTTTTGTAGTCACAGCATTGAGAACTCCATAATTAAATGGAGACCAACACACATAAATAAGTGCACAGGGCCCATCATATAAAATCCTATGGTTCTGACTGGGCACAGTGGCTCACGTCTGTAATTCCAGCACTTTGGGAAGCTGAGGCAGATGGATTGCTTGAGGTCAGGGGTTTGAGACAGCTTGGCCAACATGGTGAAGCCCTGTCTCTACCCAAAATACAAAAAAATTAGCCAGGCACACTGGCACGCCTGCAGTTTTAGCTACTTGGGAGGCTGAGGCACAAGAATCACTTGAACACAGGAAACAGAGTTTGCAGTGAGCAGAGATGGCGACACTGCACGCCAGTGCAGGCAGCAGAGCAAGACCCCCTCTCAAAAAATAAATAATAAATAAATAAATAAAATAATAAAATAAATCCTATGGTTCTGGAGGTTGGCTTTTTCTTCAGTACTAACTGGAAAAGCATGCAACCAATATCATGATAGATACATAGTCCCTACCATCTCCTCTACACACTTTTCAGCAGAAATTCTTTGCTACGATCTTGCTGTCTGTAACTTCATCTAAATCATTTCTCACTTTAGGAACTTCTTTTACAGGTAAAAATAAGAGTTACGAACATAATTTCATAAGCCCTGGTAAACTTTCAAACACAGTCTCTTCATGGAGTTCAGTGAAATCAATGAAGAAAAGTCTAGTTCTGTTATTGTTGTCAGATTTAGCTAGTAAGAATCTTGCATATTATATGGTAATTTAAAGTTTAGTGAATATATTTGTATTCATGTTTATCTGTATTCTATCATTTTATTATAAATCTTGTAATAACATTTTGAAGAGTCCATACAGTTCCCATAGCCTTCTTTAGAATGTCCAATTCCTAAGGACTATAGCGATTATATTTGGTTATCAATAATTAGTAAATATTTATACTGGATGACAATTTGATTACTTACAATAGTTTTTTCTATACCACTTTCGGCCACTGAAATTCTAGCCTTGGGAAATGCATGCAACTGTCTAATTTTCATTTAATATGTGAGTAGAATACAGTCCATAAAAGCTAATAATATTTTCCAAATTAAGACATTACTTCAGATCTTTTTTTTTCAAATTTAAACACCCTGACCCAGAATCAAAAATTTCCAATGACCTTTTTTCTTTCCTTTATTCTACACCTAATCCCAACCAATTCTCTATTAAAATGCTATTCTTTTCCTCTAAGCTACTTTGCAGACCTGATTCTTCAGTCTGTAGTGCAAATATGCCTATTGTTTCTTTTAATATTTGTCTTTCTTGAATTTAAAAATCTGGCACATTTGATACTAAATGTGCCTCAATTTTTTCTCAAGTTTATAATTTTTAAAAAAAGAGATTGTAAGCTCCTAGAAGACAGGAATTATACCATATTAACATGACCGGTAGTTATTGTATATTGAAAAGAATAAATGCTTGTCAGTTTTAACCTTCCATATGAAAGATTGAAATAAATTTGCTTTGCAGAAAAGGCATTTTTTAAAAAACACATATGTGAAAATAAGCCATGTAGGTAATATATTGTTACATTTGTCTTAAAATAAGCCTTAGGCATTCTCCCACACTTTTCTCACCATTATCTCCATCTGTAATAATAAAACATATCTTCTGATTACAGCTATTTCTGTTATCTCAAGTCTGAATCTAATTTATTTGCTATTCAACCTTACTTTTCCTCTGTTACAAGATTTGTTTTTCCTGTAATGGAATCCAAGGTTTTGATTTAAAAGGTAGAAAACTTTTTTTTCCAAAGATGTGACATTTTAAACTGAAAGAAAAAATAACTTTAAAGTAGGTTGCGAGTATTTCACAACAAAAACATCAAACAAATTTTAATTTCAATTCAATAATTTGTATTTAAATGTGTGCTGGAGTAGATGACCCCTTTGGGGAAATACAGCAATATATACTCTGCCAAGAAGTAGAAATCTCAAAAATGCTTTCGTAACAATCCTTTTGAAATACTTATTTACAGAGAGCAAAGGATTTCTTAGAAAGCTCGTGGTGTTTCTAAAGTTGCATTGTGTTTCCAAAGCTATGAAATATGATGCTCCTTCCATGACACCATCATTAAAATTTTAAAAACTAATTTAGAAACCACCAAACTATCAGGTATATTTTCTTAGAGACTTGTTCTCTGGATACTGTCATTCGCTGGTTTACTTATTAGTAGAAACGTAAGTTTAATTTGTTATACCCACATACATGCTAATACCATGTACATGGCAATAAATCATGCAGTTTCCCCACTTACATTTTGCCCAGAGGGCAATTTCTCAACTTCTACTTTTCCCCCAATAGTTACATTGCTATTCCTTCTCCATGTACAATACAACTTTGATTGCTGGCTTAAATTCTCTGGTGAAATAATTATAATATGGGGCCGATACATTATACTTTGGAATTTGAACAGTGATGACTTTCTTAGAAGAAACTTGTTTCTTTCATCTTTTAAAAAGGGTGTATTCATTTTAGCTCTGAAAAGTTAAATACGTTTTTATTAAGAACGTTTAAAAACACAAATCAGCGTCTTAAATGAGAGATGTAAAAATAAAATATCCATTGCTGACAGGTTATTTTTAAATTTTTATGAGAATGATTAATTTGATATCCAGCCATACCCTGGGCATCCAAGGAGGATTTCTATTTTATTACAAATTTTCTATTTTGAAAAGAAAAATGAATTTGACTTATTTTTCTTTGATTTTTTTAAAGTACAATAGTCAGAAACAAAACAAAGAAAAGTTTATGGAATGGTATAAATTTTTTTCCATGAGATCTCTCAACCCTCATAGGGAATCAAATCTAAAATATTAGCAGGAAAACGGATCTTTTCCTCCTGAATTACCAAGTGATCTATCTAGCATGTTTTCCCTGGAGAAAGTTGAGTTGAACTTTTACCTTAAATAACTGTTCTAAAACCTCAGTACACTCACTTAAAACAACTCTGAATTAAGAAAATAGCCAAAGGCACAAGAAAGTACTTTGCAGACTTAGAGAATTAATATCATTTAGCCAAAGAAAGCAAACTGGACAACCAAAAAATATGAAAGTGAACACATGCAAGCTGCATTTTCACTAGAATTCTCCTTTTATTTTTCTGGTAAATAAATTTGAAAACAACTAAGTTTATTCTTACCATTTTCTTCCTTTCTTTTTCCTTTTTCTTCTGAAATTTTTTGGGGGGTCAAAATGATACCTTCTTTTCTAGCACCATTTACTTGTCTTCGTTTTGACTTCAAGTACTTCCCTATGCTGGTTTTATTCCACATCCTCTGCTGCCAGATAGTATCTTTCTATCTTTCTTTCTTTCTTTCTTTCTTTCTTTCTTTCTTTCTTTCTTTCTTTCTTTCTTTGAGATGGAGTCTCATTCTGTCACCCGGGCTGGGAGTGCAATAATGTCATCTTGGCTCACTGCAACCTCCGCCTCGTGGGTTCGAGGGAATCTCTTGCCTCAGCCTCTTGAGTAGCTTGGATTACAGGTGTGTGCCACCACACCTGGCTAATATCTGTATTTTTAGTAGAGACGAGGTTTCACTATATTAGTCAGGCTGGTCTTGAACTCCTGACCTCGTTATCTATCCATCTTGGCCTCCCAAAGTGCTGGGATTACAGGTGTGAGCCACCGTGCCTGGTAGCCCTTTTCTATTTTGAAATTCACTAGTAGTCTTTTCTCTGGAGAGTTTTCTATTAAAATGGAATTGAGATAGAACTACTGGAAAATCACCTTAGACTACAGCAGGCTGTTTGCTCTCTCCTTGCAAGCCTGTGTTTCTGAGTCTAGGTATGCTTTCTGAAGACAGGAATTTAATATTCAGATACTAAAACAACCCAATTACAATGGAACAGTTCAAAATCTCAGAATCACATACTCTAATGTCATTTTTTCAATGTCGAAAGTGTATTAGCCTGCTCCATGAGGTCAACTAGTCAACTACTTTCAGCCTATTGCTCTGTGATAGTGACTTTTGAAGGACAAGACACTGTATAAAAAGTCAATATTGCTCTTTATAGATCTTAAGTCAGTAGTGACATTTGGAAATTCTAAAGGCAAAAGAGTATTTGAAAAACAGCATTATTCCCCTTCTATAAGGAAACTAACTTACAATAGAACACCATTAACTAATCTAAGCTGAAGATACTTTAAAAATAAGAAAATCTTCTAGAGAAGGGCTAGATGTCAAGCAATCCAGCTAGGGAATTTGTATAAACATTCATAGAATTATATATATTTCTATATAGATGAGTCGGGGTCCAGTTGTGAGACAAAAATTACATCCGTTAGCTTAATAAAGTATTTCGTATTTAAAGAATTGTTAATTAGCCCCAAGGTTGCTAACCAGATAATTGAAAAGTCCAAAAAGAGAACATGAAGGTGTGACAACGGCAACCACCGGAGGAGCTGCCACCTGCAGGCCTGGAGGGCTGAAAGGGAAAGGGATGTGCCTTTTAAAAACTTGGGAGATTGGAGTAGGGACTCCTTAGGACTGGCTTCAGGCAGCTGAGAAGAGTGGTTAGCAGCCTGGCGTTTGAGTCTCTGACTAGGAAGATGGTTCCTGTGGTCCTGGAAGCTAGAACTCAGGAGGGTTCACTGTTTAGTGACTGCTGGTGTCTCTAAGGGGAAATGGTAATGCTAATTCTGCAAACGGCACAAAAAAAAAAAAAAAAAAAAAAAAAAAAAAAAAAAAAAAGAAAAGAAAAGAAAAGAAAAGAAAATCTGCAGATTAACCTGCCGCTATGGGAAGAAGCTGCTGTATCACCAGGAGCATACCTCAGTGTTAGGGGCAATCACCACCTTTGACTTTTCATTCTCTCTCTTTTGGCAGCTTTTAATGTGTATCCACCCAGCAAAGCAGACATCTGATTTGCTAGCTCCCAGGATCAGAAAGCACAATGTAGAAGTGATATGTAGCACCGAGAAACAGTAGTTTAATGATTAATGAATAAATATCACCTGTTTCAGTCTTGGAGCCGAATTGGATACGATCGTTAAGGTGCCTAACTGAATAGCACTTCTATTTTAAGGAAGGATACAGGTAATGAAAAAGCAAACAAAGATAATATCAGACATAAATGCTATGAAGTAAGGAAAACCGAAATAGCATTAGAAGAAATCATAGAAATGCTATGTAGATTGATGCAGAGAGACGCCTCTTCAAAGAGCAAAGGTTGGTGGAAATCAAGAGGAAAAGACAATCTTGCACAGAGAATGGCAGGCAGATACATAAAAAATGTAAAGGCTGAGACACTGAGGTGGCAATTGCCAGGCATTTTCTAAGTTCTGTGTAGAGAATCCCAATATGACTGTTACAGACTCAGCAAGGGGTTGGGGGTGGGAGCACTGGTAAGAGCTGAGCATGAAGAGGTGAGCAAGAAACAGGCTCTGGAAGGGGCCTCATAGGGCCTTGAAGGGCATAGTGATGAGTTTTCCTTTTGGGGTGAGGGGAGGGCAGATCATGAAAGGTTTTAAGCAAGGGAGTGATATAACCGGATTTACATTTTCAGATTTAAAATCAGCCAGTTCATCAGCCCTTTTTCTGTGCTTTCTATGTTCATATATGATATAGTATGTTTATATATAACGTGCGGCATGACAGGCACATGTGTGTGGGTTTATATAACACCATTGAGTCAGAACCCAGAGTTTATGAAGTTGAACCAGAAGTGGCATGTGCTGTTTAAGGGAAGGTGTGTTTTCAAGGATCACTACAAGAAGAAAGTGGTTCATGTTTCTAGAGTGTGCTCTTTCACAGGGTGGAAAATAATTCTGGATCTGATGATAATACAAATGCTGTGGCAGATAATTTCTTATTCTAAAAAAATTAGAATTATAGCATTACATGATCAATTTGAATGTCATATTAAATGGAAGCAAAGCTTTTCCTGAAAGGCAGTAATAAAGCACATTTCAAGCAATTGCTAAAATAAAATCTAAGCCTAGTAAGGAGAGGTTCCAAAGCAAAGAGCTGACGTCATAGCATGGTATCTCTAAATAGCAAAAGAATAAAATGGAATTATAAGAAAGGAATTCTGAAAATAGTCGCTATTCCTTTATAGCAATGTGGGTTAAATGTCACCACCAACCATTTCTCCAATGTACAATATAAGACAGGCTAATATAGGAATCATATCTATAGTCTCTTTAATGAGTTTTATTCCTTCATCTCTTATTTATTTGTAAATAAATAAACAATATTTATTAAGGCTAATTCATATGCTAGGACTGTTTGGGGTACTGGGAATACATAGATGAAAAAGATGGTAATAATACTGTACTCATGATGTTTATAATTTTGCATGTCTTACAGCAAACTAAATTGAGTTCTCATAACAGATTGTGAGATGCCATTTTCAATAGACTTTTGTGTGTGTATGTATGTGTATACATACATATGTGTATACATTTATATACTATGTATGTATGTACCTATTCATATCTATGTATATAATATTTATATATATGTTTGCTAAATGATAAGGAGAAACTTCATGGTAGCAGCATAAGAGTTAAGCATCGATGAAAGCATAGGATTTGGATAAAGAATAGAAGAAAATATTTCAAGATAAGGGTAACAATAAGCAGAGTGGGAGAGATGAGATTCAGAGATAGAGCTGCATCTGATGTTTATAAACAAAGTGAAGCTCTTAAAAAATAATATGAGAACATTTAATGGTTATCTGAAATATATTTGATAAGAAATACAAAGTCTGAACAGATTTAAACAAAACATTTGATAGTAATGAGCTTGATCATGATAAGTAAACCATAAATGGGATAAAAATGCAATAGGTTCCAAAGCCTGTTTTTACAATTTATTAATTTATGAAGGAATGAAGGAAAGAAGGTAAAAAGAAAGAACCACTATGCTCATTGCCTCTCTAGTCTTCTTAGGTGTTAGTCGTATTTCATGTTGATGAGTCCTATCCTCTCCTTCCCCACTAACCCTAAGTACTTTCTTGCTTATTATCCAAGCAGTGCAGCTCTATATACACATTAGATTATAGATCTTATTTTTATTTAAAAGCTAATAACATGCTCTGGAAAGGTATATATACTCCAAGTATGCACTCATAGCCATGTAAGAACAGGAAGATGTTTTAAGAATATAGAGTTCACTACTTTACCAGTCTATAGAAAGGAAAGAGAGTAGCAGAGATACCATGAGATACTGGTTGTTCCCTAGATGTGGATTATTTCATCACGATATCTTTGTAACTGCTATTATCTAAAATTCTAGTTACAAATTATTTTATATTGAAAATCTGAACAATTATTGGATTACATTCATTTGCTTTCCTAATACTTCAATACTAAGGGCTTCCACATATCACATACACTGGATGAGAACAGAAAGTGAGGAGTAATTACAGGTTGTATAGGTAGAAAAATAGAAATCAGGCATCATTAATATCCAATGGTGACCTGATTTAGTCTATAGGAAGGATTCACTTTTATCTTTTTAGCTCATCTACTAAAAATAGTCATAATGGAAGTATGAGCTTCTTCATAATGCATTATGAACTAAACAAAGGAGGGGATTATTAAATCAATGTTACCTGAATCTTAGTCAGTATAAAATGTTACTAATGATTTTAAAATTTAATTAATAGGACAGGTGTGGTGTCTCATGCCTGTAATCCTAGCACTTTGGGAGGCAGAGGTGGGAAGATCACTTGAGCTCAAGAGTTCAAGTCCAGCCTGGGCAATGTAGTAAGACCTCATCTCTATAAAAAATAATTTAAAAATTTAATTAATATAGCAGCATAAGCAAAATGAGGAGAGATCTGGGACAACCAGTGTGGCTATTCAAGGGTCTTCCTATCTGCATTGGAATGTACTCTCTGTCGCAGAATAATATCTAAGGTCTTTGTGCAAATAACATACGTGTGTGTGTGTGTGTGTGTTGTGTGTTCTGTAAGAGTTGCTGGATACCTTGCACAACAGGGGATGTTTACATTTTGTGAAATATCTTCATCTTACTTCTGTTGTATATCTTAATTTATATAGCTTATAAGACATTTAGGGAGCCATGATTAGCTATTATTTAGGGTGATTGTTACTGTTGTTGTTTTTGCCATAAGCAACCCTCTACCAGGAACATCCTGCTCAAAGCATTTAATAGGTAAGATTTTTTTTTTTTCTAGTAGATGCTGTTAGTTTATTTGCCCAGGGGTCCAGGTCACTTTTCCTTTTTTTTTTTTTTCTTCTCTCCTGTGAACTCTTCCTTTACCTCCATAATTGGGGATAAAATAGGTCATAGGTCAGCTGCCCAAACTTCTTCCTCTCCATATTTAGGTAACAGTGCTTTACAAAGGAAAGAACGGAGAAAAATCTATACATATTTTGTAAAAAATAATTTATCATCTTATTAAAAAATAAAGGGCAGAATTAGCCTTTAAAATGTTAGCTCAAGCATCTGATAATAAGTTCCTTTGGCATCAGGCAAATTTTGCTCTTCAAATTGGATCCAATGTTGCTATGAAAGTATTAAACGTATTTATTGACTAAAAAAATCTTTACTGTTAAAACAGACAGAAACAGCTTCTCGAAGAGATGTGTCTATGGCTTTATGAAAGGCAACATTATGCAACATTTTTCTCGAATGCAGAATGATCGTATTACAAAAGCTTTTAAAATTAAAGAGTAGTAGATCATTTAATTTCAATAAAAAAGGTTGAAGATAAAATATGCTAGTCACCATTTTAATGATGTCAAATATACATCATTCTTATTGAGTAGATAATTTTTGCTAGATTTTACTAACATTTTTAAAATTTCAAATTCTGAAGAAAGCCGCAGGATTCTGGGGAAAAATTTTTTTATAGTTTAAATATTTTAAGTCATCTGAAACACAATAATATTTGAACATTTGGAGTAAAAAGAACTCAGAAAATCAATTTGCAAAGACATCTATGTTCAAAACAATTATAAAGTTATTATCCTTTTTTACATCTTAATTAATGGAAGCCAAGAGAAACTAACAGATATCTCTGCCAGCATAATACTATCTATTAGAGGGAGGATGAGGTGAGTTCAGTTTTTTCCTTTCTAGTCCTACAAGAAAAAAATTTTTGCCTTATTATGAACCAGGTACTGTGCTAAGTACATTTTCATAACCTTAAGCTTCCAATATTATTATTTTTATTTATAGATTAAAAGTCCCTGAACATCAGGTAAATTAAATAAAAGATCCAGTATGACATAAGTATTGAAGTACAATTGCTCCTCAACTTAAAGATAGAGTTATTTCCTGATAAAGCCATCATAAGCTGAAAACTATCGTAAGTCAAAAATGCACTTAGGACACCTAGTCTACAGAATATCATAGTTCTGCCTATCTTACACATTCTCAGAACACTTACGTTAGCCTACAATTGGGCAAAATCATCTAACAAAAAGCCTAGTTTATAATAGCATTATAATGTAATTAATCAAATCACTTAGTTTTTTGAACACTATTTAAAGTGAAAACCAGAAGATTTTATGAGTATTCAAAGTACAAATTCTACTGAATATGACTCGTTTTGCACCATTGTAAAGTCAGAAAATTGTTAAACCATCATAAGTGAATAACTGTCTATATATAGCTTAATACACTTAGACTCAGATTTGACACCAAAACAATAATTATTTCATAATATCTAACACACTTTTCTTTTGTCTCAATGCATACTTCGTCAGCCAAACTAAAGCCCCAGCCCAATGAAGTTCAGTTCTTTTTTTTTGAGACGGAGTCTCACTCTGTCTAACAGGCTGCAGCGCAATGGCACAATCTCAGCTCACTACAACCTATGCCCCCCAGGTTCAAGTGATTCTTCTGCCTTAGCTTCCCAAGCAGCTGATATTACAGACACCTGCTACCATGCCTGGCTAATATTTTGTATTTTTGGTAGAGATGGGGTTTCACCATGTTGGCCAGGTTGGTCTTGAACTTCTGACTTCAGGTGACCCACCCACCCCGACCTCCCAAAGTATTGGGATTACAGGCATGAGCCACTGTGCCCAGCCAAAACCAATGAAGTTCTAATACAATATTGTCCAAAAGAAATATGATGAAAGCCACAAGTACTAGCTATATGCAATGTTAAAATTTCTAGTAGCTGTTTTAAAAAAGTAAACAGAAACAGTTTAATTTTAAAATCATATTTTGCTGAAGTAAAAGTATTCAGATTATCATTACACATGTAATCAATATAAAATTATTAATGAGCTACATCACATTCTTTTTTTGCATGCAATCTTCTATATGAAATGTGTATTTTACAACAAAACATCTCAATTCAGACCAGCCACATGTCGAGCATGGGACAGTCATCTGTGATTAGTGGCTACTATTTCAGACAATGCAGTTCTATCATCTGCTGGGACTTTTACTTTCAATTTGCAACTATAATTTTTTTTCTTTCCTTATTCTGTAAGGTGTTGGCCTTCATATATATATACTTGATGAAACTTACTGATCAGGGACCAGAGGATCTGAATTGTCAGATGCTGTTTCAACCTGACCATGCATTTCTGCTAAAGCAGGTAGAGTTTAACATGCCACCAGCCTTAGTGACATTCCTTGTCCTCTCTGGAGCAGACTATTAAAAACAAGATATAGGCCGGGCGCGGTGGCTCAAGCTTGTAATCCCAGCACTTTGGGAGGCCGAGGCGGGCGGATCACGAGGTCGAGAGATCTAGACCATCCTGGTCAACATGGTGAAACCCCATCTCTACTAAAAATACCAAAAAAAAATTAGCTGGGCATGGTGGTGCGTGCCTGTAATCCCAGCTACTCAGGAGGCTGAGGCAGGAGAATTGCCTGAACCCAGGAGGCGGAGGTTGCGGTGAGCCGAGATCGCGCCATTGCACTCCAGCCTGGGTAACAAGAGCAAAACTTCGTCTCAAAAAAAAAAAAAAAAAAAACAAGATATGATGCCAAGTGATAGCCAAATATCCAATACAGATGCTCTGCAAACCATTGGTATTTTATGTAGATGAGATAACCAGAATTTACATTTGAGTTTCCAAAAATAATTTAATATTTTCCTTCATGATATTTACAGTTCTAATTTGCCTAAGGTAGGTATCTATATGTCATTTCATGATGAAATGGCCACCTATTTTCTTTTATTTTTCATGTACCTGCATGTATTTTTTATCTGCCATCTATTTTTATATCTTTTTCGTATACTATCCTACTCAACTTGTTTCTCTAATGTATGCAGTCTGCTTTTGAGCTGTGATTATATATTTTTATATCTTGCTTATTAAATAAACAAGTACTTGTGTCCGAATATTCATGGGACTTTGCCACTGGAAGGTATTTGCTTAGATCAATTTTAATAATTTCCTCTCTTGCCGGAGAGGCTTTCTCAACAAGGCAAGACTGTAAAACAAAATATCTCACAATTTCCCAAATGAAAACAAACCCCAGTTCTTTCTCTAGCTTCAAATTTTAAATATTTTGTTTCCTCACATACATCATGCTGTTCTCCATCTGTATGTTGCAGAGATGATAACGACAAAAGTTGACCTCTGAATATTTCTTTTTCTTTAATGAGGAGCATGTGTGACTACCAGTGTTTTTGGCCACACAAGATTATTGTAGAAAAAGGCAAATGGTATTTCCAGCAATGGTTCAAACTCTGTATGAAATAGATATGTAGAACCACCTTTATACGTAATGTTATTGTCATATATGGAGGTTGTGTTCTGAACACAACTCTGTGAGGTAGATATCACAACCTCTGTTTTACAGATGAGAACACTGATGCTAGATCCAAATCTTCTATCTTCTCTGTTCCACTATAACATAACCCCCTATGAAGACATTTTAAACTCGTGCATCAAAGTTCTAAAGATCCAGAAGACCTCTCATAGATATCGCTGAATAGTGAAGATTTCAGGCACCATGACTGGGATACAAGAGTATTTTGTAACTGCTTTGTCTTTAATTACTCATCAGATAGCATCATTTAAATGCCTCCTTATTTAGTCTGGCCACCTGTAATAGCACCTCCTGAAGACTAGGTTTTTTTTTTTTTTTCTTTGATTGTTCCTGCTTGATTTAAAGAAAATATGTTTTAAATTGGTATTCTTCCATCCCTGCCTCTGAGTGTTTATTCCAAAACTAATTTACCTTTGCCTCATTGTAGTTGTCATTCTCACTACATGGTTTCGAATAACTTTAATCTTTCAGGTTGATACCTGCATTAATCCTGCCACCTGGATTAGCCATGTGAAAGCATGTTCTTGAATCACCTATCATATTATTTTTTTCTCACCCTAAAAACACAGCCCCTTGAGAGCAGGCCTCATCTACGAGTATATTTAAAAATGGTTAGGACGTCAAATATTTATTTCTTTCAAAAAATTTAATATGTTCTCCTGGGGCCTGATTACAGAATATTTTAATGCTTACAAATTTCTTCAGTGGCACGGTACTAGTTTGTTTCCTAGGAAACAAATGCACTTATACAGCACGGCACACATCCTTAATCACTAAATTTTATAATCTCTTTGTGAATGGATAACTTCTAAAGATTGTTTGTTTTTATAAGAGTTACCAGCTACAATATCACTTCAGGTAAATTTCCAAATATGTTATCAGTGAAAGATTATTTCAATTTATCCTAAACTGTAAGAGGGAGGCTTTATGAAGTAATCCAAAGATGAAAATGTGTATTCTTTTATGGGTGAGTTACATGCATAAATATGAAGGGAATTTGAGCTATGTATGTACTTGCCTCTGTTGTCAGTCTTAGTATCATTCTCTTTTGCACAGAAAATATATAGGCTAGTTATTTCTTCATTCAAGAAAGTAGCTTGGTTTTAGACGTCTTTCTTTCTTAACCAAATATTAACTGAAATCTAATAGGAGCCCACAGAAGGGACAATGCATTTTTAAAGTGACATTTTAGCATTCAAGTCATTCATATTCTTCAATGTGAATAAAATTTTTATCTAAATGATTTCAGAGGAAAGTGGATTCATTTAACTACAGTGCTTTTAAGACCAGTGGGAAGCTCATCATCTTAATATTGAATCTGTAAATCCTTTCCACTAGGGATGATTAACAGCTTTGTCAAGTGTTTATTTTACTTTAAGTAGAATATGTAATTTCCTGGTATAAGGCAGACAGATTTCAGTCGATTTCTCCCATCACATGTCACACTCATACTATGAGCTCACGTGATCTAGCTTACTTCTATTAGACTTTTATTTTGCATGGTAATGTGATCACCTGACAAGTTTTTATAGTTTAATGAGCATACATCAGTCTGTTCTATGATTCGTTTATCCTTGATTTTTAAGAAAAGTTCTCAGCAATTCCGATAGGAAGCAATAACAGTGCATTACTTCCAGATGGCACGTCTGCTACACTACACGTGTGGTCTGAGCTACCCCAGGGTAAAACTTCTATTAGTGCAGTGGTGACCTAGTATATTAAGCTTTTTGGTTAAAGCATTGGTGAACTCTACTTAGAGCAGTTCAGCCATAGGTACATAATTAGGTAGCTGAGCAGAGTCACTTACATACTCAGTGTACACACAGATTTCCCTATCAACCAGCCAACCAAAGTAAAATGGGAGACAATTTATTGTACATAGGTGCATTATCAAAATGTGATTTAGACTCGCTTGGTGTGTCATATCACTATGGATCCATAATCAGATGGAGGTGGCAAAAAGAAGTTATTGCAAAATGTCTAGTCGCCTCTCTCTGTTTTCCTAAGAAACCACGAAATTAGTTACATCTCTTAAAATATTAAGTCAAGATTTTAGAGAGTCACAGTTTTTAACCATAATACATAATTTTTGGTTACTTATTTTTTAACAAAACTTCAAGTGAATTCCAACAAATAGAAATCCTTCTTAAATAATAAGATTTAAAGAAAAACTTTTCTGTACTTTTTCTGAGGAGGAAACCAGTAATCAGGGAAAACAAGCTGATTCGGGAGTTTGTTCATAAGGCAGCTTCTCATGTGCATCCTGAAATTACATTTTTAATAGCCTAATATTTTCCATCTAGCTTTGAAAAATTATAATCCATGTTCAACTTGACGACCCTGAGGTACAGTACAAAAGAATAATTTGCACAGAAATGTTAAATTCAGTATATTAAGATAGAAAAAAATGACAAACATACTTTAGAAACACTTTTAAAATGAAAATCTAATCTTATCATCACCCTAATTTGATCAGAAACTCAGTTAATTGGAATACAACTAATACACTAGGAAGTCTGCTTACTGAGATTTTACTTCGTTTCTTAAACCTCAGACAGAAGATAATAAATATATGCTTAAACTGTAGTCTATGTAAAAATGAGAAAAAATAGAAGCCAAAACCATAGTCAGTGAGCTTAATGTTCACAACAAACAATCATGTTAGAAAAGGGAAACTTGCAAAGTCTTATGCATGTGTCCAAACATCATCTGGTTTCAAAATCTAGTTTATTTTCATAAATAATATGTACCAGATTACCCCAATATTTGAAAGTAGGAAATATTTACTGAATCATGATTTTCAGAATGCCATTTAATTAGTGATAAATTATGTTGAATTCTCTTCTTCTTCTTCTTTTGAAACGGAGTTTCGCTCTTATTGCCCAGGCTGGGATGCAATGGCATGATCTTGGCTCACGGCAACCTCTGCCTCCCAGGTTCAAGCAGTTCTCCTGCCTCAGCCTCAGCCTCCTGAGTAGCTGGGATTAAAGGTACGTGCCACCATGCCAGGCTAATTTTGTATTTTTAGTAGAGATGAAGTTTCTCCATTTTGATCAGGCTGGTTTCTAACTCCCAACCTCAGGTTATCAGCCCACTTCAGCCTCCCAAAGTGCTGGGGTTATAGGCCTGAGCCGCCGTGATTGGCCTGAATTCTCTTCTTTTATGAGTAAATTATATGAGCACAAATGTTTTAATAATCCAAGTACCATGAATCTATTCCATTTTTGAAAGTGTATCAACTATTTGCAGAGTTCTATGTGTTATTTCTTTATATATTATGTGTGTATATATATATATATATATGTGTGTGTGTGTGTGTGTGTGTGTGTGTGTGTGTGTGTGGTGTGTGTGTGTGTGTGTGTAATTGCACTTTAGGTTCTGGGGCACATGTGCAGAACATGCATGATTGTTGCATAGGTACATACATGGCAACGTGGTTTGCTGCCTCCATCCCCCGTCACCTATATCCGGCATTTCTCCCCACGTGTTATTTCTTTTTGATATGTTGGTCAAAGTCTAAAATAAAAATTGCAAATTAGAAAATCTTTTGAGAATAGAGTTCAGCCAGGGAACCGTTTCAAGGTAAGTTTTATATTAGTTTCACTCATTTTAATGAGCCTTTGTTAGAAACCAAGCAAGCAAATGCTCTAGACTGAGTTACATGCAAGCTATCTTTTAAAGAAAAGCCGTCATAAATCAGAACCTCTAACTATCTGCTTATATTATCAAGTTGACACAACAAAAGCATAGACTGGTAGCTAAATGAGATAGCTTTTATTAAGAAAGAAAATGAGACTTCAAATTTGAATATCAACTTAAATATGAGATTTGAAACAGGCTAGAGACACCTCTAATCAACAATTGACACTGCTCTCTAATATAGAATATAAAAAATGGATGGATGAAATTTTATTTTAAAAATATGTACACAGTTGATGTGAAAGGACACACACACAGGAAAATGGTGGAAAAATATTACATTAATCAGTAAGGATTAGAGGAGTCATTTTAATTCTTAGGAGGCTTGAAGGTAAAAAAAAAGGGACTGATTTTTTCTCAGTACTAGCTAACCTTGGGCTGTCTGCTTATAACTACAAATTGTCCTTAGCTTGAAAAGAGCCTTTTAATATTTAAAATTATTGGTCTATGGTATCCATGTAATTTTTTCAGCCATAGGGCTTCATTTCCTTTGATGTGTATCAAGGTTCCTACTGATATTATTACTACTCCTGCTGCTTTTTAGCCCAAAGAAAGGTTTCTGTCTCTTTAAAACTGGTACCAAAGATTGGTCTTCAGCTCTGAGAGGAAATGTTATCCACTTGTATAAGAGTGAGGCTAAGGCAGATATGGGACTCTCCTCAATGACGGATTCCATCTTCTACATTTAAATCTCATTATGATTTCAACACCTTCAGTTGTGTTTTGTTTCTCTCTCCAAGATTCAAAGTATCTCAGCAACAAGCACCTCTGTTAAACAAAATCATATTAAGTTCAGAAGGAAGCTGGCAGTTTCAAGGTCTCCTATATGGTTATACAGTACATCTGTATACACTCATGGCGAAGTGGCAAAAAACGCTTTCCAAAAATGGGAATACTTTATTTCCTGTTACTCAAATATTTGTCTTTCAAAAAAAAAAGTCAAAATTCACAAGCTTAACCAAAAAACAATATATGCAAAAATGTTATAATCTGATAATGTCTCAAATACTCTATTTCAACTTGGTTTCAAGTGCAACAATAAAATCTGATAGGTTTTAGCTGAGTGCAGTGGCTAATGCCTATAATCCCAGCATTTTGGGAGGCCGGGGCAGGATGACTGCTTGAGTTCATGAATTCAAGACCTTCTTGGACAACATAATGAGACTTGTTTCAACAAGTTTTTTTTTTTTTTTTTTTTTTTTTTTTAAATAAAATAGCTAGGTCTGGTGGCATGTGCCTGCAGTCCAGGCTACTTGGGAGGCTAAAATAAGAGGTTTGCTTGAGCCTGGGAGGTTGAGGCTATAGTGAGCTGTGACATGCCACTACATTCCAGCCGGGGCAACAAAGTGAGACACCACCTCAAATCATCATCATCATCATCATCATCATCATCATCATCATCATCATCAACATCATCACCATCAATTAGATTTTAACACTTAGAGTTCTTTCTTTTTAAAAGATAAAGGTCCCAAAAGATTTTATAAAATTAAAGCAGCTATTGTTATCTTTATTTGTATATAGCATTAAATGTTTTTAAGTTTCTACTTGATGAAATTGCATTAACATAAAAATATTATTTACTATACCATATACAGCTAGTCTTTAAAAATCATTTATTCCTGATTGCTGGAAGTTGTTAAGAGTATAAAAACATATATTTTATAAAGCACTTTTATGTAGGCACTTTCCAATACACTTGACATTTATTATATTTTTAAAAAATGAAATGTACCAACCAAAGGAAAAATCAATATAACACAAAGCAATATTTAAATGATTTTAAAACAGATTTTAGATAAATTATTTAAAATAGAAAAGATTCATCAATGGATTCCTGAAGTTAAAGCCATATAACAAAAGCACTTTTATTTCACATGATCACCAGCTGAACTTTGAAAACTCTAGTAATACTATGTCCCAAGAATGAAGAATCGGTAGTAATTACTTTCATGAAATACAAAGAAACAAAGCCTTCAATCTTATAATCCAAATAAAACCCCGAAGAACTAGAAGATGCCTTGAAGTCAATCCTTCAGCTGACGAGAAATCAATGGATGGATAAGATTGCTGTGATAACTCTAGTGTGACTTTATTTTGAGTTAGAAAAGGCCTGGAACATTTTGGACCATCTAATGAGATGATTGCTAGCAGGATAAGCAGTCAAGATTTACAATAATTAGTGTTTGTGGGGAACAAAATACATAAGTCATTCTGCATATCAAGTCAAGTAATAATATAATTTGACTAACATTGTAATTTCTATACTACTACCTTTCTGAAAATGGAGATAAGGATAAGGAAGACATTGTAAATAATACATGCAGAGAAAATCTAATTTTTCTTTCACAGCTATTAAATTTTCGTAAGTAGGTCTGATGAAAAAAATTAACACCTGTACATGAACTGAAAATATCCCTATAATTCAAAACTTTGTATGTCCTTTTAGTAATTTACCATTGTTTGGTATCAATCTCATCTTTAATCTTGGCCTATAAATTGGTCAATAAATTTTCACTGTCTGCCACTCTTTTAAGAAAATAAATCTTAAATATTATTTATTTACATTCCACTTGAAAAGTTACTATTTGTTCTTGCTAGTAAATATTGAGGAAAGGAAGAGCTTTGATGTGTGGCATGCCAAGTTTTACGGTGTTAATGATCCTGCTATGGCTTACATCAAATTACCAATGGTTAAGCAGATGCCTTGCAAAATTCCTGAAAATAAGCAAACGTAACCTTGAACCAGTATAAGCAAGTTCCTCATACCACCAGACAATTTCTCTATATTCCAACGAAATAAATATTTTTAAAAATTTGTTTAACATATATTTTATTATGGATTATTTCTATATGTTCATCCTACTGCAATATGCACATTTGTGTTTATGGCAGCCCTGTATTCTATTTCTTAATTTTAAACCAAACTCCACCAACACAACCATTAAATACGTCTTCACAAACGTAAAGTCAAGCTCCATTCGTGATTATCTAGCAGATAATTTCAAACCACAACTGCACTAGGATGTGCTATTGTTTCGATTTGCATGTTTCTTTGACCCACTTTCGGTTTTTCCTTACCCTTGCACCCCAGAGCTTGTGCTACTCAAATAATATGTGGCTATTATAATCCTCATCTTACTTACTCCTGCTTTTCAGAAAACCTGAGCTGGAGACATCTGATCACAAAATAAATTAAATTTATAAATATTAAAACAGAAAATATAAGCATTTAATGTAAAAAATAAAATTATTCATATTTGAATTCATAACACCATTTTATAATTTTTAAGGCAAAGAAGTTGGGGCAAATAACATGAGGGTAAATAAAAGGTTCTTGTACTATACATATATTTAGCATGTCACCGTTATTATTATTTATAACACTTTTATAATGGCTTTTTGCAGTATGGTTTTTATATCATGAAATCTGCCATTTAAAAATTTATAACTCAGTGGTTTTTAGTATATTTACAGAGTTATGCAACCATCCATTGCCACTATCTAAGTTTAGAATATTTTCCTCACCTCACAAAGGAATCCTATACTCATTGGCAGCCACCCCCACTCTATCCTCCCTCCAGTCCCTGGCAATTGCTAATATGCTTTATCTCCCCATGGAATTGCCTATTCTGGAAATTTTATATCAATTCATTCATACAATATACATTTTTATGTGACTGGCCTCTTTCTCTTAGTATAGTATTTTTATATTTCATCTATTCTGTAGGATGTATTAGTACTTCATTTATTTTTATTGTCAAATAATATTTATTATATGAATATACATATTTGTTTATCCATTTATCTGCTGATGAACATGTTTTTTCTACTGTATTGGCTATAATGCATAATGAACATTTGCTTAGAATTTTTTTTGCAGTGATACCTGGTTTTATTTCTCTTGGGTATATACCTAGAAGTATAATTGTTAAATATAAACATACAGATCATGTTTAACACTTTGAGGTGTTGAAACACTGCTTTCTAAAGTGACTACACCATTTTGCAATCTCAACAGCAATGAATGAGGATTTCAAAGTCTCTGCATTTCATCAGCATTTGTTGTTGACTTTTTTATTTTTATCATTTTAATGAGCATAAAGAAACAACCCATTTGCTTTTGTTTTGCATTTCCTAATGGCTCATGATGTTAAGTGCATATTTGTGTGTTTACTGACCACTCCATATGTCTTCTTTGGAGAAATATTGATTAAATGTTGCCTTTTGTTAAATCGGTTATTTGAATTTTATTGTTGAGTTGTACAAATTCTGTATATAGTCTGTATAATCTGAACAGATATATAATTTGCAAATATTTTGTCTTAACAATTGACTTTTTCTTTGCTTGATGCTTTCCTTTGAAGAACAAAAGATTAAATTTTTGTCAAATTAATTTACTAGTTTTTTTATCTTCTGTCACTTATGCTTTTGATATCATCTCTAAGAAACCATCGAAAACACAAGCTTATAAAAATGTAATTATGTCTTCTAAGATCTTTATAGTTTCAGCTATTGTATTAGATCTATGATGCAGTTGGAGTTACTTTTTTGTATGGTGTGAGGCAGTGCTCCCACTGTCTTCTTTCTCATATGGATTTATATGGATACCCAATTCCAGCGCCGTTTATTAAAAAGATTATTCTTTCATCATTGTCAAGAGTAAACTGATAATAAATGTGAAGATTTATTTCTGAGACATGTGATTCTATGTCATTGATATATATGTATATTTTTATGAAGTATTACATTATATTGGTTACCATAACTTTGGAGTAAGTCTTGAAATCTGGAAGGATAAGCCTTAGTAAATCTCAAAATCCGGAAATGTGTGTCTTCCAATCTTTTATTCTTTTTAAAGTTGTTTTGGCTATTCTGAGCTTCTTATATTTGTATATGAATTTTAGGGTCCATTTGTCAATTTATCTAAAACAATAGGCTTGGATTTTGAAAGGAATGACATTTAATCTATACATAAAATCTGATACTATAGCCATCTTAAAAATACTAAGCCTAATTACCCATGAGCATGGGAGGTTTTTTCATTTATTTAGATATTATTTATCTCACAAATATCTTGCAATTTTCAAAATTAAGTTTTGCTTTTTTTTTTTTTTTTTTTTTTTGAGATGGAATCTCACTCTGTTGCCCAGGCTGGAGTGCAGTGGCATAATCTCAGCTCACCACAACCTCTGCATCCCAAGTTCAAACAATTCTCCTGTCCCAGCTTCTCGAATAGCTGGGACTACAGCCGTGTACCAACATGCCTGGCTAATTTTTGTATTTTTAGTAGAGACAGGGTTTTGCTATGTTGGACAGGCTGGTCTAGAACTCCTGACTTCATGATTCCCTCCCCTGGAGACCTCCCAAAGTACTCAGATTACAAGTGTGAAGCACTGCCCTTGGCCCTGCATTTCTTTAAATAAATTTATTCCTAAATATTTTGTTTTAATGTTATTATAAATTAAATTACTTCCTTAATTTTATTTTTGTGTGCTTGTTAGTGTATAAAAATACAGTTAAATTATTTCCTTAATTTTATTTTTGTATGCTTTTTGGTGCATAAAAATACAATTGATTTTGTGTTTTAATCTTATATACTGCAAGTGTTCTGAACTCATTTGCTAGTTCTTATCATTATTTTTTTGATTACTTAGATTTTTCTATTTATAAGATTATATACAATCTGCAAGTAGAAATAGGTTTACTTATTTCTTTCTAGTCTGGATGTCTATTATTCCACGTTCTTGCCTAATTTCTCTGACTAGAATCATCAATACAACATTGAATAAAAGTGGCAAGCATTAAGTATTAAGTATTAAGCTATGGGATTTTTGTAGTTGTCTTTTATCAGGTTGAAAAAATTACCTTCTATTTCTAGTTTGTTGATCTTTTTTTCAAAATCAGAAAAGGTTTTGAATCTTTTAAAATTATTTTTCTGTATCCATTGATATAATTTGGGTTTTTTCTTTATTGTATTAATATAGTGTATCACATTAATTGATTTCCATATGTAGAACCAAACTTGCATTACTGGGATAAATCCCAACTAGTCATGCAGTATAAGCCTTTTTTTATATGTTTCTGGGTCCAATTTGCTAATATTAATCATTTTTTACATTTATGTTCATAAGAATTATGTGTCTATCGTTTCCTTATGGCATCTTAGTCTGAGTTTAGTGTCAGAGTGATATGGAATTAGGATAGAATGAGTTGGGATTTACTCTTGTCTTCTAGTATTTGAAAGAATTTGTATAGAATTCATATTAATTCTTCTTAAAGTGTTAGTAGAATTCGCCAGTGAATCTATCTCATCCTGGGCTTTTCTTTGCAGAAATTTGAAAATAATTACTAATTCAGTATTTTTACTTGTTACAAGCTTATTTATATATTCTATTTCTTCTTGAGTCATTTTAAGTAGTGTTTGTTTTTCTAGGAATTTGTCCACTTCATGTAGTTTATTTAGTTAGTTGGTATACAATTATTAATAGTAATTTTTATAATCCTTTTTATTTCTGTAAGGTCAGGGGTATTAAATACCTGTAAGGTCAGGGGTATTAAATTCTCTAACTTCTACAAAAAATTAGCTGAGCATGGTGGTGCATACCTGTAATCCCAGCTACTCCGAAAGCTGAGGCAGGAGAATCGCTTGAACCTGGGAAGCAGAGGTTGCGGTGAGTGAGATCACTCCACTGCACTCCAGCCTGTGCAAGAAGAGTGAAACTCCATCTCAAAGAAAAAATAATAAAGAATAAACAGTCTTGAATTGCTGACACCACCCTTCCCCTATTCCCCAGCAGCAGTGGCATGGTGCAAAGAGTGTTTCTGGGTGTGAGGAGAGGGAGAACTCAGCAATTGTGAGGCACTCAACTCATTGCTGCCATGTAATAGCAGAAAGAAAAACCAGACCAAACCCAGCTGATGCCCACCACTGGAAAACTAGCCGTACCCAGGAGGGAATCACCAAGCTCAGAGGTCAGAACTTGAGACCTTGCAAGCCTTGCCACCACAGGATAAAGACTCTGAAGACCTAAATAAATTTGAATACAGTTTAAGTCACAAGGATGTCAACTCCTAGGGAAATCCTACTGCTGAACTGGGCCAGGGGGCACAAGACCTACTGAGACACCAGGTGGGACGGCTGTGCCAGTGCTGGCATACCCCTCCTCTGATCTCAGGCTGCACAGCTTGCAACTCCAAAATAGACTCCTTCCTTCCACTTGAGGAGAGCAGAGGGAAAGTGGGAAGGACTTTGTCTTGCATCTTGGATATCAGCTCAGCCACAGCAGGATTGGATGCTGGTCAGAATCATGAGGCTCCCTTTCAAGGGCTAAGCTCTCAGATGACATTTCTAGACATACTCTGGGGAATTAGAAAACCCAGAAATGTCCAGTTCCAGCCTCTGGAACACAATATGAGATAATATAATATATGATAGCCACAGGCTCTACCTATGCCATGACACCCATCCCCTCTAATGCTCTATATGGCAGAGAAATCACTGTGATCATGCACCTGTGGAAATTTTGGGAACTTCCTAAGATGGTTCCCTGGGGGATGGGGAAGGGTGGTGACAGCAATTCAAGACTGTTTTTCTC
Source organism: Saimiri boliviensis (assembly GCF_048565385.1). NCBI lineage: Eukaryota > Metazoa > Chordata > Mammalia > Primates > Cebidae > Saimiri > Saimiri boliviensis. The sequence goes on from NC_133453.1 coordinate 93,438,741, forward strand.
TATCTCCTCAGTGCCTCTATTAGTGATATGATGCCTTGAAGTGTTAAACATAACTATATGTCACAGCAATATGTTCTTGAAGGGAAGGACCCAGTCTTAGCAGGCTTCATCACTTGCTAATTGAGAAGTACTTGGGCCCTGAATAACCAGCAGCAATACCCAGGTAATAGGGCATTGGGTGAGATTCAGACTTGCTGGCTTCAAACTTTACTACAGAGCTACAGTAATGAAAGCAGCATGGTACTGGTACAAAAATAGACAGATAGATCAATGTAACAGAATAGAGAACCCAGAAATAAATTCACATACATGCAGTAAACTCATTTTTCACAAATGTGCCAAGAACAGACACTGTAGAGAAGACAATCTTGTTCAATAGCTGGTGCTGGAAAAACTGGATATCCATATGCAAAAGAATAAGGCTAGACCCCTCTCTCTCGCCATATATAAAAATTAAAACAAAATGAATTAAAGACTCAAATATAAGACCTCAGACTATCAAGTTACTACAAGAAAACATGGGGAAATTTTTCCAGAACATTTGTCTGGGCAAAAGTTTTTTGAGTAATTCCCCACAAGGTTAGGCGACTAGAGTAAAAATGGATGAATGGGATCATCCAATGGGATCAAGTTTGAATGCTTCTGCATAGCAAAGGGAACACTTTAAAACATGAAGATACAACTCACAGAATAGCAGAAAATATGTGCAAACTACCCATTTTAAAAGGATTAATAACCAGAATATATAAGAACCTCAAACAACTCTATAGAGAAAAAAACTAATAATCATATTAAAAATTGGCAAAATAATTGAATATGAATTTCTCAAAAGAAGACATAAAAATGGTGAACAGGCATATGAAAAGGTGCTGAACATCACTGATCATCAGTGAAATGCAAATCAAAACTACAATGAAAGAAATGCAAATCAAAACTACAGTGAGATATCATCATATCCCAATTAAAATGGCTTTTATCTAAAAGATAGGCAATAACAAATACTGGAGAGGATGTAGAGAAAAAGTAACTCTCATACATTGTTGATGGGAGTGTAATCTAGTATAACCACGATGGAGAATAGTTTGGAGGTTCCTCACTAAAACTGGAGCTACCATATGATCTAGCAATCCCACTGCTGGGTATATAACCAAAAGAAAATAAATCAGTGTATCAAAGAGATATCTTCAGTTGCATGTTTGTTCCAGCACTGTTCACAGTACCCAAGATTTGAAAGCAAACTAACAATTAATCAACAGATCAATGGATAAATAAAAGGTGATACTTATATACAATGAGTACTATTGAGCCATAAAAAAAAATGAGATATTGTCATTTGCAACAACATGGATGGAACTGGAGGTCATTATGTTAAGAAAAATAAGCCAGGCACAGAAAAACAAACAAAACATGTTCTCACTTATTTATGGGTTCTAAAAAATCAAAACAATTGAACTCATGGACGTAGAGAGTAGGAGGGTGGTTATCAGAAGCTGGGAAGTGTAATGGGAGATTGGGGGGTGAGGTGGATGGTTAATGAGTACAAAAGCTACATAATTAGAAAGAATGAATAAGACTTAGTATTTGATAACACAACGAGGTGACTGTAGTCAATAATAATTTAATCATTCACTTTAAAATAACTAAAACAGTATAATTGGATTGTTTGTAACATAGAGGATAAATGCTCTACAGGATGAATACCCAAGTTTCCATGATGTAATTATTATGCATTTTATGCCTATATCAAAACATTTCATGTACTCTATAAATATACATACCTACTATGTACCCACAAAAATTTTTAAAAAGAATACAAGAGTTACATATATATATATATACACACACATATATTTTTATATGTGTATATATATATATGTATATATATATGTGCATGTGTGTGTGTAACAGCATAGTAACAGCATTATAATATAAATAGCATATAATGCATATAATATGTAATATGTATGATATGTAATACTTATATAATATATACAATGAGATACTATATTAGTATATACGTTATATTGTATTATATTGTATTATAGATACATATGGAGTAATTATATATTTATTATATATCATATGTATGACATGATATGCATTATATGCTATTTATAATATTGTTACATTATATTTTATGCTGTTACATTATATATCTATACATATATGTGTGTGTAGGTATTATTTCACATATAATAGCTACAACCCTTCAATATACCATGACACCCCTCCCCTCTAGGACTCTGTATGGCAGAGAAATCACTGTAAGAGTGCACCTGTGGAATTTTCTGGAACTTCCTAGAAATCCATTCTTTCAGGTGCCAGGGAAAGCTGTGAAAAGGTCATTTTCTCACCAGAGGCTCTTTGCTACAATATTACCTGAGGGGACTTCTGGAGGATGCTGCTGCATTCTGCTGCTGTGCACCGTAATAGCTGGATGCTGGTGAAGTTGTTAACACCACAGGATAGTGATGTCCAAGAAGCTGCATGCATTGCAGAGCTGGAACAATGGAGCAGAACCCATGCTGAAGAAGTACAGTGAACTGCAGAGAAAAAGCAAAAACCCTGAAACCAGGTGTCTAAACCCTTTCCTTCTGCAATCTCTTCCCAGTGTTCTCTACTGACAAAGCTTGACACCTTTCAACCAGTAAGGAAAAGCTATTTAAAAGGCCGAGATCCACAGTCATATGGCAAGCAAAATTATTAGAATATTTGGAGTTAAGAGGCAATAAAGTGATAACTGGCACATCATCATTTTTTGTGACTTGTAATCATGTTTAAAGGGATAGAATGGGCATAATGATGCAAATGTAAAGGTATTAAGCATACACTTTTCCTACGTTGCAGATTTGCCTGGACTCTGTAGAAAATCTGATGTAATCTTGATATCTAATTCCAACCTCATTGAGGCCATTTGATTTCCTTTATTCATTCTTGCATTATTTCTTATTTCAGGGTTTATCACTTTGCCAATTTTCACAAGTCTAGGGAATGCTATTCAAATTGTACTACCTAGAGAGGGCACCCCTTGGAAATGTGACCACGTGCAGTGAAACTGCCAAACACATATGTCCTTAGTGAAGAAACACATCTTCTTAGAGCATTAAATTTCTCATGGATAGTTTCAGTAGTTAGGTAAGATTATCTCAAAAGCTTTAAGAGTTCTCTATATCATTTCCTATTTATATCAAACTCTTTGAATGCTGTTTATAATAACAAACTTGTGGAGGACATTTTGCAAACTTATGGAGGATACTTCCTTAAAAGAGCAACCTAACTAAATAAGGTAGAATTGCATATTTTAGAGAATTATGTCTCAAAATCTAGTAAAATCGATACAGAGGAAATTAAGATACACTTGCATTTTCCTGGATGCCCCAAACTGCCTATTATCAGCCACAACCCATATTTATGGATAACATCCCATGCTATTGCGGGTTCAAAGATCTTTCAACATTCCATTTGGTACTGCTGTATGTTACAGGGCAGAGACAAGTCTCACAGTTCTGCATTGTATATTCAGGTGATCATACTATCTGGTTCATGCCTGTTGGATTCTGTTGTTTAATACCTTCTCCAGAATTCCTTTATACCAACTCTGGCACATAGTAAATGTGTTATGCACATAGTAAACAGTAGTTATGCTATGATGAAAATTTTTAAATTTTTTAAATTAGCTCATCGTGACAATTTACAGGTGCTTCGCATGTTGAGAAATGACTTATAGTAATGTCTAAGAATCATTCCTACTTCCATTAATAGTTGGAGAAAATATATATAGATCGTGTGTGTGTGTGTGTGTGTGTGTGTGTGTGTGTTTGTGTGTTTTCTGGGGATTTTGTATTTCTTTTTTATATATCCTGGAAATTTTATGATTCTTCATCTTCTACCTTGGAGACAGAAAATGTTATTTTATTCATGGTCATTTTATTTGCATATATAATCTTGCATCAGAGATTCATGCACACTTAGGTGCTTAATAAATACCAAATGTTAAATTTTTACACTCATAGGCGGGTGTTGAACAATGAAAACACATGGACACAGGGAGGGGAGCACTACACACTGGGGTCCGTTGGGGGGAAATGGGGGAGGGGCGGGGGGGTGGGGAGGTGGGAAGAGATAGCATGGGGAGAAATGACAGATACAGGTGAGGGGACGGAAGACAGCAAACCACACTGCCAAGTGTGTACCTATGCAACAATCTTGCATGTTCATCACATGTACCCCAAAACCTAAAATGCAATTTAAAAAAAAGTGATTCTAAAAATAAATAAACAAGTAAATACATTTTCTTTCACTTGGGGAAAAAAAAAGAAAGAAAATAAAATAATGGCAAGTTTTCTCCTCTTCCTAGAAATTTCTATCAACTAGAAGTTGAATATGAAAGGAAAAAATAGTATTGTCATCTATTCCATAAAAGGCTTCCTCTAAATAGTCCTCAAAATATTTCTATCTCAAATTATAAAATATATACATAAATATTATGAAAATATTATTCTAATAGAAATAGTCATTTTCCAGACCTGCTTCTTAATCTCTTTAATCTCTATACATTTACAAGATGGATTTAATCACTTCTCTTCTTTACTGCTAAGAAACACTACCAAGATTTTGCTTACTTTTCAAAATGAATTCCGTACAAAATAGTTCTAGCAATTTGAATACTACAAAAATGTTAATTTGATATTTACAAACTTTATCATTAGAAAATTTCTATTTAATAACCATGCATATGTATATAAATAATTCACAAATAAATACAAACATATGCATATATGTAATTCGTTTACATTTACATAGCTACAGAAGTCTTTTTGCCTGTGTATAGCCAATCATGTCACTTTGCAATGGCAGACATGTAGTTACACATACCACTTCATGTTGCTGCAAGGGTTCTGAAGGTGACAAGAACAAACTGATGGATATAGAAGTAGGAGAATCTCACCCTGACAGAAAATGAATGAGCTGGACTTGCCTCATGTGAGCCACGGCTGACACAGCAAGGTGGAATCAAAGAGTGAGCAACTTTTGACGACCCATGCTTCCCAGCCCTGACCACAGTGGATGGCCGTGATTATCTCCAGACAAAATGACTGTGAGTAAAAGGCATACATACACTTAAATTAAACACAGCAGGGTTTTCGTAATCTCTGTTTGCATTTTACTTTCTGTTAAGAAGGAAATTGCTTGGACTTGGAACATTTCATTTAATGGCATTTTTAGTTACCTTTTGTACTTCTAATGCCATAGTCTAAATTCACTCCAAATTACCCAGTAAGACATAAGAAAACTTTTGTCCTTTTTTGTTTATTTTTTTTAATTGCAGTAGCTTCCTTACCAATTTTACTAAATTAAATGTGTTTTAAAGCATCTCAGTTCTTGAAGCTTAATTATTCCAATCTCTGGGTGAAGTACAGCAAACAATACATACCCCACTTATGTAATTTATTTTGCAAAAGAAAATAATGGAATGCAGTTGTGCTAATGATACACACATTTCTGTATTTTTTCCCCTTTTCAACAACAACTTAGCAAAACCATGTCATTTTGAAACAAAAGCTTTAAGGGCGTTTTGAGGTTCTGGTTTGTCCATAGTCAGCTTTAGGGAGAAGGAGGTAAAGTGCACATAATATTATGTGCCTTTCAAATACCATGACAGATTTTGTTTTGTTTTCTTCATATTATCCTTTTATCAATGCGTATTATTGATACTCATCCATAATAAACTGTGAATAAAGATCATGGCCTGTAATTGTAATGTGTAAATAAGAAGAAAAATAAGTAGGTACTTTAGTAGTTGAAACACCATTCATTACATCCCAGTAGAGTAAAATCTAATTGTTAGACCACATAGGGTCTAGAAAACTTTGGAATAAACTTCAGTTTAATAATAAAAAACAAAAATCTATCCCTATCTTCTTGTTCTAAAATAGGAGAATTTTGTGATTATGGAGTGCATGATTATTTATCATTTGCAGTTAATACTCATTAATGCAATAAGTCAATTGTTGTAATTTGCTGAATTTCACCTGCTGCATCATTTAAATTAAAGGTCAGTTAATTGATTTATGCTGTACTCTTGGGAAGTGGGTAACCAGACCCTCATCCCAAGATTATATTGCAAGATTGGACAGGGAGTGATTGAGAGATGTAACCATTCAGAGTGGGGAGCACAAAAAGAACAAATAAAAACCACTTCCTCCACAAAACAAACCAACAAACCAAGTAGAAACAAAACACTCCAAGTAAAACAGCTAAGTACAGTATGGGTAAATATGCAGATTTATAGACTACGCATGTACACCTTGAGCCTGTTTGTATACATGTCCACCTAAAACCAGGTATGTACACAGGTGTAGATCAGAAGGTAGAATGTGAGAATTTTGAATTATTCAAAGGCAGCCATCTAATTGGCTTATAGATTGAACTTAAGATAGCAGCAGGAGCAAGCCAACTGCCTCCCTCCCAGAAGAAAGTGGTAGGAAAGTGCCATCCAGGTTTTGATTGCCGTATCTCCATGAGGCACAGGTATGTTTCCACGACTCCAGCCTTCTCATGATTTGCCATTGGGAGCCCTGTATCTCATCCCCCATGTCTCTTCCTGAAGGCCTGCCCTCAAACCTGGTGGAGCATGGCATGGTCCAGCAGCTGCTTGGCTCCCACTCTGAGGGTGCAGAGGTCACATCTTCATCCTTAACTGCCTGTGGTGGAGAATCCATCATCCTAGAAGTGTCAGATATTTCAAGTTCTTTACTGCTTCCTAACCATAATTAATTCATTTTTGATAATCAAAGTTTGACAGCAGAATTATTCTTTTGTTTTGTTTTTGCGTATGTGTTTTTGTCTGGCTCTGTCTTGTAGGCTAGAGTGCAGTGGTATGATCACAGCTCACTGCAGCCTGGACCTCCTCAGGCTCCTAAGTGGCTGGGACCACAGGTATATACCACCAACTCATCTAATATTTTACTTTTTGTGGAGATGAAGTCTCCCTATGTTACCCTGGCTGCTCTCAGACTCCTGGACTCAAGTGATCCTCCTACCTCAGCCTCCCAAAGTGTTGGGATTACAGGTCTGAGCCACCAGCCACCGTACCCAGCCAATAGAATTGTTTTAATATTGATTTGAATACACTCCTTCTTCCCTGATCCACCCCCAGTTTTTTAATCATAATTTGTTGGGAGTTAATTTTACATGTTACCATCCCATTGGTATTTTCCTTGTTACCAGGGGAGTGGAGGTGCTCCACACACTGCACATGTGGAACAGGTTTCTGATTCTTTATTGCTGATATCACAGGGATGAAGCACTTGCTGGTGACAGAAGGCATACTGCCTTGTATCCCAAGCCTCCTGTTTCCATAGGGATAGACTTCTTTACAATAACATTATCAAAAAGAGAAATAGCATGTCTGTTCTTTAAACATTTATTATAATTTCCTTTCCTGATTATAAATGTGGTAATATTCAACATATCAGATATATCTTTGTTTATTTGATTTTTCCTGTATTTTTTATGGAAGGAAGTTTGAGTAACAAGAATCTGATACATCTACAGTGTATCCTTCCTACTCAGTGGACGCCTTGAGTCCCCAAGACGATTTACATCATAGTGATGCCTTCTTGGTTGTGAACGCTCCTTTGACATACTCACATACTATTGTCATGTAGTGGGACTTCACCTATTATTTCACCCTTACCTGTTTTTTTGTTTTTTTTTTTTAACTAAAACTACAATTGAACAATAAGATAATAAGATTTAAAATATACAATTTTATGGTTTGGCTAAACAAAGTAAGAATCATGCAGATGCAGATATGAAGGTTAAAATATCATCATGCTTATGCTTCCAAATGAAAAGAACAATATATATATAATTGTGAGTATAAATATGCATATCCAATTTGTATATTCATTTATATATATGCATCTCACAATTAAACATTATACCTAGTGTAATAAATTAAAATTAGTTTTTGCATTAGCTAGCATATGTTTATTTATGCAGAACTCAGAAGACCTGAATTTCAACTTATCCTCTCAGGTTTACAGACATTTAAGCACATTATTAGGAACTGTGATTATTCTGCACACCAACACTCAGGTATCACCCAACTTCATTACTACCTGATTAATTAACCTGTTTAAAGTGTGAAAGTTGGCACCTTGTCATTAGAATCCATGGGAATAACTAATGAGAAACTATGAAATAATTTGTTCCTCAATTAAAAAACCTGAAAGAAGAGGTTTTCTCTCATTATTCCTGTTTCCTGTTATCACCTATACAAAGCCAAGAAGATTTTTGCAAAACTTACTATCTAAAGAGAACAGGCTATATAACATCTCAGGGAACATTTCACAGATCTTCAATAAAATGTGGTGTTATTCAACAGCAAAAGGTAAGCCAAGAAAGTTCCTGGAAAAATATATTCATTATAGAGCATCAATGAAGAAACTAGGCGCTTTCATCTCATGCCTGGTTCAAGTTTAAATGAGGTTTCTGTATAAGAAAAGAGAGAAAGGGAAGTAATCTGGTTCAATTTAGGTCGGGGTAAAGAGACTTTGGTAAAAAATATCACAAGAGGTAATTAATATTAGAGTACTATTAAATTATGACATTTCCATATATTAAAAAATACAGCCCCAAGCCCAAATTTCTCTCAATGTGATTTAGTGGCTACATCACAGCATCACTCAGTTAGGAAAAAAGGCAGTAAGGTTATTAATTTCAATTGTTTCCTTTTGCCCCGCATTCATGAGATCATGTATATCATATAGCAACACTGAAGTATCAAAGGTTCTTTAGTAATCTAGACTATTTTACAAGGTTTATAGATTTGCACTCGTTCCCTTACTTATGGAGTTTACAAGTAAATTTCTATTTACAAGTAAATGTTTATTTACAACTAAGTAAATGTCTATTGTTCAACATTTAAAAAGCCAAAAGCTTTTTGCGGAGGTAAAGCGAACAGTCTTTCTTGCACTGATTATTTTACGTACGTTTCTCTAGTTAGAAAGAGTTTCCTGCTCTGAACCATGGCAGGATATAGACTATAGAATCTATCCAATGTAAAGCTAGGCATAAATGAATACAGATGTTAATTAATTGGATATCCCTATTTAAATTCCTTGATATATATTCTGGATCATGTCTCCCGCTTCCGTGTATAAATCTTTAAGCTGAGGCCGCCCGGATTTAGTGAAGGAAATAGTCAAATATTTTAAAACCACATGCATATTTTTCCAAAATCAAGATTTTGTGAAGATAACCACAAAGTTTGAAATAATAAAATTTAATTAATCCATTTTAGGAAAAGCTTCATACCTGTTTTAGATTCTAAGCTTTAAAATTTTATTAAGTTGTAAAATAACTTAGAAAAAAATAAAGAACAAGCTGTTAGTGACACATTCTAAATATCTTTGCTTTTATTTCCTCAAAAGCCTTCCATTGGCAAATAATAAAAAATTTAGAGTCAAGTCTAGCACATGTTTAATGATAACAGCTACTATTTCTTGAGCATCTGTGGTATACCAAACCGTATCTTAGGTATTTTACATGCAATCTTTATTTATGTCTTACAGCTCCTAAGAGTCTATACAGTTATGTCCATTCAGAGATGAGGAACTGAGGTCCAGTAGTATTTAGTGTCTTGTCAGAATTTATATTCTGGTATCAAATGTTACAATCTCACTCTATGTTGCCTCAAATTATGTTATCTTTAACATGGAAAAGTATTCTTATATAATGTAGCCTATTAACAAATGCCTAATTACACTAGAGCATGGGTTTGTTTGTTTTTAAAGATGTGAAACAGAATGTAGGGGTAAAAACAGTTTCACAGAGTCAATTCTAAAACATAAACAATAGATAAATTTAAAATCAAATCTGAGACTTTCTTCAGAAATTATATCAAGCATAATTTAGCATTACTGACAGACAATATAGCTAATATCAAAGTTGGTCATTAAAACCTGCCAAAAATAGAGAACCCAGAAACTAATAGAGATATTAGAGACAAACTGCATAATTGTTTTAATAAAGTAAATCCTGCTAAGAAGAAAGAAAGAAAAGAAAGAAAGATGAAAGAAAGAAAGAAAGAAAGAAAGAAAAAGAAAGAAAGAAAGAAAGAAAGAAGGAAAGGAAGGAAGGAAGGAAAAAGAAAGAAAGAAAAAAAGAAAGAAGGAAAGAAAGAGAAAGAAAAAGAAAGAAAGAAAGGGAGGGAGGAAGGAAGGAAAGAAGGAAAGAGAAAAAAAGATAAAATGAAATTAAAGAGTTCCTGTCAGGGCAGCCTCTTTATCTTATTTGTGTAAGATTAGATATTCTAACATGAATAGCATTCTAAAGTGAAGAAAAAAATAGGACTTAAAATTTTAAAAGCGTTAATATCATTTCAAAGTTAACAATGATTAGATAATTATTTGTGTGTTGTTTTATGGGTCAAAATTTGAGCTTTTAAAAGAATAAAGTGATTTTTAAAAGAAAATATATCAAAAACAAATATTTATAGTAGTGGAAGATGACCAAAAAAAATGTTTCAAATTAGAAGATGATCTTTAAGCCCAGTAATATGTCATGAGAAGAGAATACATGATAAACACAAATAAAACTGAATAGAATCTCAAAGAAATAAAAGACAAAGATATTATCTTAAAGAGAGTAGTAGCAACCCAATAATAAAAATAAGAAGTGTGTACATAATAGTAAGGTGTCCATAATCCCTGCATATATTTGATATCAATGTTCATACTTTCTATATACTAATGTGTCATCTGTATGCTAATGATGTATTTTGTGGACAGCCTCTCAAAGTTATATGATCTTTTTCCTATTGTGTTCAGTGTGTATTTAGCATATAATAATACTCAATTATATATATTGAGAACTATTATTAACTAATACAAAGCATTAAAATAGAAAAAGTAATAGGGAAAAATCAATAAATTTTAAATGTTTATATTTTCCCAATATCATCAATAATTTTCACTTATGAATAGATGCTCTGCTAGCTTTTCCTCCACCTACAACTTGTTCTATAGGAATAATAGTTATGTCACTGCATTTTGACCCTTTCATTCAAAAGTCTCCAAAGTACCAAGAAATAGTCGTGTCTGTAAGGAGTGTGATTGGGAAGATCTGAATTGGTGGCATTCCTCATAATTTTAAAAATAGATATTTATGCCAGTAGTGAGAAGCATTACCATTGTGTAATGTTATCTCTATTCCAGAATTAAAGGGAGTGTATTATTTGACTTCCTTCCTTTGTTGTCCTCCAGTAACAGCGGTCAGGTTCTACTTTATTCAGCATACACTGGAAAGGAACACAACAAGAGTAAATCAAACTAAAAATAGTCATTGTCTCTTCACCTCATTGCTTCTAGTCCAACCACCCTTCTCCCACTTCACTTCACTTATATGCTAATGAAGGCCAGTCTTTACACAACCATCCCAAGGTTCCTATATGCTCACCTTCACCAACCACAAATACTGGTGGGAAATCACTGTTTCCACTATCAATTCAATAGAGAACCATGGAGTTGTCCAATTTATTAGAGAGCATCTCGCACCCATTAAGATATTATGCAAAGAGTACACTGAATACTACCAAGAACACAACCCAGAAAAATGGATCATGATGCTAGGCTTTCAAGTCAATCATATAGGAAATCCTTATAAATGGGATCCTTTGAAAGGGGATTTTACTCTATCAAGCAAATGATAACCATATTTAAATGAAACAGGGAATGTATTTTAGAAGTATTTTACAATTTAATGTGATCAATGGATTTTAAATGGTGAGAGATAGAAGTTTATAAAGTTCATCTTACATTCCGTTAGCCCAAATCAACCTCTAATTTTTCCTAGGGGAAAATTTATTGTTCTTCTTAAGAAAAATATAGATAATGCTCAAGAATTGGTAGCACTCTAGGTTAAATTAATGACAAGAGTTAAGACATAATAAATATCTAAATCATTAGTACTCAATTACTATGTATGGTTACAAAGGATGGGGACAAAGTTGGACCATGTTAAGTGACTTAAGGTGTGCTGGATATTTTATGCACTTCATTTATTTCTCACAGCTCTCTAAAGGGTAAAAAGTATCATTCCATTACTGGTGAAGATTCAGAGTGAACATCTAATTTAGGAATATAGGGATATTCATCCATGGAGCTGGTACTTGAACTCTCCATTATTGTCAAATCTGTATATCACTTTTGGTTGATTGGTTGCTTGGGTGTTTGTTTTCTCTCTAAGCCATGCAGTTTCCTATTAGGGGTATGTGAATGACATGTTACCTTAAGGAAAACTCTCCCAATCAGACCTAGTGGGTGGAAATGGACAAGTGTGACCTGATGGAGTAAAAGTGCTTTGTGGCCATCAACGCTCTTCCAGGTGCTGCGCAGGAACACAGGGGTCTGGAAATGCAATTAACTACTCCAAAAAGCTTTCTGCCCATTGCTACTCTGACATTTAAGATTTGTGACAACTTGTTACCTTTCTTGTCTCCCCTGGAAATGCTGTTTACCAAAGGAACATAATCCTAAAGTCTCATTCATACTCCATTTACTAAGCAATCATGGACTTGTCACTAAGATATTAATTTGAGTTTAGAAACAAATTAAGCTATCTAGCTCTTGATATCAATGCCTTCACCCACGAATGGAAAATTCAACTCTTATTTATTGATGAGGAAGTATTTTCAAAGCCTTGAAAGTATTTTTTTAAGTGTAATGTTTAACTCTCCAACAGTATTTATATTGTTTATATCTCAAATCATGGAGATCATCTGTCTTTTTTTATTCCCATTTGTATGTTTCCTTCTGGTGTCACAGGATACCTTTCATTTTAAGTAGTGGAATTTCAAAATAAATTGCAAAACAAATCAATCTCCAATAAATAAATGAAAAATGTGCAATGAAGCTAAAAATATTCTCCACAAAGGTGCTAGTTGGCTGTGTTGCTTAGCTACCCATGACCACACAGGCTGACAGCACCATGAACTCCCAAGCTGAGCTGAGTATAATTACCAACCATATTTCCATTTCATTAAGTTCTCTTACAAATCTTGAAAATTTGGAAATGTGCATATTTAAATGATTTTACTACTGTAAATTAGGATAAAATTTGCTTCCTTGAAAAAGTAGCATTCCACTCATAAACACAGTGTGTATATGAGTAACTTAACTTAACTTGCAAAGGTTGAAATAGTGACATTTTGAAGGCAAAATTTTAATTTTAAAAGAAATAACTAGTTTCAAAGACTTACAGCCAGATAATATTAGTTTTTTTTTTATCATGAAATTGCTTTTCCAGTTTTCCTTTAAGTGCAAATAAAATAAGGAATGAAACACTTAGAACTGCTTTATTTTCTTGAAAATTATAAAACATTGATTTTTCTTTGCTGATAGAAGTAAACTTTTCATGCTCTGTCCCCAGTTCTAATGTTTAAATGGAGGTTAATTTCACAAATATCTTGGACCATTTAGCAGAGTCTTGTGCAGAGAACAGAGTAATTCAGTTCATCAGACAACAAAGCCCATTAGCAGACATTACCAAGTCACTACTAAAAGGCAAGGATAAAGGAAATGCAGAGATTCATATCCCTTCATAATTAACACATAAAGCTTTGAGTGCAGATTACAGTCGGATTATGGTGAATTAAAGAAGTACATTTGATGCTCATTTTATAGATTTCTTATTATCATACTTATCTGAAATATATATGCATTCATTTAATTCCATAAGCATATAATTGAAACAAATAGCTGAAATCCATTTATATCATCTGAAAGTAAAGAGATTATGTTGCAAGCATATTTGCATCCATTTACAATAAAATAAACTGGACAACATCTTACTATTTCATTTCCCCTATTCTCTGAAGAGAGAAAACTTTAGCCCTCTAATCTGGGCTGGATTTGTATTATTTAAAATATGCATAAGATAACACATCCCATAGTATAAATAAATGCATGGTGAAAATCAGCAGTCTCTGGCTTCTCTGTTTTCCTCCCCAGTCCTACGCTCATATTTTTTCTAGTAGTTATAGTTTTTTTTTTGAGGTGAAATTCATATAACATAAAACTCACCATTTTCAAACGAACAAGTTAGTAGCATTTATTACCTTCTCAGTCTTGTACAATCACCACTTCCCTCTAGTTCCACCCCCCAAAAAAATTTCTTCACTCCTAAATGAAGCCCCATACCCATTAAAAGGTACTCACTCTATCCGTTGGTCCAGCCCTGGGAACCACCAAATTGCATTCTGTCTCTATATATTTACCTATTCTGGATATTTTATATAAATGGAATAATATAATATTTAGTATTCTGTACCTGACTTTTTTCACTTGGTATAAAATAATACTTATAGCTTTCATTTTTCTGGGAGGAATTCTTATAATTTCTGATAATATATTTAAACTTCTTCCATAAAATATCTATTGATATCTGTGACTTCATGATATGGAATAAGAGTATTACTCTATATACATATTTTCCCCTCCCCATTCTATTGTTTGAGCTACTTTATTATTCTTAATTTTTCATTGGTTGCTATTATAATTTAAATGCTATATTAAAACCCATATTTATGTTCCTTTTCCAGTAGTATCTTCTGACTCCACATTTTGCAAATTGAGGATATTCAAACTACATTTTCCTCTTCCTTTCTTTCATTTTGTTACATCTTATCTTCTCTCAGTTGTACTTTTCCACTGTTGAAATGTATGCATTTATTTATTCTTCAAATATTAATGGATATTTATTATGGACTCTGTGTTAGATGTAGATGGTGTAAGTTAAACATATTATTTTTATCTTGCAATCACAACCTAGTCTTGACAGTAGATTGAGTCTATTACTATTATTAATAGTGCTTTCAATAATAGGAAGTAGCAAATATTGTTAAACAAGGGACCAATTTTTCTGTTAAGATACTTCTCATTTGTTGCATGTGCAGTGTTATTTTCTTAAGCTGATTGAATATAAATGAACTTATATTTTAAATTAAAATGTATTATTCTTACTTTAGCTACCAATTGTTTTAAAGCATACTTCATTTTAATTTGCTTTATATTTGGACCATGACTTTCTTATGTATTTTTATTGCATGTTTGTTTACCTGGCATTTCTAATTTTTTTTTTAATCTGTCATCTGACATTTTCCTATTCACAGATTATCCTAATCTTTCAGTCAGAATTTTTCCTTCTTCAAGGCTCCCTTTTCCTATGCAGTCTTTTCGCTGAAGGTTGGAAACAATTGCCTTCTAAAAGCAGTTTCATTCAGGCTATTCTTCAAAGATTTACAGATCTGTAGTCATTCTGTCCTGGATTACCTACCTTCCTCTTTTGGAATTTATTCTCTCCTTTGACTGTAATGTATTTTCCAATATTCTCCTGTGAAAAATGAATGAGAGATCAATGTTATGTGATCTTGCATGTTGAAAATCTTCAGGATTTTATTTTACTTAAATGACAGTTTTTCTGGGTATAAAATTTTAAAAGCATTGTACCCTTTTCATCTAGTGTCCATGTGCTTTGATAAAATTTATTATGCCAGAATAATTTTGTTTTTTATATGTATTTTGTTTCACATAACATTTTTATTTTCTACAAGTTTTTAAGATATTCTGTTTATCTTTAATGTTCTGAAATGGTACCATAAATATATATTCATGAATCACTTTATTTTCATTGAGCAGAATAATCAGGGAGACCTTTTATGTTGCTGAAGTGTCTTCTCGCATGCCTTTTTTCATTTGTAGAACAAATAAACATCTGCTTTTGTGTGTTTGTGTTTTATATTTTCTAATTTTATTGCCTTTGAATTATTTTTTCTATTTCTAGTCATGTTGAATTTTTTAATAGCCCTTTAAAAATGTCTAGGAGCTTTTACTTGTCTAATAACATTTCTTTCTATTATTATATTTATGTTTTCTGGAGGCAGCATAGCCCCAATATTCTGCTAATGTGTTTAATTTTTGCTGGATCTCTTCTCTTGGTGGAGATACTGAGTGGGAGTCATGAATGGGTTCACTCACCCCCTTTTGCTTTGTGTTGAGCAGTGGTCTTTTGTGCAGGCTTTGGGGCTGCAGTCCAGCATGTGCCAAAATAAAAGGAGCATTATTTTAAGACATCAAAAGGCAGTACAGAATTTTTTGGCTAATCCTGGACTTCTTGTATAATTTGTTTCAAAGATAAATATGAATATTTATTTGTTTGCCTGGATATATATTATAGCCTGTGATATTTTCACTCTCTCTGTGTGTGTTTGTGAAGTTGAGTATGCATACACATTAAGGAGAAAGTGTTATTGTGGGAATATTGCCAAGTAGTTACCATGTATAATTAACCCCCATATATCACTTGCAGGTCCCCTGGCAGTCCCATTAATTCAGAGCCCAGAGATGCTTAGAGATTTCGTTCAGAACTTTCCCCAACATCAATATAGTTTAGTCCCTTACTTCCTTCTAGTTGTTACTCAGATGTTAGCTTTTCAATCAAGATGATACTCTAACCACCTTTTTTAAAATTGCAACACATATCTCTTCCCAGTACTACATATTCCTCTTGTTCTGCTTAAATTTTCTATTTTATGCCCTATCTTTTGCAAAATGAATTTAATTTTTTACATTTTTGAATTAATATACATTTTAATGGACTGATAAATGTCTTAGCTATCAATTTTACTATCAGAATAATTTTAATGAAAAACAACAGCTTGTTAACCCACAATTTTGTGAACCAAGAAAACGTGTTAGGACCTTTGCTCAGTAACATGCTCTAACGAGACAATAAGTAGATGACCTTGGAATTTAGCTACTAGGAGAACTGTAGCTCTTGTTTCTATTAATTGTACATCCTTCAGCTTCCTGTTGGCTAATGACTTTGCCATAATGGTTTTTTAAATTGAAACTTTCTGGTAAATATTTTCTTGAGATTCTAGTTTTCTTGTTTAAATAACTTACTGAAATGTATTTCAAAAAGAAATGTTAGGATTACATCAGTTCTGCAGTTAAAAAAAATATGTAAAGATAAATTAGATAATATCCTAATGGGATTATATGGAAAACCCCAAAGTATTAATATTTTTAAGAAAGCAATAAAGAAGTCTCAATGTATCAGCTGAAATCACCTAACTGGGAAAGTAAGGCCAGGCTCTACACATTTATATCCCCTCATGAGAAGAACAAATTAATTACAATTCCTCACTAAAAGTCAAAGAAATTGAATTTCTGTTAAAATATTTGAAGACGTTAACAAAATGTGCAGGCTATCAGTTATTTCCAATACAGTAGTTACTTTCTTTTCAAGAAATACATTAGCTACTTTGTAGAGAATCCAGTTGAATGGGCACATGATGGAGGTTTTAATAAAGATTATTTGTTTCAATGGGTACATATTAGATGATTTTTAAATCTTTAAATCATTCTTTTTATCTTAAAACTTTAAGAAGTCTCAATATTGTGTGTTTCTGTGTCTATGAGTGGGTGCCTATCAAGGGTTTCAGGAATTTTTTTTTTTAATTTAAAAAGTGATGATGAGCATTTTTTCATATGTTTATTGGCCTCCTGTATGTCTTCTTTTGTAAAGTATCTGTTCATATCCTTCGCCCATTTTTGAATGGGCTTGTTTGTTTTTTTCTTGTAGATCTGCTTTAGTTCTTTGTAAATTCTGGATATCAGCCCCTTGTCAGATGGGTAGGCTGCAAAAATTTTTTCCCATTCTGTTGGTTGCCGATTCACTCTACTGACTGTTTCTTTTGCCGTGCAGAAGCTGTGGAGTTTGATTAGGTCCCATTTGTCTATTTTGGCTTTTGTTGCCATTGCTTTTGGCGTTTTGGTCATGAAGTCCTTGCCTACACCTATGTCCTGAATGGTTTTGCCTAGATTTTCTTCTAAGGTTTTTATGGTATTAGGTCTGATGTTTAAGTCTTTAATCCATCTGGAGTTAATTTTGGTGTAAGGTGTCAGGAAGGGGTCCTGTTTCTGCTTTCTGCACATGGCTAGCCAGTTTTCCCAACACCATTTATGAAACAGGGAGTCCTTTCCCCATTGCTTGTTTTTGTCAGGTTTGTCGAAGATCAGATGGTTGTGGGTATGTTGTATTTCCTCTGAGGCCTCTGTTCTGTTCCATTGGTGTATATCTCTGTTTTGGTACCAGTACCATGCTGTTTTGATTACTGTAGCCTTGTAGTATAATTTGAAGTCCGGTAGTGTGATGCCTCCCGCTTTGTTCTTTTTGCTTAGAATTGACTTGGCTATGCGGGCTCTCTTTTGGTTCCATATGAAGTTTAAGGTGTTTTTTTCCAGTTCTGTGAAGAAGGTCATTGGTAGCTTGATGGGAATAGCGTTGTATCTGTAAATTACTTTGGGCAGTATGGCCATTTTCACGATGTTGATTCTTCCTAACCATGAACATGGAATGTTTCCCCATCTGTTTGTATCCTCTCTTATTTCGTTGAGCAATGGCTTGTAGTTCTCCTTGAAGAGGTCCTTTACGTTCCTTGTTAGTTGTATTCCTAGGTACTTTATTCTCTTTGTAGCAATTGTGAATGGCAGTTCGTTATTGATTTGGCTCTCTTGAAGTCTATTACTGGTGTATAGGAATGCTTGTGATTTTTGCATGTTGATTTTCACTGGTCATCAGAGAAATGCAAATCAAAACCACATTGAGATACCATCTCACACCAGTTAGAATGGCAATCATTAAAAAATCAGGAAACAACAGGAGAGGATGTGGAGAAATAGGAACACTTTTACACTGTTGGTGGGAATGTAAATTAATTCAACCATTGTGGAAGACAGTGTGGCGATTCCTCAAGGACCTAAAAATAGAAATCCCATTTGACCCAGCAATCCCATTACTGGGTATATATCCAAAGGATTATAAATCATTCTACTACAAGGACACGTGCACACGAATGTTCATTGCAGCACTGTTTACAATAGCAAAGACCTGGAACCAACCCAAATGCCCAACGATGATAGACTGGATAGGGAAAATGTGGTACATATACACCATGGAATATTATGCAGCCATCAAAAACGATGAGTTCACGTCCTTTGTAGGTACATGGATGAACCTGGAAACCATCATTCTCAGCAAACTGACACAAGAGCAGAAAATCAAACACCATATATTCTCACTCATAGGCGGGTGTTGAACAATGAGAACACATGGACACAGGGAGGGGAGCACTACACACTGGGGTCCGTTGGGGGGAAATGGGGGAGGGGTGGGTGGGTGGGGAGGTGGGAAGAGATAGCATGGGGAGAAATGACAGATACAGATGAGGGGACAGAAGGCAGCAAAGCACACTGCCATGTGTGTACCTATGCAACAATCTTGCATGTTCATCACATGTACCCCAAAACCTAAAATGCAATAAAAAAAAAGTATTTTTTTACTTAGGAAAATATACATTTCCCACATATAAGAGTTGATAGTAAATCTTGAAATGCATTTCTGAAAACACAACTTGATCTAGTATTTTGTAATTTGCTTCAAAGAATATCAACTAACACAAGTAAATGTAACTCAAGTAATTTCTTTACCATTTATTCATTCATCTTAGAGCTTCTTTGTGTAAAAAGATGTATTTTGTAAGTATTGCGCATGCTTTAAGCAACATCAGTGAATTTAGTAACTATCCCATTAGGTATTCTTTGAATGTATATGCGCATGTAGGGTTAAGGCATGGGAGAAGCAAAGAGGGTTGAGGGGAAGTTCGTTAAATAAAATGAAATTACTCAGGGATGCTTTCCCAAATGAGAAATTAAGGGAAAGAATAATAATAATGATAGTGATAATAATTAAAGAAGAATGGATAAAACTTTATTTAACTTCAATTGAAACTGTTAAGAAAATAATGGGATGAAATTGCTCCTATCTCAAGAGAGCAATCACAATGAATATGAGAAAGTGGTAGGGAAGCAATTCTTCTACAATCTTTATATCTTAATCACATGATCCTCTTAGGATGCCAAAATGCAGTCTTCTTAAATATTAAATAAGTACTTTTTGTGGGCAAATCTATTAGCTCTAATATTTGGACTTAACTTTTTCTTCAAAATTAAACACTGTCAAGAGCTAAGAAAATAGTAAACTGATAATACTCTCTGTCTTGCAAGAGATTTATGCTACACAATTGTATGCATTTCATAGAGCTCATTGGCTTATATGTTTATGACTTGAGTATTTCATTGCATATAAATTTTATATCAAAAGAAGTATAAATAAATATTGAATTCTAGCAAATGATGTGAATGCCAAACTATCCAGGAGGAAGTATAGTAATACCTGCTACTTACTTTGACATGTAAAAAAATATTAAGATGGATGAATGGGAAAGGGATGATTAGACATGTGATTAAGCAAGCAGAGTAACATGTTAATTGTACAAACTACACAGTGAATATATGAAATACATTGAAATACATGAAAAATCATTTCAACTTTTCAGTATGTTTGATATTTTGTCATAATCAAAGTTTCAAAAAAAGTAACAAAAACCCAATAAATAAACTAAAAATATCTCATGTTCACATATTTTCAGATTAACATAATATTTCCTACTTTTAGTAAAAAATTTTTAGATATGAAAATTCAAATCCCTGTATACTAATTTAATATTTTGCATTGAAGGCTGTGGGTTTAAAATATAAATATTTTAGAAATGTATTTCTTTGGTTCATCATTATCTATCTTCTTCCACAATCAATTCAATAAATTGATAAGCCATTGATACTGGGTGGGATGATGGGGTTAAAGGGGAGTGCTAGGCCCATCCTCCAGGGAGAAGGTCCACATTAGGCTAAAACCCAGACTCATCATGGCTGAACAGTCATATGGTGGGATCCTCAAAAACAATTTGTAACTTAACTGAGTTGGTTTCAATTCAGAGTAGCTGAAAAAAGATTTTCAAATGCATTTTAAAAAAATAAGATTTAATTTAAAGCAGAAACAACCTCACTATTCTGAACTTGTAAGTTTTTGGATGTTTGTTCATTTGCTTATTTTTTTTTAGTGGGAATTCTAGAATCAGAATAGACATCCACATATCACAATAAATCTATCTGCAGTAGATACTACGTCCTAAAGTAGATTTCAAATTGAACATAACGCATTTAAGAAATACACTTGCTCAAGTTTCTGTAAGAAAGATGTACAAGATATAATTTACTGAAACTGTGTATTTGCCTAAATGTATAAATACACTTTTTTTCCCAGGGAAATTTCTTTATGTTACATAAACAGTAGGCAATATCTTGCATGTTCTTCACATGTACCCCAAAACCTAAAATGCAATTTAAAAAAAGGGAAAAAAAAAGAGTAGGCAATACAGTGCCCTGATCGGTGCAGAGAATTCATGAGTGTGATCAATGAACTCAATTATGGCCCCATTTCAAGGATTTCCAGCTTTCCTTTACAATGATACATAGTTGCCTATGCACCTGACACTGTTCCTCAGATCTTTTAAATAAATAAGAAGGATACTCCAGAGCATAGGTGAAAATACCCTCTGCCTTTCTCTGTCTCTATCTCACACACAGGCAGCTCTTCTGGGTTCCCAGCTGATTTTCTTTGCAAGGTTAGTTGCTAATACATTCCTAGCTCCCATGCATTATTAATGCTCCCCGCTCTCCAAGGTGGCAGTGACAAATAGGAAGCAAAATCTACTGACTAGTGGGGAATGTACTTTTTAGTCATGCTTGAATTTTTCAATCCACTCTGCTTGTTGAGGATTTTTCAGTAGAGATTTTGTGACTGAATGTGCGTTTATATCCCTCTTCTCCCTTCACCCTTTCCCCACCTTTTGTTTTTCAAATCTAAGAGGCATTCAGGTAGACAGAGGAATTAAGCATCAGGGCTTTGAGCGGGAGTAGAGCAAAAAGTAATTTATAAAAATATTTTGTTAAATGCCTTTGATAATCCCCAAAGCAGGAAGGCCATTGTTTCTCTTCACATATAGTAAGCAGCAGTTTTTACTCCAAAAGGACTTGCATGTAGTTAAATAAATTATACTATTTTAACTAGGTTATGCCAGCTTTAGTATTCCCAGAAATAATACCAAGTGTGTATCATGAGAAACATTGATTGCTTAATGTGCAGATTTGTTTCCTCAGATATAAAATCTTATTCATTCTGTAATACAAGGAAGCAATCTGTGAAGTACATTCTTAGATGGTCCTTGGGTACTATAAATCCCACTAGCAGCTCTATTTCATTGGTTTAATTCAGAATTACTTCATTTAAGGTATTATACCTTTGCATACGTGATGAGGAGCTTCTAGAAAATACTTTTTTGATGCATAAAGATTTAATTGGTAGAGAACAAAGTAATTGGAATTCCCCCAGCAACTGGAGTCAGTACCATTTTTTTAAAAAACTATGTTTCCCCAGTTTGAAGTTGGAAATAATCCTTTTAATTTTATTATTATTATTACTACTTTATCTCAATAACTTTAGGGGTCCAAATGGTTTTTTATTACACTAATGAATTTTATTATGGTACTTACCACCCAAGTAGTGTACATTGTACCCAATAGGTAGTTTTTCATCCCTCACTGCCTTCCCACTCTTCCCCTTTCTACGTGTCCAATGTCCATTATAGTACTTTGTATGCCTTTGTGCACCCATACTTCAGCTTCCACTTATAAGAGAGAAAATGCAATACCTGTTGTTTGATTCCAGAGTTACTTAATTTAGAATAATGGCCTCCAGTTCCATTCAAGTTGCTGCAGACAAAGTTATGTTGATTTTTGTGGCTGAGCAGTATTCCATGGTGTATATATTCCACATTTTCTTTATCCACTCATTGGTTAATGGGCACTTAGGTTGATTTTATATCTTTGCATTTGTGAACTGTGCTGTGATAAACATAGGCATGCAGGTGTTTTTTGATATCGTGACTTTTAAACCTTTGGGTAGATACAAGTATTGGATTGCTGGATTGAATAGTAGATGTACTTTTAGTTCTCTGAGAAATCCCCATACTGTTTTCCACAGAAAGTTTTCCACAGAAGTTGCACTAGTTCACATTCCCACTAGCAGTGTACAAGTGTTTCTTTTTCACCATATCCACACCAATATCTATTGCTTTTTGACTTTTTAATAATGACCATTCTGGCTGTTGTATCTCATTGCCATTTTAATTAGCATTTCCATGATGATTAGCAATGTTGAGCGTTTTTTCAAACATTTATTGGCCATTTTATATCTTCTTTTTAGAAATGTCTATTTATGTCCTTTGCCCATTTTTTAATGGGATTTTTTTTCTGATTAGTTTGAGTCCTTGTCAATTTTGGATATCACATGCATAATTTGTAAATAGGAAACTACTATTACAAGCCTTAATATCAAATAGTAAATTACCACAATGTTCTTGTTTGTGAATTATTAATAATCCAATTATAACACAGTGATCGCTTATTCTTATATCAGAGAAATTAATAATTCTGTAAATTAAAAGATAGTAAGAACTAGAAAAGTGATGGCAGCACCATGCTCTTTTACGCAGTTACAATTTGTCCAAGGGGAAAGGTACAAAAAGCTTTTTAAATGTAAATTTTCTACCTCATTAAACAAACATTATTTTGCAGATATGAAAGGACAAGCCAAATCAGAATAGTAATAATCATAAAACTAAACATATAAAAAAGAGTTGACTAAAATCATGAAAAATTCCAAGAAAAAGGCACAATTATCTTAGAAACATAGATCAAATCACTAGATGTCCATGGAAAATTAAATTTGATGGAAAATACAGTTAAAGCAAGTGATTTTGAAAAAGAAAAGCAATCAAGAGAATGAAAACAAAATAAAAGAAATTAGAAATGTATAAAAGAAAGTAATAGCTATAGAGGAAACTCAAATAAATTACTTCTAGTCCTTCGAATCCCATCAACTTGCACATTCCAATGGAGATTTTCTTCAAGTCTCACTAATTAGTGAACAGAGAGTCCTAGTGTCACCAGACCAGTATTTCCTGAATTCTAAGACTGGGCCTGGTTCAGGTTGAAAATGACATCATTATTCGGTTTAGTTGAGTTGGGACTTGGTTAGGTAAAGATGATCAGCTAAGCACCAATTGCACTGGACCAAGCAAGATGAATAATGGAAAAAGCATGATTCCACTCTCAATAGTTTCCAGTATTGCCAGAAAGACAATATGAGTGTGCTTGTAAAACACCACACCCAAGTGATTCATTTCTTATGGGAGATAAATAAAGGTTAAATTCTACTGGAAGCTTGGAGGTAAGAAAAACCATCACCATCTGGGGGCAGAAGAGAACACCTATTCCAAAGATGTTGCAATTGGTTAAAACTTTTTTGCAACTCAAACTTTGAAAATGTTTTTACAATAAAAACAAAACAATCTTAGTCATGTTCTGACCAAAATACACGTTATACTTTTTGTTAACCCATGCTGTTAACTAAATGAGACTTCAAACGTTTTTATTCTGTTCTTAAAGATCAGATTAACTGATCAAAGTTACAAAAGATGCTGTCATTCTAGGTACAGGCTCTGAACTCTTCCCAAAATAATGTTTAAATCTGTTCTTTTCAATAGTGATACTGTTAGAGTAATAAGAACATATTGTCTCATGGTTGTGATTCAGAACACCACACCACTTTGAATATATAAGTTTCACATGTTTCAAAAAAATCTGTCAAATTATAGTCATATCTCAAGTGAAAATAAGTAAACCAGTATGATTGGATTCTTTCTTTAAGATACCTTTGCCTGCCCACAATCTCTCTCCAGGTGACAGCTAGAATATTCTTTTAAAATATAGATGAGTTTCCTTGTCATTGTGCTGATTAAAATTCTCTAAAGGCTTCCAGTGAAATGCCACGGCTTTAAGATGCTACATGAGGAAGTCCCTGTTCAACATTTGTCTCCATTCCCTCCATGGCCCTGAAGTGACACTTTTCTAGTCACACAACATCCTTGCTCTTTCTTGAACAGACCAAGCTTCAACCAGTCTGAGGGCCATCACCTCAGCTCTCCCTGCTTCTCAGAAGGCATTTTATCCAAATCTTTAGTTAGCTGTCACCTGCTCTTTCTTTATCCAGCATTAACTCAAAGCTACCTCCACAAAGTGTGCTTTCTCAGTTGCCTTATCTAAAGTAATGCCAATTCTGCCTGTCCCTGCCTTCCTGATCCACAAATCTTTATTTTCATAATACCTATTCCAGTTTTATTTGATTAAGTCTTTATGATCTGTCTCCAACACCACAAATGGTAAGTCCCATATCTATCTTGTTTAGTGCATAACATTGAATACTAGTTTATCATAATTTTTTAAACTAATTTTAAAAAATTAGTCTGCCATGCCTAGAACATATTTATTAAATAAATATGTCATTCAATGAATGAGGGACTAAAATAAAAAATATATAAATGAACATAGTGGAATTTGACTCATCTCCTTCAGCTTTTCTCCTTTCTGATGGTTAAAAGGGAATAGTTACTTCCCCGTGGGAAGGAAAAGAAAGGTATCCATTATTCCCCTGCTTCTTGGGGCTTTATTACAAATAAGTAGGGGACTAAAGAAAATTAGTTTAAAATATTATGATGAACTAAATCTAGTGTTCAATATGATGTAACCCGACTGCCATGTTCTTCAGTCCTTCTCCAAGTAAACACTCATGTAGAGTTTGTTAATTGGTATTAAAAATGAAAGGGGAAAAATACACAGACATCATGTGTATCCAGTTTCACACTTATTAATCAGTATAAAAACTGGCCCCTGTATTGTTCTGCTGTTGGCAAACAGACACAAGAGCAACGGGAAATACAGGTGTTTCAGAGGAAAATGACAGCTGATGGATAGCTCCCTAAGATGAATGTTTTTGAACTATTTTCAAGGCTGTGCTACCTTTTCTCTTCTAAATTGTGGAGACTTGGATTTTGTTTGACTTAAAGCAGAGTCCAGAGATGAGTGACAGTTACCAAATAAAACGGCACCATGCAGTTCAAATTTTAAAAATAGCAACTATGACAATACACATTTTTATATTTCCTTGTGTGAGTGGATTTTATCATTTCTTGTAGTGACTCAGACATTAGGTAAAATAGGTAAGTATCGCTAGACAGGCATCGATAGAAATGGAACAAACAAAGATCAGGAGCAGAATGAAACTCTATTCTTTTCAGTCCTTGACAGTTTCTTTTATTTAAAGTTTCCAAGTATTATGACTGAATGCCACTTTTTAAACCATTGTCATAAAAAACTCATTATCAAGGCCATCATAAACAAAAGGAAAATTGTTTTGTGTTTTTAAAAAAGTAAAGAGTAATTATTAAGGCTGAGCAAAAAAAATCAATTCATTCTTTTTCTTGTTGTTCAGTTCATATTTTTTCTTTACCTTTAGCTTTAAATGATATCTAGTACAGAAGCATGAGGCCATGAAGTTCCTTCATGGTGCTTCTCCTGGGAAAAGCAACAATGAAGAGAAAAAGCTTGGAATGAAAACAGCAAAGATGAAGTCTATATTCAAAAGCATTAGAGAAGCTATAATATTGATAAGCTACACTTCATGTAGGCTATGAATATCTGCATATCTTTTCTGATGCCGAGGCCATACATTTTATGGTGAAGGTTTTGTGTGAAAGCATGCATTGCAGTGCCTCATTTCACTATTATAGGATATAAATACTCACATAGGATATTATTCCTCACAGAGAATCTATAGCTATGCCTGGCACTGTGAGTTTGGTTCCTGAATAGATCACTTAAAATCTGGAGAAGAAGGAGAGAGAGACAGGGAGAGAGGGGAGAAACAGAGAGAGGCAGGGGGAGAGGGAAGGAAGGAAGGAAGGAAGGAAGGAAGGAAGGAAGGAAGGAAAGAAGGAAGGAAGGAAGGAAGGAAAGAAGGGTCAGTGGAGGGAAGATGAAGGGAGGGGAGCCAAGGGAAGGAGAGGAGAACAAGAGGGGAGGGGAGAGGGAGAAGGGGGTGGGGAAGGAGAGGGGAGGAAAGGGAACAGGGAGGGAAGGGAAGGATAAAGGAAGGAAAATAGTTGGTTTAAAAATTAGCAACCATAAAAGCCATAAGTTCATGAAAGAAACAAGTCAAACTTTTTGGCAAAATGTGATAGTTTAATGAAGAAGTCACATCATATGTATTTATCCAGGTAATCTTATTCTGTAATAGAATCCACTACATAGGACTTTGGAAATATTATAAAGCATTGACCTGGTAGCTATTTCAGAGCCCTGTATGTAAGGACTTCCACTTTATTGAAAAATAAGATCCTATGGTATACTTGGAAGGCTGATGGGAGCATCAGCTAAATATTGTACCCTTTGACTTTTTAAATTACATTTTAAGAAAAATGTACTAATTGTTCTATAACCAAAATAGCAACATGGGTTATATTACTATAGACAAGAAACTACCTACAGAAATATATATTTAAACATAAACTCAACACACTCTATGTGACTGCACTTCAGTCATTCTTTTGCCTTTAATAGGAACCACTGGGTCTCACCATTACTATCACATGCCAGAATTAAGTAGCGTATTCCCAGAGGCCAACTCCATTAGAAACACATGGACTCTTTGTCACTCTAGGTCAGCTGTGAACAGGAAGATGACACAAGTGCAGAAAGGCTAAGGAAGTCTTCTCTCCCTAGGTAAAAGGTTCAATGCCATTTTTATCATGCATTTTAAACCAATGACTTTGTCATAATCTCTGGGGAAGCTTCCCATTTACTTAATAAATTATTTATTGGTTATGGTAACTCCAGCATACACAAAAAATTGTTTATTCACAAGCCGTTTGCTGGTGATCTTTATTTGAGGTCTACTTTCTAGTTCCGTCTAATGTCTGTAATGCAAAAATGTTAAATAGCAGTGAAAAAATGGTACAGTAGGGTTAGGTGACTTGATCCAGTTGAAATAGTTATATATACACACAGTATGATAGGCATGTTTAAGCTTCAGACTTCCATTGGCATCACATTCAAAGCATGGACTATATTTAGGATAATCATGTAATTTATGGTCCTGGCCACAACAATTTTGGAAGTAGAAGAGGGCATCATTAATACACCGAAAAAGCAAGCACTAAACTATGTATGTCTCAGGCAAATTGTGTATGGTCACTTAATTATCTCATGATTCTACCAAAGAAAGTTCCATGGTTTCAACTGAAAGCTGGTTTAATTACTGAAAAAACATGCACAGTTCAGGGGAAAATCTAGGTGGGTCAACATAAGTTCACTAGGCCTTAGGGGAGAGACAGATGAGAAGATGTTATATTTATGTGTTTTTTTCTCTTTTAAAATACTGCCTTTGTATTAAATAAAACAATAAAATCTTAAAATTTCTAGTGAAATGGTTGAGTTACATTTTCTCCTTTACCGTAAATTTCATTCCCTATTTAGAAGTATTTATTAAGCTTTAGAACATTCATTTATTAAATAATTCATGCAATCATTAAAAATTACTAATATTTTGCCATGTCTCGGCACAGTTCCCACTGCAAGGGCTACAAAAATGAGTAAGATAAAGTCACTGCCCTAAAAAAGTTACAGAAGATCAAGAGAGTCTATAACAAACAGGGAAATAGGTATATGATAATAATGTTAAAAATTCATACAGCATGTTATGGAAGGTTTTTGAAGACAATGGCTCATTGACACATATGTATTCTGTGAATCGTGCAAAGAGAACCACACAGATATGGTCTTTCCCTCATGAAAACATTTAACTTACATAAGGTTTGAAGCGAGAGAACAGAAACCACAATGAAATTAATGTATAAAATATTTTAGAGAGCAACCATTAAAAATGTGTATTTTTAAAATGTATGAATATTTTTTAAATGTGCCCATTTCAGAAAATGGACCCAATTTCTTCCCTTTCCCCTATATTTTCAACTTACTGAATCTGAATTAGCCTAGAGACCCTATGACAAACAGAATGTTGGGGAACCAAGGTTGGAAGTTTTAAGCCCGAGCTTTAAGAGACCTTATATATGCTTCCTTCTGCTCTGGGGACCCCCTAATATTGCAGCCAAGTGAACAACCAAGGATAATCTCTTGTCTGATAAAAGAGGAGAGCCACGTGGCTGCTCTAGCTGACAATCATCTAACTTGCAGCCTGACCACAGAGTCATGAGTGAGCCCAGAAGAGTCTAGAAAAATATCCAGCAAAACTCGGCACAAATATCCAGAAAAACTCAACATAAAAGGACCATCACAAGAACCAAACATCAGGCAAACAATCACAGTGTCTGGCATTACTTTATACTGCTGAAAGAGGCATTGAAGAGGGTAGGAGAGACAGTCCTGAATGGCCGATGCTACCCCTCCCCTATGCCCTGGCAGCAGCCATGTGGCATGGAGAGACTGTGCACATAGGGGAGGGAGAGTACAGTGACTAGGGATCTTTACATTGAACTCAGTCCTGTCCTGTCACAGCGAAGAGCAAGCCATGCTGAATTCAGCTAGCACTCATGCATTCAGAGAGCATTTGGAACAGACCTAGCCAGAGGGTATTCACCCATCCCTATGGCTAAAACTCCAGTTTCTCAGCAAGCCTTGCCACCGTGGGCCAAAGCGCTCTGGGGCCCTAAGTAAATGTGAAAGGCAGTCTAGGACACAAAGACTGAAATTCCTGGGCAACTCCTAGTGCTGAGCTGGGCTCAGAGCCAGTGGACTAGTGTAGCACATGACCTAGGGAGATACCAGATACGGTGGTTAAGGGAGTGCTTGTGCCACTCCCACCCCAACTGCAGGCAGTGCAGCTCACAGCAACCAAAGTGACTCCCTCCTTCTGCTTAAGGAGAGGAAAGTGGAAGGTAAGGAGGTATTTGTCTTGCATCTTTGATATCAGCTTAGCCACAGTAGGATAGGACAGAGTCTTGAGGTCCCCATTCCAGGCACTAGCTCTTGGATGACATTTCTAGACACACTCCAGGCCATAGGGAACCTAGTGCCTTGAAGGGAAGGGCTCAGTCCTGGCACAATGCATCACTTCCTCACTAAAAAGCTCTTGGGCCCTGAATAACCAGCGGCAATACCAGGTTGTATGACACAGGCCTTGGGCTCTGAGACATGCTGACTTCAGGTGTGATCCAGGACATTCCTAGCTACAGTGGCTATGGTGAAAGAAACCTTCTGTTTCAGAAAAGCAGAGGTAAAAATAAAGGAGATTTGTCTTGCACCTTAGGTATTAGCTTAGCCACAGTGGTGTAGAGAAACAAGTAGGCTCTTGTGGTCCCTGAGTTCAGGCCTAGGCTCTTGGGCACCATTTCTGGACCTGCTCTGGGATGGAGAGAAGTCTGCTTTCCTAAAGGCTGTGTCTCAGGCCTGACAGGATTCACCACATGCTGACTTAAGAGCCCCTGGGCTCTGCGTGAGCACTGGTGGTGGTCTGGCAGAATCTGGCACGTGACAGTAATGGTGAGTCCCAGTGGTTCACACTAAAGGCAAAAGAACAAGTGAAGTGCAGTCATGTTGAGTTTATGTTGGTATTTTGGTTATTAGGATAATTGGTAAAATTATCTTAAAATTTTAAAAGTCAGACTGTGCAATATTTAGCTGATGTACCCATCAGCCTTCCAATACCATGGTATCTTATTTTTTTAATAAAATGAAAGTCTGCACATACAGGGCTCTGAAAGTCTGTACATACAGTCTAAACTACTCTTATTTTAAGTAGAAAAACTTAGTGATGGACCAACCAAAAATAACAACTACAAGCACTTTTCAAGACACAGACAGAATAAGACATGAAGAGAAATAACAAAAAGTTAAAAAGTGGGAGGCAAAATTAAAGTGTAAAGCTTTTATTGGTTTTGTATTTGTGTGTTTGTTTATGCAATCAGTATTGTCATTAGTTTAAAATAATGGGTTATAAGGTAATATTTTCAAGCCTCATGGTAACCCTAAAGCAAAAAACATACAACATATACACAAAAAATAAAAATCAGGAAATTAAAGCATACTACTAGAGAAAAAAAAAATCACATTCCCTTAAAGGAAGACAGGAAGAAAAAGAAGATCAAAAAACAACCAGACAATAAATAACAAAATGGCAGGAGTAACTCTCTACTTGCCATTAATTTAATGTAAACAAACTAAACTCTTGCCTAAAGTAATATAGGCAAATAATCAAAAGACATAGACTGTCCAAATGGATAAAGAAAAAGCAAGAGCCAATGATCTATTATCTATTGCCCACAATAAGAACACTTCACATATAAAGACTGAAAATAATGGCATGGAGAAAGACATTCCATGCCAGTGGAAATCAAAAAAGAAGAAAGAATAACAATACTTATAACAGACAAAATATATTTCAAAACCAAACCTGTAAGAAGAGACAAAGAAGGTCATTAACTAGAAAAAGTCAGTTCAACAAAAGGATATAATGATTGTAAATAGATATGCACCCACCACTGAAGCACCCAGATATATAAAGCAAATCTTATTAGAGCTAAAGAGAGACAAATTCCAATACAGTAACAGCTGGAGACTTCAACACACCACTTTCAGCAGTAGACAAAAATAAACAAAGGAACATAAGACTTAATCTGTACAATAGACCAAATAGACCCAATAGATATTTACAGAACATTTCATGCCACCACTACAGGAAAAAAAGAGAGAAGACCCAAATAAATAAAATCAGAGATAAAAAGGAGACATTACAACTGATATTACGGAAGTTCATGATCACTAGTGGCTACTGAGACAACTATATGCCAGTAAATTTCAAAATCTAGAAGAAATGAATGAATTCCTAGACATATAAACCTACCAAGATTGACCCATGAAGAAATCCAAAACCTGAACAGACTGAATAACAAGTAATGAGATTGAAGACATAATAAATAAGTCTCCCAAGTAAAAAAAAAAAAAAAAAAAAAAAAAAAAAAAAAGACTGGTACACATGGCTTCACTGTTGAATTCTACCAAACATTTAAAGAAGAACTAACACCAATCCTACTCAAACTATTCTGAAAAATAGAGGAAGAGAGAATATTTCCAAACTCATTCTATAAAGTCACTATAACTCTTGATACCAAAATCTGACAATGACACATCAAAAAACTGAAAATTACAGGAGATAGAGAGTAGAAGGATGATTCCCAGAGTCTGGGAAGGGCAATGAGGGGGAGGAGGGAGGTTGGGATGGTTGATGAGTATGGAAAAAAATAGGTGGAAAAATGAATAAGACCTAGTATTTGATAGCACAACAGAATGATTATGGTTAATAATAAATTAATCAGACATTTAAAAATAACTAAAAAAGTATAATTGGATTGTTTATAATACAAAAGCTAAATACTTGAGGGGATGGATATTCCAGTCTCCATCATGTGATCATTATGTACTGCATGCTTGTATTGAAATAGCTCATGTACTCCATAATATATATACCTACTATGTTCCTATAAAAATTAAAAATAAAACATTCTTTAAAAAACAAACTGGATTATATGTAAATCCACACACATACAAATATGTGTATACATAAATAATTATATTTTTATTGAAATATATATGTGCACATGGGCCTCAGGTTTTACATATGCATTATCTTACATATACAGACATGTATATAGACATGCATGTCTTATGAATATATATTTGTATTTGTATGAATACAGACACACAAAAAATACTTTAGTGTCTTTGTTAAAATTTTTCTTTTTTTTTTTTTTTTTTTTTTTTTTGAGACGGGGTTTCGCTCTTGTTACCCAGGCTGGAGTGCAATGGCGCGATCTCGGCTCACCGCAACCTCCGCCTCCTGGGTTCAGGCAATTCTCCTGCCTCAGCCTCCTGAGTAGCTGGGATTACAGGCACGCACCACTATGCCCAGCTAATTTTTTGTATTTTTAGTAGAGACGGGGTTTCACCATGTTGATCAGGACGGTCTCGATCTCTTGACCTCGTGATCCACCCGCCTCGGTCTCCCAAAGTGCTGGGATTACAGGCTTGAGCCACCACGCCTGGCCTTGTTAAAATATTTAATAAGTAATTTAGCGGGCCGGGCGTGGTGGCTCAAGCCTGTAATCCCAGCACTTTGGGGGGCCGAGGCGGGTGGATCACGAGGTCGATAAATCGAGATCGTCCTGGTCAACATGGTGAAACCCCGTCTCTACTGAAAATACAAAAAATTAGCTGGGCATGGTGGCGCATGCCTGTAATCCCAGCTACTCAGGAGGCTGAGGCAGGAGAATTGCCTGAACCCAAGAGGCGGAGGTTGCGGTGAGCCAAGATCGTGCCATTGCACTCCAGCCTGGGTAACAAGAGCGAAACTCCGTCTCAAAAAAAAAAAAAAAAAAAAAAAAAATTAATAAATAACTTAGCAAAATAGCAAGATTTTTGAGGGATTAAAATTACATAACAAATTACTCATTTGCTGTTTGATCCTATGATTCCCAGGCAGGTTCAGACTCCTTTCTTCAGTGGTCTTATTGCTCCTGAAAATGTGCAAATTTTTTTTTTTTTTTTTTCGAGACAGGATCTTGCCATGTCATCCAGACTGGAGTGCAGTGATGCAATCTCGGCTCACTGCCTCCCGGGTTCAAGCTATTATCCTGCCTTCATCTCCTGAGTACCTGGGATTGCAGGCACCTGCCACAGCACCCTGCTAATTTTTGTATTTTTATAGAGATGGGGTTTCACCATGTTGGCCAGACTGGCCTCAAACTAACCTCAGGTGATCTGCTGGCCTTGGCTTTCCGAAGTGCTGGGATTACAGGCATGAGACACTGGGCCCCACTGTGAATTTTAACAGGAGCCCAGAGTTCTTCTTTTCCTTTCTTCTATCAACTTATCAGAAAGAGTTTCTGCCAAACACCCCCACTCCCAAAACAGAAGAGATGAATGACTAGTGTTTCTTATGTTGACTGTATGAAACTGCTATTGGATGTGTTCATACGTGGAGAGCGCACTGTTTAAAAGAGGTACCCAAGTGTTGGCCACTGTTACTCTCAGAGCCCCAGATGATGAACAATTGTGCTAAATAGCTATAAAAGCAATAGCACAGTGGGGGAAAATGTTGGTGTGGTGGGAAGAGAAAGGCCCTTACAAATGCTCAGCTTGACATATCTCCTCTTAGCTGAGTTACTGTGAAGATTGTGTTTCCATGTATTGAAATAGCTTCAGATGTATATGGCTTAAGTATTTTTTGAAAGAAAAAAAAAACCTGTGTTACATCTCTCTCTATAAATTTATTTCACTAGAATTGCTAAACTCAGCAGCTAGAGAAAAGAGAAATTTTGACCAGAAGTTCAGGGAAATGACCTAGGAGGCAACTATGTAGAAACATTGTATCTACTTAAGTAAAGATCTGCTGGGTTAAACACTTCCTATACATTCTTACTTAGGAGTAAATGACTCATAGTAAATAAAACACATACAATTGGGTATTTCAAATGTATCATCTAAGATGAATTGAGATGACCTGGAGATTACAGACTTAAAGCATGAAGTCAATACTGAAAATAAATGAAGCATTGGAATTATGGATGGCTCAATTCTAGGCCCTCTTTTTTTTCTTACTCTGTTCTCTCTATGAAACCACTTTCTTGCCACATTAAACTGACATGCTACTAACCCTTGAGTTTATGTTTTTTAGCCAGAAATCTTTTTATTTCTGTACCTGTATATTCACTTGACTATGTGACTTTAAAATGTCACAAAGATACTGGATTCTCACTGAGTTCATAATTGAAATGATGGTTTTCTCAGCAAGATTGGATTCCCTTCCACTTTCCTTTATTGGCAAATGTCCCAGCCATCCATCCAGTTTTGCGACTGAGAAATCTGGAAATTATTTGTGACACTTGGCATTTCCTCACTCCAGATCTGGTATTTATAAAGTCCTATCCGTTTAACTTACTACAACCTCAGGAAGTATCCACATATCTCCCTCTCGCTGTCATTTTCCTGGTACAGTGTATTAGCAAGGGTTCTCCAGAAGAACAGAACTAATAGGATCTATGTCTATATGAGAGGGAGTTTGTTAAGAATTGACTCACATGATCACAAGGTAAAGTCTCACGATAGGCCATCTGCAAGTTGAGGAGCAAAGAAGCCATTGGTGGATCAGTCCAAGTCCTAAAACCTCCAAAGTAGGGTAGCCGACAGTGCAACCTTCACTCTGTGGGTAAAGGCCCAAGAGCCCCTGATAAACCACTGGTGTAAGTCCAAGAGTCCAAAAGCTGAAGAACTTGGAGTCTGATATTCAAGGGCAGAAAGCATCCAGTGTAGGAGAAAGATGAAGGCTGGAAGACTCAGCAATTCTGCTCTTTCATCTCCTGCCTGCTTTATTCTTGCCTGCCTGGCAGCTGATTTGATGGTGCCCACCCAGATTGAGGGTGTGCCTTCCTCTCCCAGTCAACTGACTCAAATATTAATCCCTCTGTCAACACCCTCACAGACATGCTCAGGAACAATACTTTGCATTCTTCGATCCGATCAAGTTGACACTCAATATTAAGCATCACACGCAGCTGCTATCAATCCTGCCTGGACTGCTTCCACAGCCTCCAGCTGTTCCTCTCCATAGCTAGCCTTATCCTCTAACCCTCCCTCTCCACGGCAGCTAGCATCATCTTGTAAAAATGCGAATATGATCATTTTTCTATTCAAAAGTCTTCAGTAGCTTCTTTTATAATTACCGAGACAAAAAATATTCATCATGGTCTAGAAGGTGTTGTATGAACTGAACTGTGCCCTTTTTTCTAGCTGATTCTTCTCTCTTTTGAGTTCAGATATTCAGGTGATTCAGGCGAAGTAATACCTTTGTTTCTAGATATAAGACACACCCCTGTCTGCATTGTTGGGTATAAGTTACTCTCTTTGCTTCCACCCCATCCTCATCTTTCTCCTCCAGTAATTCCTACTCACTTTCACATCTTAGCTGAGGTATGACTTCTTCAGGAAACTTGTTCCTGACCTTTATGTCCCAGACTAGTAAGATTCCCAGCTTAGCTTTATCATTCACATTATTTTTCTTTCAGAACAGTTGTAATTAGCAATTAAATACTTTGTTAGATTGGCTGTCTGGATTTATGCTGGTCAATAAGGTAGCCAGTAGCACATAAAGATATATAAATTTACTTAAACATTTTAAAAATTTTGTTCTTTAATCAACCTATCCACTTTTCAAGTGGTCAATAGCCACATTATCTACTTATTACTGTATCAGACACTGAAAATACAAAACGTTTCATCACTGCAGAAAGTTCTGGGCAGTATAGGTCTTGATTCTAAGCTGTGTGAGAGTAGAGTCAATACCCATTAGCTCAGCATTAAAAGCCCTTTCTAGTAGATGCCAAAATATATATAAATAATCAGTTTGTTATTGAAGGGAAATCTCCCCAGCCTTTAGATCAAGCTTTTTAATTCTATATTTTGAAATGATTTGATTACAATTCTTCATACTGGATTTGTTTACTTCCTAAAAGATTAATGAATCTGTTCATATGCTCATGTCATCATGGTTTAATATAGCTTACATTCATGGTCCCATTTTTAATTCAGTATTGTCCTATAACTCATAGCTAAAATTTTCCTAAATCTGAGTCTAGGTACTGATGATTTAGTAACATCTCAAGATTAAGAACCTCTGTGGTTTAAGGGCAAACAATTCTCTTCAAGTGTTCCTAAATCACATCTGCCTCTCCTTTTAAATTGCAGTATCACCTTTTTCTTGTGTAGATTGATTATGGGCCAGTTGGCTCTCATCCATATCTTTAAATCAAGCATGGACTGGTAGAGCAAGCAGGTTGCAGAAAGAATGAGAAACAAGGCCAGAGAAGCTCATCTTAAGTCATTCTATCACAGTCTTGAGTCAGGATACCTGCTAGTCTGTCACTTCTACAGGAGCAACTAGAGCATGGGTTCGCCTGGAACCCTTATTTTTCCCTGACTTTCCACTAAAATATAGAGGACTTTTAAAAGTCCTGATTTGAAGAAAGACATTATTTGTATGAATGTGGGATCCAAATTCCTAACCACTTTGAAATCAAATGAACTGTCTAAGAGGCCCTGGAGCATTTATATCTGATCTACCACCTAAAGCCAGACACAGCCTGGCCCCTTCTATGGACTGATGTTAGGGCCTCAGTAAACTTTTTGAAAGAACCTCAGAGATTCTCTGAGATGACACAGAAACCTAAACAATTAGAGGGCACCAGATTCCATTCAAAAAGAGATGAACTTTAGTGAATAAAGATTTGTCATATGTCAAAAAGCATCTGCACTTAAGAAAATGAATTCCTTTGGACAATAACAATTCAGTGAATATACAACTGTTTTCAATTAACATGGACTCCCTTGATTTTAAAAACTTAGCCTCATAGTATAGACAAGAACCAGATTCCTCCAGAGTGTAAGAGTAGGAAATATAGTTCATAAAACTTTAGAATTAGAATGCTGAGTCTAAGCAGAGATAATTGTTTGGATTTTTGTTTTATTTTATCATTTGCTATATCCATGGTTAGAAGGATTGAAAATTAACATCAAAAGATGACTCTCTGGCACTTCTAGATTCTTTGTTCCTAATTATGCATATAATAAGTGTATAATTATTTCATATAGATTTTTCTTTCGAGATGAAATCTTGCTCTGCAACCCAGACTGGAGTTCAGTGGGGTATCTTGGCTCACTGCAACCTCCGTCTCCTGGGTTCAAGTGATTTTCATGCTTCAGCCTCCCAAGTAGCTAGCATTGCAGGCATGCACCACCATGCCCAGCAAATTTTTTGTACAGACAGGGTTTCACCATGTTGGCCAGGCTGGTCTCAAACTCCTGACCTCAGGCAATCTACCCACCTTGGCCTTTCAAAGTGCTGGGATTACAGGCATGAGCCACTGTGCCCAGCCCTATATAGATATTATTCTACAGTGTTAGATCATTTACTCTCAGTTAACTTTTATAAAGTTCAAATTAACCAATACTGATAACAAAATAAAATGTAGACAATCTTAAGTATTAAATGTATTAACGCTCATCCAAATCACACAGGGATAAGGGAAGGGAAGAAGAGGACAAATCAATGAAAAGTAGTAGAAAGTCTGGTAGCATCCACATAGCCACCACTCTTGCAACATGGTTCCGTAAGAGGTATATGTCTTTATTAGCATTTTGATAAAATTGCAAGATAGTATACAAAATGAGTAATGTGGACTTTAGAATCACCAGGTGCTAAATTTAAATTTTTATTCTACAGCTAAGTAAAAAATTATTTAACCTTTTCCACTCTTCATCTCTATGGTACAAGGATACTCATTCTCCAGGATAATTGTTAAGCCTTTGTGTTTCACATGAAAGCACCTACCACATTGCAGGTTCATAACAGGCATCCATTAAATAAAAACATTGTGCTTAAAAAATAAAATTATGTTTATATGGGTAATTTATTAAATAACTTGAGCATAACTTATTAGCACATAGCTACTAGAAAAAATGTAGTTAATATAGTTTTAAAAATACTTTAGGATCAGAAGAAATGTCTCCTAGAGTACTGTATTCACCAGCCTCCTCACATCTAATTTAGTCAATATCTGGATATTTCTAAAAGTGTAGACTAGATATGTGCTTCTATAAAATTCAATTTATTTTAGTTGTTATCTAGACATTTGAAATTTTTGAGAAATTATTTGGTGGTGTGGATATTATAGACCAAATATGAATGGGTATTATTTTAAGGCTGAAAAATATTTGCCAAATTTAATGAAAACATTTCTGAATGAAGTTGACTTTTTTACAGCCCACAATCTTCGTTCCTTGTTAAAACTCATGCATTTGGGAAGGGCTAGAAGTAAATGAAGTAAAATATTTTGTAAGTAATATCTTCATTAGCTGTTTATTTATTTATTTATTTATTTATTTATTTATTTATTTATTATGGAGTCTTGGTCTGTCGCCCAGGCTGGAACACAGTGGAGCAATCTTGGCTCAATGTAACCTCTGCCTCAGGGGCACAAGTGATTTTCCTGCCTCATTCTCCTGAGTAACTGGGATCACAGCCATGTGCCACAATGCCTGGCTAATTTTAAAAATATTTTTAGTAGAGACGGGGTTTCACCATGTTGACCAGGCTGGTCTGAAACTCCTGACCTCAAATGATCCTCCCACCTTGGCCTCCCAAAGTTCTGGGATTACAGCATGAGCCACCTTGCCCAGCCCTTCATTAGCTTGTAAAGTTACTAGACAGCATTATGTTTGTCATGTTTTGGGACTGCCCATCTTTTTATATGTACTCAGAGCAACTACAATACTGAAATTTTTAGCAAGAAATTGAGAATACCTTCAAAGGAGAATTTCCATATAAATGCTTAAACTGTTTTTGAGAAAATATATTCTAAATCCAGGGAATCTTTGCTACAGTCCTGGTAAATTGGCTCAAACTGTATTTGGAAAGTTTCTTGGTTGAGGCATATTATGTCCCTAACGGTTTAGAACTCAACAGTCACACATTTTGTAAAAAGCAAATTACAATAGACCTTATCCATTCTAAAAAATACATCACACCCATTATCTGATTTCATATGAAAAACAGTGTGCACTGTATAGCTGGAAATATGATTTTACATGGCGCACACAAAGTAATACGGGTACCCAAAAATGGCTCTTTAAGAATTCCCCCCTTACTGATCCCCCCAACTCACATAGGATGAGGTTTTGGCAGAATAATCATTTGTGTTTTCTAAATGAAGCCATTTTGTGCCAATTGAGTTTTCCTTCTTTCTTCTTTTCTTGGTAACTAAAGAAGGCCAAATGCATTTCATGGTTTGAAAAATAAACATTGCTACTGGCTTGAGGCCTAGCCCACCAAGTATTGGCTTGTAGTTAGTTCATTTTGTCAGTCATTGGTATACCCAGAAAATGAAAGAATATTCTGTAATAGGAATGCCAACAGATAGCTAGTGTGATACAACTCTCATGTAACTGTCTTGACTATTTTCTTTTTTTATCTAGTCGTCTTAAGATGATCTAAATCTATCTACTTCTGGCTGTCAGTCTCCACATATTCACCTTTGCTGCCAATGTGGTGTCACCCATCTATGACTGTATTTTTGGTTTCTTGCTCTCGGTCTCTAATTTGTAGATCCAATTTTCTACTTCTCCAAAGACTCCCACACCAAGTACTCTGCCATTAACTGCTGATGTGGAAAGCTGTCAAAGATTCTTTCAAAATGTAAGTGTTTTGTGAAAAATTGTGTCGTTTGCTACAGAAACATTTTTATATTTTATCAACAATATGATTACTTTTGTGTTTTCACTTGGAGCCATACATCTTAAAGGTTAACAGAGTAAGGATGCACTCCATTTTAAAAACGAATAAAAATAGAGGCTAGAGGATAGATCCTCAAATAAAAAGAATAACCAGTAAATATTTCTATAGCTGAGATGAATAAATACCTAATATCATTAGAAAACTTGTTAAGATTATAACATTTGATCAATTCCTAAAACAATAAAACTGGAAAACTTTGGCATTTTCTCAGATTTCCAACAAAGAGAAAAAATATCAAATCACTTATTTTTTTTTTAATGCTACCAAGTAAAAGTTTTCTATATGTTAAATGCTCAAACAACTTTAGAAACAAAAGCTTATACTCTCGAGAACATGTCCTTGTAAGATAGTTAATCTAAACACAAATTAAATATAAAAAGATTAAGTTATTTTAAATTAAACTTACTTATTG
The DNA here is from genome assembly GCF_048565385.1 of Saimiri boliviensis. Taxonomy (NCBI): domain Eukaryota; kingdom Metazoa; phylum Chordata; class Mammalia; order Primates; family Cebidae; genus Saimiri; species Saimiri boliviensis. Next base: position 93,479,437 of record NC_133453.1, read on the forward strand.
TAAAGCACAGTAAAATATTTGATGTGGCAAGACAGGATCCAGACAGGACAATGAAGACAAGCATTTAGGGGTCCACACAATTAATAAAAAAGCATTTAGATAATCTTTGTTTCTTTACTCGAAGCAATAACTGGAACACAATGTCCTAAAACATTAGTAAGTTAAACAAAAGCATTAGAAAAAAAAAAGCAATTCGGGTATAAGGTAGACAGGATGTTAAAAAACAAGACAAAACAAGAATAATCCTAATCTTGCATTTTTACTTCTGCATTACCTATTATTACCTGAAAAAAAAAGTTTCATGATTTTGTTCCACAGAAAAACCAAGGACGCCATACAATAGAAAAAGCTACTACATTTAAGTAAGTTTGGGAAATTCTGCAAAACATATCCCTGTTTTAGACATTCAGATTAGCATATCAATGTAAACATATTTTACTGTATTAAGTGTGAAATTCCCTTCATATACTAGATCGTGGAAGACTTTTAACAGAGTTACTTACTACAGACTCTCTCCTGCAGAATGCACATCGACAAATGTTGGCTAAACCTAAAACTCCTCCTTTTAGGATGTAATTTGTTCTTAATTTGAATTTCAAGAGATTTTTCTTGTCCATCTTTTTTGTGTGTGTTACACCACAAAGCTTATCCAAGTTTTTGTTTGTTTAAACAGGTGAAAATGGAGAATATAGTGTAGACATGAAGCATATCAAATCATAGTTTTGTTTTTTTTTTTTCACAAAAATCATATAGACGTTTTCTTTTCTTATTGTCTTTCCATAGATATTTTCTGAACCAATATTTTCTATAATTGTTTATAATATATGAATCAATCACATTACAGAAAGATGAAGCAGAAATACTGTACAGGTGATATATTGTTCAAATAAAACTTACAACAATGCTAATTTGAAATTTTAGTAATAATAATTATTATTCTTCAGAATTCAGCATAAATTACACACAATTTGAAATCTTAATTAAAATTACCATTACATTACATTATCCCACAAATTCTAAAGCTTGCTTTTCTCCATTACTTCTGAAAATGTTACTAGAAGAATTTCCTAACCATTATTAAAATTTAACTGTTTGCATTTGTAAATTTTCTCACACTTGTGGAAAGTAAAACTATTGGCATTAATTTCTTATTTCCCTAGGGTACTGCATACATAGTGAGTCCTGCAATGCTACCCATCTTACTCATCTCCATGTGAAGGATTGACTGAGGAACTAAACTATTGTTTAGATGTCTACCAGTGAGGATGGAACTTAATATTAAAAGCCTGTGATGGATAGAGATATTGACTGCTTTTCACTTTTAATAAATGTGATATTTATTTTTAATAGGGAGATAGTAAAACCCTCTTATACAACCTAACATAATCACCCATACAGAGTGCCTCTTTCTCAGGGAGCTCTATGCTAGAAACCTACAACTCAAAGTGCTCTAAGAAATCTCTAAATGCCCATCAGTGATAGACTGGATAAGGAAAATGTGATATATATACACCATGGAATACTATGTATAAAGTTTAAAAGGAACAAGATCATGTCCTTTTTAGGGACATGGATGGAGCTGGAAGCCATTATCCTCAGCAAACTAACACAGGAACAGAAAAGCAAACATTACATGTTCTCACTTGTAGGTGGGAGCTGAACAATAAGAACACATGGACACATGGAAGGGAATAACACGCAAGAGGACCTATCATAGGGCCAGGGAGTGGGAAAGAATCAGAATAAACAGCAAATGCATGTGGAGCTTAATACCTAGGTGATGGGTTGATAGGTGCAGCAAACGAACATAGCACATGTTCACTTATGTAACAAACTTGCACATCTGCACATGTATCCCAGAATTCAAAATTAAATTCAATTAAATTTTTCTTTTCTTTTTTTTTTTTTTTTTTTTTTTAGGCGGAGTTTCACTCTTGTTACCCAGGCTGGAGTGCAATGGCGCGATCTCGGCTCACCGCAACCTCCGCCTCCTGGGTTCAGGCAATTCTCCTGCCTCAGCCTCCTGAGTAGCTGGGATTACAGGCACGCACCACCATGCCCAGCTAATTTTTTGTATTTTTAGTAGAGACGGGGTTTCACCATGTTGACCAGGTTGGTCTCGATCTCTCGACCTCGTGATCCGCCCGCCTCGGCCTCCCAAAGTGCTGGGATTACAGGCTTGAGCCACCGCGCCCGGCGAATTAAATTTTTCTAAAAAAAAAAAAATCTCCTTTCCCCCATTTCCAGACTATGTCCTTGTCCTTCTGATACCTTGTCAGGGCTATGATTCACCTGAGATTACTTTTCTCTCATGAGAGTCCAACATCTAAATGTGGACCTTCTAAGAGTCCACATTCTATACAACCTACAGCTGTCACAAACCACTGTATTTTCCTTAATGAGAGAGTGCGAAATAAAATATGAGTATATGGGAATGCATGGCTGATGGAAACATGGACAAGATCCAGAGTCTCGCTTCTCTGCTGTCACAAAGTTTTCCCCCATTAGAAAAAGAACAGAGATTGAAAACAACATTTTTAAAGGAGATTTCATGAATCAAGGAAACTTCTAAAAGCAACAATAGTTTCATAAAGTGACGGCGAGGCAGAGAAAGATCAGGAAGGAATGATCACACAAAGCCAATCTATGAAATATTGATATTATCAATTTAAAAATGTGAATGAAATAAGTTCGTTGGCTTACTTTATTACTTCTTAGCTAATTTTAATCCAGTGAATCTCTTAGAAACATGATCTAAATTTAGCATTTTGTTCCTGCACCATTATTTAAATAAAGGTTTCTGAGTCTTTAATCTTGCTGGCTGGAAAATGAAATTATTTTGTAGAAGCTTTTAAAGCAGGAGCACTGTAACTCTCTTTCATGAAAAAACATGATGTAGCAGAAAAGATCAAAGATGTATAGGGAAGTTCTTTTTCCTCTTTTTGAAAGCTGATGCCCATGGCTTTCACTAATTGAAAATGTTCTTTACAAAAACAGACCTGTAGGCAGTCTATTTGCAGCCACCAGCATTAACTGCACATCTCTGTAACTTCCTGCTTTTAGAAACTAAGAGATCAATGGAGCTGGATGCTGACAATTTGAGGTGGACTTCACTAATTTGTAATGACATGGGCGTGCAGAAAAACAAGTAATTACCTAGCCATTATCTTTCATAATTTCAAGTGATACAACTGACACTATCATTATCCATGAGTAAGGATAAGAAAAAAAAAAGAAAAGAAAAAACTCAGTGGTCATTAACATTGAAAACACTTACGGTTCATTTTTACTGAGAAGCTCTTTTCGATGCAGCAAATTTCACAAATTAACTGTGTGTGTGCACGCGTGTGTATGTAATCATTGCTATTGATGTTCCAATGCTGAACCCTACAAAGTGCCTTGTTAGAAATATCAAATATGTCATTAGATTAAATGTTTAATAATATTACTTCAAAATACTGAATCTAGTCTTCATGAGTTTCCATGAGACATTAGCAAAAGAATAAAAAGGCTGTATGACTGTGCTTGGGAAAGGATGTTGTTTTATTTTTATTTTTAATCTGAATTAGAACTTTACAATTTGTAAATGTTCACAGTACAGAAGAGTCTAACAGTAGAGAAGAGTCGAATCTATTATTCGTCCAGGTCTACATAATTTTAATCTCAGCATTACCGATATATTTTTAAATCTTTGAAGTAAAAAACTATATAGCTACATTTCTTTGCTGATATAGGCAAATTGATTTTTGTTGCTTTTACATCTAAATTGTCCTTTTTCATTACATTCAGATGAATGGACTTTGAATTTCAGATCAAAGTCTGCAGTTTGGCCTCTTAGGAAAAATGTGTGGGTAAGGGAGGGTGGTTTTGAACTTTATTCAGTTGGCTTAAGTGAATTATAAACTTTGATAAAAAGTCACATTTTATTAGACGTATTTAATTAAATGGGAACCTGTATTCTTTTATTATCTTTTTCTCTCTATCTTCAGATCATATTACAAAACTTACTTTCAAATAAAAGCAATTGTTTAAAACAGTAATACATGATGGTAAAAAAAATCATTCAAAAAGTAATATTTAAAAACAAAGAAAACAAGTCTCACCATTCGAAAATAGCCATAGAAATGCTTTGGTGCAGTTCCTCCCAATCTGTTGTCTAGGAAGAAATGGGCACCTCTATTCTCTTCATGACAGCTGGAAAAATTCGTGGTACCATATGGAAACACATGAGTCACTCCCCCTTGAAAAACCCTCACTGAGGGCCAATCACTTGACTCAAACTCCAATATTATTTCCTTAGCCCACAAGGTCCTGCATAATTTAGTTGCCTACTCATTCTCTGACCCTAGAACTTTAACAGGAAATTCTACTGATTATCTTATAAATGATCTCGTCAGTTCTTTATACCATGACCTTCAGATTCCTACTTTGGCATTATCTAGGATGACCAAAATTGTCCCACTTTTAAACCAGAAAGTTCCACATCCCACCCACATCTTCAGCTCTCAGAAAAAAGGATAATCCTAGAATAAGGATATTAATTACACTTTCAACATGGCAGTCATGTTAAGTCATTTTAAAAGATACTCTGAATAACAATTGTTCTTAAGGTCATAAAACTGTGTTTCACAGTACGATTTATTGATGTTGTATTTTCCCCACTAATTTTGAATGCCATCTTTATTAATAAAGACAAAATAAATAATAAATCTAAAAAACAGTTTTATGCTATCTATTCTCATTCATTAATCTGTAAATCTGCATTAGGAATAAGACTATACTTCCTGAGTACCTCTAACATTATAACATGCTATATTACGTAGGAATAGAAGTATCTCTCTTATTTTTTCCTTTAATATTCTATTTTGGTTCATTTGTTTTTAATATCAATTCCAAAATATGTTGACGAATTATAAAAAATGCTACTGCATTAAAATAGAAATTTGAATTTCATAGAATGTACAGCTTAATTTGAGAAAAATGCCTGTAGTAGTACTATAGAAATTCTATAGTCAGAAACATATTCATGTAATCCAATTATTGTAATGACTTTTGGTAATATATATTCATATATAGATACTAAGAGTAAAAGAAAAATTGATGCATCTTGTATCCTCAACTACAAAAAAGAAGACACAGTGCCTGGCAGGCTTTTGGGAATTCTTGTGATAGTATATTCCATCCAGAACTTATCAATATATGAAATTATCTCCTTTATGTGATAATTTGCCTATTTAAAATATAGGTCTTTAATGTAAGCTTCATGAGAGAAGAAAAATTCTGTATCTTCAATATCTAAAATTGCATCTGGCTCAATGGCATATGAAGGGTAGGGTGGTAGAAACCATGAGCCCAGGATGCAGGAATGGAAGGGAAATAATAAGAGAATTTTAAACAAAAAATAAACCACCTACAAGTTAATTTGCTTTTCATCATATACCAGTATTAACAAGAGATATGAATAATAAAATCACACTCTAAAATCACCCTCTAACAACCATTTTGGTGTAAGTGACAAAGAATTACTGCAGTAACTATTAGTTTGTATAATAAAAAAATTATTTTTTTGCTTAATTATTTTATTTTCCTTAAAAAACATAATATTTAACTCAACTATGATATAACTTATATAATTGAAGATAATTCTCACAATTCCCAGTTCCAGTTAGTTCATGACTCAAAAAAAAGGGGTGGGGGATGGTGACCAGCTACATGTGTTTAATTAAGATAGTAAATTTATTGAGGTTTAGAATTACTGAAGATTCCTTCTGATTCCATTTCTGTTACTAAATGAGGGGCTACTTTATATTCCTGCATTTGAACAGTGGTTATAAAAATTACAACAAACAAGCAATGAAATAGAACCTAAGTTACTTTACTTCTGCCATTGTATGTGGCCCCTTGGGGGTACATACAATGTATGTAAAGTTACTTTACTTCTGCCATTTTATGTGTGTTTAGACTTAAGACAGAAAAAATGTGAACTGTGGGGTGCAGTATTTTTATTTGGTAAGTGAAATTTTAATTCATTCATGAAATACATTACTGAATTTAGATATCATTCATATGAATTTTCTCTTCTTTTTTAAATAAATTTTTAGTTTCTCATTACTAACATCTTATGTTAGCATGGTACATTTATCACAATTAACTAATACCGATACATTATTATTAACTAAACCTATAATTTAGTCATATTTTCTTAGTTTTTATGTGAGGTCTTTTTTGTTTCAGGGTCCCATTCAAAACAGAGCATTACCATTAGTCCTCATACGTCCTTGCCTATGACAATTAGGAAGGGGTACTTTAAAAAATCATCACAAATGTGCTGTGTGGACTAATGGTGGCCTGCTGACCAAGAGATATTTCAAACTCTTCCTAAAGGTGTTGAAAAAAATCTTTCAAAGCAAATTCTTTTAAAAAGAAAATCTTTTGAATATTGGAAGTTCAAATATATACAAAAGGAGATAATAGTATAATGAAATTCCATGTGCTTATTACAGGCAAATTAATTTTCATACATTAAAAAATAAATATATTCACTTTAGCATATTTGTGAGAAGTCTGTTGAAAAATCAAATCATAAAATTTCATAGCTTTTAGACAATAAAATTCACTGGCCTTTGTTACGTCCTGCCTTATGGAAGTTTAGGTCTTCAATTTCCTTTTTTCTTATCTAATTTATTTCTTTTGCTATTGTGTTAGGCCATTCTTGCATTGCTATAAAGAATTACTTGAGACTGGGTAGTTTTTATTTTTTATTTTTTTTAGTTATACTTCAAGTTCTGGGGTACATGTGCAAAACAAGATTGTTTGTACATAGGTATAAACGTGCCATGATGGTTTACTGCCTCCATCACTGAGACTGGCTAGTTTTTAAAGAAAGGAGGTTTAATTGGCTCATCGTTCTGTACAAGCATGACACTGACATCTCCTTGTCTTCTGGGGAGGCCTCAGGGAGCTTTTCTCATGGCAGAAGGCAAAGCCAAAGCAGTCACCTCACAAGGTGAAAGCAGTAGCAACAGAGAGAGTCGTGGGGGTGGGTTGGTGGGGAGAAGACACCACACACTTTAAAAAAAACAGATTGCACAAGAACTCACTCACTATTGCTAAGACAGTACCAAGCTATTAAGGGATTCCCCCACATGACCCAAATACTTTCCACCAGCCCCACCTCCAACACTGGGGATTATATTTCAACATGAGGTTTAGAGGGGCCAACATTCAAACTGTATCAACTATCATTCAAATTCTACTCTAGAATGAAAGGTGGACATTTCAATTTTTTTTTTAAAAAGGGTATTATGGCCTATCAACATGGCTGTGCACTCATCAATAATAATTATTACTATTAGGACTATATAATAAGGAAAATTGATCAATTATTAGTGATAAAAAAGTAAACAGTATGAAATTGTACACAGTGATATCAAATTTTTAAACAGATACCATGTATGGTTATTTATACTAATGAGAGGGAAATAGAAAAAACGTTAAGTCAATGTTTATGTCACATGTTTTCAGTTTATCTATGTTTTTAAATTAAACATATTATTTTGGGATTATCGTAGGTTCACATACCATAAGAAATATTACAGAGAGATCCTGTGTATATCTTACCAAGTTCCCTGAATGATAATGGCTTGTAAAACCATATACTATCACAAGTAGGATGACATTGTTATAATCAATACCTATCTTCTTTTAAATGTCAATTGTTTCAAATTAAAGATGAATAAAGAAAATAAGGATTATTACCTGTTGTTCCACTAGTATTACTGAAATCAATTTTGTTACAGAGAAGAGGGAATTGTATCTACCTGGTTATCAAATTTGCTCAGTATGCAGTAGACTGGCCTTTTTGGACCAGTTGTAGAAACTGAGTTTGGCCTTTTTTCTCCGTTTCAGTTGTAGAAACACAGAAAGTAGGATATTATGTTAGAAGTCAAAATGCATATTTATCACTTTTCTCTTTTCAAATTAACATTTCTTAACTTCTCATGAAGAACCAGTAACCTGATGTTCATTCTGTCTTAAGTGGCAAGCTTTCTAACTCTCTACCTCAGTGACAAATGTTCTGTTTGATTCATAGCATTCTGCATGGGCAACAGAGTGACTGAACTCTGTCTCTGCCTCTCTTCATCTCTATCATTCCATTTCTCCTTAACCTTAAACAAACAGTAAAACTGATCAGTTCTCTAAATGAAACCAAAAGACCGCCTGCCCCTTGTGTATATTTAAGGAATCATATGAAGATTCAATTAATTAGATTCTTGACAATCTGAAAACAGATGGTCACTAAATAAAAACAGGATATTGTTATATTGTCAATCATATCAATGGAACTTGAAGTTGTTGATTTGCTTCCACTTAAAAAATGAATATAAATTAAAATGCAAACGAAATGATAAATGCAAGCCAATTGTAAATTAAATATTACCTATTAAAAAAACAGTAAGACAATGAGCCTAACATGGGGAAGGTAAGATATCTATAGCTACTTACTTTTAGCTCATTTTGCCCTCAAACTAATAATCAGGATAATAAGGCTTGAGTGCACTAGTTGAAAGCTGTAACTTTTTTATTTTAATGTTTCTCACAAGAAAACAGCATAAGAGAGAGTATTATCTCCTTGCAAGTTAAGCGAGCTACATGCAAATGAGTCAACAATTATGGTTGACTAAGAATCATATTTAACAATGGAATGTCATTTCATACATGAATTATCATAAGGCAATTGAAAAGTAGTATCATAAGGCAATTGAAAAGTAATACTTAAAATAGTCATGTTTCGAGAGGTCAGTTCTAAAAAGGCAGATTTCAAGTCAAATTAGATTACTTCTTGAATTAGAAAGTGTCAAAACCCTTCCTGTTCCTAGGATGGAGATACAGGAGCCAATACATCACGGATGGACTTTGGAGAAAAAGTGCTAAAGAGTAGACAAAAAATACTAGAGCTTTAGAATATTTAACTATGGTTTCTTAAAAACTTCGTAAACTTAAAAAAGAATGAAACTCAAAGTACAATTTGGATATACAGTAGTATATTGTCAAGTTTTGTCTCCTAGCCAAGTGACCTAGAAGTAATTTGAGATGTGTAACTTTTCATCTCTGCTTTTTTATGTGCAAATGCATCATTATTGCTCTCCTATCACCTCTAGCTTCTTATATTTCTAATCAGACTACACTTTTGAAAGGAAATGCCTGTCATTTGGAACATCTGTCTGAAGCTTTCTGCTTTTCAATAAGTGGAATTTGGAGGAGTTATTTTCTTTTCCTTCTTGATCTATTGCATAGCTAATAGCATCAGAAACATTTTAAAGCTCCTAGATTTTAAACATTCTTTCAAACTTTTTAACCCTATGGTTAATCCATGTTTGAACTAAATGTCCTGGATATTGTCAGAAATGCTAGTCTCTAAAGAGACCTAATTGTTAATAGCATAGATAACACAGATTATATGCGATCAAGGATTTATTACATACAAAGTACACACATCTCTATCTTCTGAAAGAAGTTTCAATATATAAATGCAATCTTCAAGTATGCTTGAAAAAGCTCACTGCTCTTGTCTACTAAAAAGTGTCTTAACAAATAGCTTATCTGTGCGTCCAAGCCCCAACATTATTTGTTCTTCTAATTTATAGCTTATCAAAACTACACAGATTCAATCATTTCCACTGATACTTTTCCATGTGTTGTTTCATCACATTAGCTAGCCTTCATCAAGTAAAGGTCAAACACCCAGTGAATGAGACCCAGGCCTGGAAACTTTTGCTGCTAGGAGTACAGGTTATTAGGAACATAGAGGCCTCCTGGAGATATCAACTGAGTGTACCCTGGCATTCAAAAAAAAAACATAAAGATCTTGCGATCATAGGCTTGGGGTCAGGTCAGAAAAAGTTACTGTACAGTGGATGTTGAAAGACCCTAAAATTTTGTCTGCTTCATTACTTTAACATCAGCCCTAACTGTGAACTTGTTTCACAAAAGAAAGGAAAGCTGCTATGCCAGCAAAGAGAGTGACTCCCTGCTCCTCAAATAAGAGTGCTGAGTTACATAAGAAAATTCTAACCTCTAACCCAGCCCAATCTCCTTGGTAATTTCTTTCAGGCAGGGACTCTTCTTTTCATTCTATTTATATTCCCAATAGTTAGTAAACTGCCAGACGAAGAGTAGATATTTGGTCATATTTGATAATAAATTAATAATAAATCATTGAGGACTTTTTATTCAATAATGATGAGAGTAAAAAATTTGAAGACTAGCTCAGGACTATAGTAGTTATGCCGAGATTTTCTTTTGGGTTAAAAGTTACAGATACCAAATCTGAAGTAGCTAAAATGAAAAGACAATTTATCATAAGGATCTTGAGATGTCTCACAAAAAAGAAATAAAAAGTGGGATAGGAGTTTTTGTAGAATTAAGTCACAACTGGAACAGAGTCTGTGCTCTACTCGTTACTTCTTCAGGTGGCAGAGGAAGGGCATGGGGCAATTTTGCATGATATGTATTTCGGCATCAGAGAGATACTGTTCTTTCTCTCCCTCAAATTCCTTGGAAGGAGGTGTGTGACCAGCCTTGGAGGAAATATTAAGCCCTGCATCTGGAAGGCAAGGGCTCACTGTAGAAACAAAACTTGGAGATCATGTTCACCGAAGCCCTAAAGGGCAATTCACAGGGAATCAGGTGCTGGATGGACAAGCTAAAGATGATCACAACTTGGCTATTTTTAAAACTTACAATCCTTCAGGTAAGAAAATCAAACAAAAATGAACAGAAAAATATTTGGGTTCATTGAGTTGGAATTTCAAGAATAACTAATAGAGGAATGGCTTGCGAAGATTTCAGATTCTTGGAGCTTAGAGATAGGTTTCCAAATTCATGTTTTACCTCTTATAGATTATGAAATGTAAGTAACTTGATTCTTTTAGGCCTTAGTTACTTCATACATTAAACAAGGATGCAAATCATATGCACACCTAAGTGAGAATTTAGTAAAATGAGGCATATGACAGATATGTAAAAAAAATTATAAACAGTAACTGTGATATTCATAATCATTGTTGTTATCAGTGTGATACCCTGTGAAAAGACTGCAAGACACAGCTTCCCTGTTCTCAACCCTTTATCAAACAAATGCCCTCTTAGAGCAGGGCTTGCCTTCTGTACTCAATATTTTCTCTGATTATGTTAGATTTCAAGAAGAAAGATTTGTTTATTTTTTGGTTCTGTAAGAAAATTAGAAAGAGGATAACACTTTTGGTGCCTTTGATTGGCTAAAACATATATATATATATACACACACACACACACAAAACGTCTATATATAATATATATGACATATATATACATATTATACATATATATATATATATATATATATATGACATTTAGAAATACTTTGTCTCACTAGAATATGGAGACAAAATGGGCTAATATGTCAGTTACTTCAAATACAAGAAAATATGTCACCTTTCTTCTCTTCTTTTTTTATGTGTCACTATGCTTCAGGTATCTTATTCCAGACCTGCTAAATGGGGCAGGGATGAGTAGAAGGAAGGAGAGAGCAGAGAAAATTCCATTCGATTGCAATAAAGTTGCCAGATCATGCCCATAATAAATCTTCAAAATGTAATTTGTAAAGTCGCTTCAAATATACATCACAATCTAATTGTGATTGTCATATTATATTAAATTATAATTAATAACATACCTAGTAACAGTTGTCAATTCATTCCTCGTTATGCTTCTTAAAACATATCTATTTTATTCTCCTTTATTTTTCTATACCTATATTTTTACTTGACCTGTAAACAATTATAGATAAGGTATAACTCCTATGGCTCAGTCGTGCTCAAGCCAGAGTATAGAGGAGTCATTAACCCTAGAAGAAAACCATAACTAAAGTCAGATAGACAATGAACTTAACTTGACATCAGGGATAAACAGCCTACGGCCTTCTTTGGATGGGCATAGAGTGTGTGGGACACAATGCTGGAGAAGATGAGGCCAGAGAAGTGAGTTTGAAATAGACTGCAAATTATTTGTTTGCCAAGTTAAGAAGCTTAGACTTTGTATCCTGTGGGCATTTGAGAGTCAGAGTAGGCTATTAGGTGGACCAACAGTGTAATCATATTTGCTTTTTTATTAAGATAACCTTGGCAGCAGTTGGGGGGTGGTGATGGGAGGCAGTATTAAATATAGGGAGACTATTTACAGGAAAACCGGTTGGAAAGCAGCTGTGACTATACAGAATAGGCATTCAAGCTGGAGCAACGAGGGTGCAAAAGCATAGAATACACGTCCCTAGTCTCTGTGCAGGAGGAACTGAGTCTGACCCACACATAGGATGGTGAAGAATCCTAAAGGACGAGGGTGAAAAAAAAAGTCTGCAATGTGAATATAAAGGCTTGGGAATGACAGGTTAAGTGATTTGGTGATTGTTCCCTATGCTTACATAGTCTAATTATTGTTTATCCACAGCTTAAGAGATACCAATAACTAAATTAAGAACATGACAACTTATTATAATATGATCCATGGAGAGAACATTGTAAACTACTAATTTGTGAAAAAATAAAGAAATAAAAAGAGTTTCTATGCACATAGTTTAATGGTTGAATTAGGGTTAGTCATTAGTTTTGTAGTGATAGTTCAAAATCATTTGTCCTTTTTAAACACATATTATAACATAATATAACTAAAGTTCCCAGAAACATGTCATTTCCAGAAGAAATAAAAAGCTCTCTGCAAAACTGGGGTGCATGCACATGAAAATATTTTATTTTATTTTTAATGGGGTTTGTCAGATATTTTATGGGGAAATGGCCTTTTCTTTGCAAGGTGAATTATCTCTCAGAAATAGACCATGGCAGGCAAAGCCTGAGCCTCCATTTGAAAGCTGGGACATTCTTGCCATGCATAGAACCAATTGGTTAGTGTGTATATTTGTTTGTTACCCCTGCCACCTGCCCCTATCCTTGCTCTTACCTTCTCACTCTAATTTGAGCGCTAAAATACTGACTCTGAGAATTGCATCATCCGGGATCTCTTGTGGGCTGGCTTCTAGTAGGATGTAGCCCATGGGGAACACAGGCGGAGGAGGTCAGAGGGTGGAGAAAGAGAGAGGTCTAGGTGCCTGCCTCTGTCTCTCATGTAGATTTGTTTGGAAGCTTCTCCTAGCTCCAGCTCTCACTATGCTCCAGTAACTATGATCTTTGATCCCCTTACCCAGTTAGCCCCAGGGATGTTAATGATATGCATTCTTGATCATCTCTGCATACCTCCGTATCTTTGTGATTCTCTTAATCTTAGCACAGGTACATAGATGGTTCCTTTATCAAAATTTTTTTTAGAGGAATTCTGTTTCCTTATGGGACTGTATATGTCCCAAAGTCAGACAGAGTCGGTTTCAATAGTTGCTTAACCCTTACCACGTATGGAGCTTGAATAAGTTATGATTTCAAGTATCTCCACCTATAAAATGTATATAATAATGAGATGTACTTTATAAAGCCCTGTGAAGACTAGATGAACAAATGCATCAAAAGTTCTTTGCACAGAGCTTAGCACTTGTCATTGCAATAAATCTCAGAAAGAAAATTAATTTCCATTCAGTCTGCCAAGCAAAATGCTTATATTCTCTTTTGTTGTCCCAAGTGGGTACAGATTGAGTGCTCGTGCTACTCTCCACCACTAAACCAAAGCAGTTTTTAATTGGAGAAACCAATTTCAGACCAAGGTGGTCCAGTTCTCTGGAATTTCAGGCAAAGTGTAGCCACTTTCTTCTATCAAAAGAAGCATAAAGCATACTATTTCTATCAGTAATTTTGTACATCGAGTTTTAAAAAACTTATTTCTTGACAGCCATTTGGGGTTATTTGCAGATTTTTAGTTGCTGTTTTAAATAATAGCTTAAATTTTTAATTTTTATGGGTATATTAGCATCTTATACTTGAGAGAAATACTATACATTCTTCTAAAACCACTAGGAAGGCACAATGAAAATATCATTTAATCTTGATGCCTAGATTTTCTACAGCAAGTTGTAAAAGACACCAAGAATAACTAACCCATAAGTTAATAGGCAATTCATCTGAAATGAAATGGAGCACTACTACAGGAACACAAGCTTACAGTGAAAAAAAAAAAAATGGAGTAAAAAGAGAATATATATGTCATGCCAGAATCAAAGTTCGTAGATGACAACAAACTCTGAGAAAGACTATGTTGTGTAGCAGCCAGGGAGGCAAGGGAAAAAGAAAGTGCTGTAAGGAATGTATCAGTTCCTCTTGAGCCGTCCATCTACATCGGATCAATAGCTCTTCCAACCATGGGACATTCGAGCTTTCAGCTTGAGAAATTGAAGTTCTCAAAATAAGTCAGGGTTGCAACACAAGTCCATCATGATGTGTCACAGAAATGAAATGAGTTGTCTCCTGCTCGATTGATGACTGACATCAAACCAGGAGGAAAAAAGAGGAAAATAAACGAGACAGGGGTTTTGAAAAGTTGGTTCAGAGACTCCTGTCAAAAAGTTTACACTAAGGGTTCTGTTCTCTGCTTGAAGCACGTGCATAACTCCCTTCACAGTAATGAGTGTTCCATAGCATGCCCGAGAAGCAGTGAGAGGAGAGTTCCCAGGAGAACCGTTTACTGATATGATGTTTTTATAGTAGCTCTGCACATGAAACTCAGAACTTCGAAGACCGGTTTGGGGAAAAACTAGCACACGCCCAAGGATTGTCAGCAGATAAGAACACCGAGAGGGTAGGAACAGATGAGTTTTAAATACAAAGTGATAATATAGATCTTATATAATGACTGGAGCAACACATGCTGTCACTGGCCTATTCTGTAAAACAAAGTTGTAAGAAAAAAAAAATCAAAGACTGTTCAGCATATGTCTGTGTTGTACAGCTAAAAAGACCCCTGCCGTGCCTACAAACAGGCCAGTGAAATCAATGCTTGGTGCAATTGCTAACTGAGCTTCATGTTGGTAAAAGAAAACAACAACAACAAAAAAACTTTGTTGTCCATGCTACAAGTCCTACTCTTCTATTATCCAGGCTTTCAAAGTGATTGAACTGAAAATACTTTCCTTCAGTGTATACAGATGCCCCAGATACATTAGAGACCTGTGAACTGCAATGCCTTAAATGCATCTGCTCTTTTTTCTTTAGCCATTGCCTGAAGCAAAGAAAATAGAATGGGAAGCAATGAGCATCTCTGGCATCAAAGGTGAAAGATATTGTGCTCAGAGGTGAGATGGCTATATTGCCTCATACCAGCTTAGTCAATGTCTCCTAGTTAGCAGCCATTTTCTCTAGGAGACTATACCTTTGACACTCACTGGGAGGCTTGGGTTGAAGCTACTACAATCAATAAGCCGTGATCTATCTTCCCTTTCTCTTCATGTTCTTGATTTGATGTTATCTTAATAAATCATTTCTATTTATTATTACCTCAGTCAGTTCACCTCTAAAATGGGCCTTTCTCCCCATACCCATGATGGTAGGGGATACTGGAGCTTCTCCAGTTAGGATGTAAGATGTTTGACAGGGTATTCAAGGATTTGACTTCAAAATATTAATGTATACAAATTTCCCTCCTCTGTGTGCCTGCTGTGCAAAAATCATGGGGCACCACGATGAATACAATACAGCTATGCAACGTTTATTGAGCTAGCAGTCACTTTGTTATCAAATATATAATTTTGTACAGAATTCCTGAAATATATACAGTATTTACATCAATGCAGCTAGAGGAAGCTTGAAGTACAGCTATAAATTAGTGTTCAGAAAATTGCAGTAGTAATATAATGGAACACACTTGGAAACATATGCTAGTAACTCTATCCCTCTAATGTGTTCACAGATGTGATTACATATATGAAAACATGATTTTTTTTAAGCATACAGCAAATTCTTCTGGTATTTTGCTTAGTAGTAGAAATTAGAGCCAGGCAGCTTTTGATATTTCTTTCATTGACATAAAATGGATGGGTAGCTATCTCCTTCTTTGCAATGACTCCCTTGCTCTCTCTCTCTCATCATCTCTGTCTCTCCATGTCTCTTTCATTTCTCTCTCTCTCTTCTGTCTCCCTATTTCTTTCTCCTTTCTTACCAACAGAAGGAAATTATAATCCTCATCTTTCTCTGCAAGTTAGTATAACATTAATGTAACAGATAATTTGAAGTGATATTTCTGATACTGAATTCATATTTCTAAGTTTACATATTTTAGCATTCTGCTTAAAAATAAGTTCTTTATGTGGATATATGTGAGCCCCTTCTATTGAAAAAGTTTTTAATTGATTTATTCAATATCATTTATTTACACAATTTATTTGTAATATTTAAAAAATTAAAAATATTACCTCATAATACACAAAAATTTTTAACCATTTAATTGCTTGATTGGCTAAAATATTGAGCATACTTTTAACCCCCAAGACATAATTCCAAATTGTCTCTAGGCTCTGGCTAATTAGAAGACACAAATTCTATCTTCAGTTCATGAAGATAATCCAGGACTGTGTTCTGACTTAAGTGGTTCTCTTCCATTGCCTTTTCCTAGTTGAGCATTGCCAAAAAGTAGCTAGGACAGAGTCCCATCGGAATAAGTTTGAATATTTCTAATTTGGTGATTTTGGAGGGGGTGGTTACCCTCTATGTGCAGTGTATTAGATGTATCCCCTAAACATGGGTAACTAGCCTTAAAACTGAGAAATCAATTTTAGGCAAATGAGTAAATTCTTGTTATTTTACTTTATTTAATCAAAGTGGATAGATACAAATATACCTTGTTTAATTGCACTTTGCTTCATTGTGCTTTGCAGTTTTTTTTTGTTTTTTTTTTTTTCACAAATGGAAGATTTCTGGCAACCCTGCATCAAGCAAATTTATTGGTGTCATTTTTCCAACAGCATGAGCTTGCTTTGTGTCTTTGTGCCACATTTTGATAGTTTTCACAAAATTTCAATTTTTTTCATTAATATTATATTTGTTATGGTGATTTGTGATCGGTAATCTTTGATGTTACTTTGCAATTCTTTTAGGGCACCATAGACTGCACCCACATACGATAGTGAACTTAAGCACTAAATATTGTTATGTTCTCACTTTTCCACCAACTGCCTATTCCCCACCTTCCCTCTCCTCCAGTCACTCTATTCCCTGAGACAGAATAATGTTAAAATTATGCCAATTAATAATATTACTATGGCCTCTAAGTGTTCAAGTGAAAGGAAGAGTTGCAAGTCTCTCATTTTAAATCAAAAGCCAGAAATTATTAAGTTTAGTGAGGAAGGCATGATGAAAACTGAGCTAGACCAAAAGCTAGGCCTCTTGCCCCAAACAGGTAGACAAGTGTGGAGGGAAAGGAAAGTTTCTTGAACAATGTTAAAAGTGCTACTGCAGTGATCACACAAATGATAAGAAAGTCAAACAGCCTTATTGCTGAACGTTTTAATGATCTGGTTGGAAGATCAGACTAGCCACAGCATTTCCATTAGCCAAAGCCTAATCCAAAGCAAAGGCCTAATTCTTTTTGATTCTATGAAGACTGAAAGAGGTGAGGAAGCTGCAGAAGAGTATGCAAGCATCAAAGGTGGGTTCAGGAGGATGAAGGAAAGAAGCCATCTCCTTAACATAAAAGTGCAAGGTAAAGCAGCAAGTGCTGATGGAGAAGCTGCGGCGAGTGATCCATAAGATTTAGCTGAGATAATTGATAAAGACGGCTAAACTAAAGAACATATTTTCACTATAGGAAAAAAAAAACAGCCTTATATTGAAAAAATATGCCATTTAGGGCATTCACAGCTAGAAAGGAGAAGTTAATTCCTGCCTTCAAAGCTCAAATGACAGTCAGATTCTCTTGTTAGGGGCTAATGCAGCTTGTGGTTTTAAGTTGAAGGTAATGCTTATTTACCATTCCAACGATTTTAGGACCCTTAAGAATTACGATAAATCTACCATGCCTGTGCCCTAAAAATGAATGAACACATCCTGCACAACATCACATCTCTAGAAAACATGGTTTACTGTATATTTTAAGCCCACCATTGGAATCTACTACTCAAAAAAAGAGATTTATTTTAAACATTAGTGCTCATCAGCAATGCACCTAATCAACCAAGAGCTCTGTGATGTAGAATTACATTAATGTTTTCCTGCCTGCTAAAACAACATCCACTCTGCAGCCTATTAATAAAACAATAATTTCTAATTTCAAGTCTTATTATTTAAGAAAAACATTTTGTAAAGCTCTGGCTGCCATAGATAGTGATTCCTCTAATGAATCTGGGCATTCACCTGAAAACCTTCTGGAAAGAATTCGTCATTCTAAATGCCATGAAGAACATTCATGATTTCTGAAAGAAAGTCACAATATCAATGTAAACAGGAGTTAGGAAGAAGTTGATTCCGATCCTCATGGATGGCTTTGGGGGATTTAAGACTTTGGTAGAGATAGTAACTGCAAATGTGGTAGAAAAATAGCATGGGAACCGGAATTTGAAGCAGAGCCTGACGACATGAAAGAATGGCTGCAGTTTCATGATTAAATGAACAGATGAGGAGCTACAAAGAAAGGGAACTTCTTGAGATGGAATTTACTCCTGCTGAAGATGGTGTAAACATTGTTGAAGTGACAATAAAGGATTTAGAATATTTGATAAACATAGTTGATAAAGGAGCAACAAAATTTGAGAGGATTCATTTCAATTTTGAAAGAAGTTCTATTTAATAGGCAAAATCCTATCAAGTAGCATCACATACTACAGAGAAACCTTTAGTGAAAGGAAGAGTCAGTTACATGGCAAACTTCATTGTTGTCTTATTTTAAGAAATTGCCACAGCCACTCCAACCTGCAGCAACCACCAACCTGATCAGTCAGCAGCCATCAACACTGAAGTAAAACCCTCCACCAGCGACAAAATTAGGACTCCAAAGGCTCAGATACTTCATAGCACTTTTTAGCAAAAAATAATAATAATAATTATTATTATTATTATTATTATTATTATTATTATTTTGAGATGGAGTCTTGTTATGTTGCCCAGGCTGGAGTGCAGTGGCATGGTCTGGGCTCACTGTAGCCTCTGCCTCCAGGGTTCAAGTGATTCTCCTGCCTCAGTCTCCCAAGTAGCTGGGATTACACGTGTGCCACCACGCCTAGCTAATTTTTGGTTTTTTTTTAGTACACGTGGGGTTTCATCATGTTAGCAGTTGGTCTCAAACTCCTGAGCTCAAGTAATCCACCCACCTCGGCTTCCCAAAGTTCTGGGATTACAGGCATGAGCCACTCCACTTGGCTGCAATAAAGTATTTTTAATTAAGACATGTACATTGTGATTTTAAACATAGTGTTGTTGCATATTTAATAGACTACAGTATAATGTAAGCATAACTTTTATATGCATTGGAAAATCAAAAAGTTTGTGCAACTTATTTTATTGCTATATTCACCTTATTATGGTAATCTGGAACTGAATCCTTGGTATCTCCAATGTATGTCTGTGTTCTCCTCTAAGTATAGCCTATGAAATACTAAAAGTTTGTCACCACAGTGAGCAAATAACATACATTTAATGGAATCTGTACTGTCTGAAATGGAAATTCTGCATCTTCTTGGAGATATCTTTGGATCTGCTAAGAATCCATGTTTGTAAAACATAGAGGATTCATTCTTTGGACTGTTCTTTCAATTCCCTTGGTATATCTGATTCCATACAGGGGACACTCAACATCCAACAACAATTGACACCTGAAAAATGTTACTTACAGTGAATTCATTTCAAAACGAAGAGTAAAATTTTATCAGTAATATTTACAATTTGACTTTAAGAAACTGTCTGAAAAATTGTACTTCCCAGTATGGGTCTACTTAAAACTTTAGCAATGTGATTTTTAGATGCAATGCAGTATTTACATTTCTAATAGTTTAAGGAGAAACATTCTGCAAGTTGTCCAGCTCAAGTTTATTTCTTTTTAAAGTCATCTCAATTACCACAATTTGATGCTAGATCTTAACCTTCCTTAAGACAGAGGATGATCTCATTAGCTTGTTATTATTCATTTTATGTCATTTCTATGCTGCCAGCTTCTAGTAGGGATATTAGTTGGTTATACTACTCTTTCACATGCTTTCCATCACCACCCTTAGTTACTACTTGTTTGTAGCGATGCAAAACTATTTCTACATTCCTGAACATGCCCCGTTGGTATATTATATGTGCCACGGCTTTCTCTGAATGTTTTCTCCTTACCTGATCCTCCCTTCAAGTAGGCACATAGTAGAGGCTCAACAGTACTTGGTGAATTAATTCAAAATGGAATTTCTGTATTAGGCTGATTTTCTACCCATGTATAAGTTTCTCGTATGTGATTATCAGAACAGTTGCATAATGCTTGCTATACTGTTGAGATTTACAAGTTGTAATTGGTGTAGCGATTGTACAGAATCACAAGTTAAATAAGGAGGAATTAACCCATTTCTTCCTAGTGTTCCATTATTGGAACGCTAAGCATGTGAAAGTTATTTATATCTTACTGCTTAAGGTCATCATCAAGGTCTGATTGTAAAAATTCAAAAAACTTGCAACATCCAGCATACATGGGTTAACAACTTGGCTCTCAATAGGTTAGAATTTTAAGTTTTACATAGGTATTTACTTGGTTAAAAGATTAGACTAAAATGATGTGAAGTATCAAGTTACAGGGAGATAGGATGGCTGCAGAGTAAAGGGTTAAAAAAAATGGTCAGTGTGAATTACTTAATTTTTTGCACTTTTCTCTTTGTCTGAAAGATTCTTGTCTAGTGGATCAATTTGTCATCAAGAAGGTAATCTATATTTACTTTGCGGCAGGTACTGTAGCTCTTAACTCTGCATTTAGCTGATTCAGCTCCTACCCAGACTACTTTGACCTCAGAAATACTCCCTGCTAACTGTCCTCCTGTTCACTCCAATTTGTACTGCCTAAACACTTACTGCTAAATGTCCCTCTGGCCATTTTGAAAGGTGTTTCATCACACTACAATAAACGTGAAATACTGATGCACTCAAAATGGCACACACACTCACACAAAAGGCAGCTGGATATCGACATAGGAACTGGACAGGGGCATTTATTACACTTTACTCTTACACCATTGTCTACCTTTGGCAAAGGAAGATTGTAAGTGTCCTCGGTGGTCTATGCCAATCAATACTACATGGGAGTTAAATTAGACTTCAAGTCAAGCACACATCTACATTGGCTGAGATACCTTCAACCTAAAATCCCTGGAAAATTTACATTTTTCCACTAAGTTAACCAGTAATAGAGTGAAATGAGTGAGAAAAAAGCAGCTGTCTAGTTCGTATCTTGCATCCTTTTCAAATGAAACTGGTCCAATTTTAAGCCCCTGTAGGTGTATTTAGTAATAAACCTAACTGACTTTCAACTTAGCTTGGAAACATTGTTGATTTAATGACAAACATTCACTAAGGAAGATAAAACATCACAGCATCAAATTTTGAGAATTAGAGAAATTCTCTGATATATTATTAATCCTTCCTATATGCTCAGGTTCAAAAATGCCTTCTAAATCCTGAAAGTGGATTGGAAAACAGATATATTTTGGATGACAGAAAATGCCCATATGAATTAGTTGTGAACTCGGAGTTGCTGAGTCAAAGATAAATATAGGTAAAGTAGACAATTTATCCCCTCAAATTAGTATTTCTTCAATTATTTTGATCATTTGTAAGTTTCACACATTATCTGCAAAATATTTGACCCTCTCTAGGAACTACACCATTTATCTTAAAATTTGTTCTGTTTTGCACTGTGCAATTTTTATAATCAGATTATTTTTATGCGTCAATGTATCACTTTTACCTCCATTTAATATTCTAATTGTTCTCTACATACAACAGAAGAATTCCAAATGATAGATCAAGTTCCCGTTTAAAATGAACATTACAAGAAGTGTTGTGCCCTGACTTTATATAATCAGGGGTAGTTACTTATGGTCATGCTGACTATGAATAAAATAAGGCCACTAAGTGGGTCAAATTTCTTATAAAACACACACAGACACACACACACACACGCACACACACACACACACACACACACACATTGTATTTTTTAAAAACCTGCAACTCATCTAATAAGACTGTTAATGAAAAATTCTTCAGAAAATTGGCATACATTTTAAGATCAATGCGGTAGGTTGAGGCTATTTAAAGTTGACTCGGTAGGTTATTTTCTGCAATGTGCTGGTGAATGTTTAATAGCCAGCTCTTGGGATGGGGACAGGCCAGATTTGTGGTGTTTTTCAATTTCTATGGTATGAGTGTACCCATTCATGGCTGATTTTAATCTGCCAACATGAAGTTACTAAGGCAAATCAGGAAGAGATGCACAACCATCAGCTTTTGTGCACTGATAGGCACTGGCTGTCATTCACTACTAGTTATCTTGCCAACTTAACTTTCCAACCCCAGCTTTATATGGAGAAATGGGAAGGAAGCACCATGAAACACATGGAAAACCTTAAATGAAATGTGCTATGAAATGCTAACTTGCCTTCTCTCTCTCTCTCTCTCTCTCTCTCTCTTTTTTTTTTTTTTTTTTTTGAGGTAGAGTCTTGCTCTGTTGCCAAGGCTGGTGCAGTGACACGATCTTGGCTCACTGCAACCTCCACCTCCCGGGTTCAAAGTGATTCTCCTGCCTCAGCCTCCCAAGTAGCTGGAACTACAGGTGCCCGCCACCATGCCAGGCTCATTTTTGTATTTTTGGTAGAGACAGAGTTTCACCATATTGACCAGGTTGGTCTCAAACTCCTGACCTTGTGATTCACCTATCTCAGCCTCCCAAAGTTCTGGGAATACAGGCAGGAGCCACCACACCCAGCTGCTTTGCTTCTCTTTTAACCTATACTACATAGCTAAACAACAGTTACAACACATTTTATTTTAAATTTATTTTATTTGTATTTTTTACATTTCACAAATATTTTTACATTTATTGTATTTGCTCCTCTTCATATTTGAAAACAGTAACTTTATTTTGGCTCCCTGAAGTATGATCCAGACATTTTTGGCTAACTCAAGAATAAACGTAATCTATAACATTTAAGTGTTT
This sequence comes from Saimiri boliviensis, assembly GCF_048565385.1. Classification (NCBI taxonomy): domain Eukaryota; kingdom Metazoa; phylum Chordata; class Mammalia; order Primates; family Cebidae; genus Saimiri; species Saimiri boliviensis. Next base: position 93,502,576 of record NC_133453.1, read on the forward strand.
GCTATATGCAAAATACTGTTAAATATGTATTTGTCTCCAGAGATCTATGTGGTTATCTCTTTCCCCTCATCAATGTCTCTATTCAAATATAACTTTGTAAATTAAGCTTACCCTCAGTAACCAATTTAAAATTTCTTCTAGCCCTTTTAGTACTTTCAACTCATCCTATGATAATTCTATTATTTTTCTTAACATTTGTATCTTCTCTTACTGAAAAGTTTATTTTTATATTACTAATTACATACTGTCTAGGTCTCTTCCACTGGAATGCATAAACTCTTCTTTAAGTGTTTTTCTATTTCTGTTTTTTTTTTTCAGTTATGTCTTTTTCACTATCTAAAGAAGTGTCTGGTACATAGTAGATGATCAATGAATATTTGTTGAATAAATGTGATGATCACGTGTCTGATCAGAGTAAAAAGCTACAATGCTTATGAATAATTTTCTAGCTGCGTGGTATACTTAATTGATTTAGGAGATATTATGATATCTCCTTCATCAATAGATTTTAAAAATAGCCTCAACTGGCATTCTTCTGAAATTGTTTAGGTATGGCCCAAATTGAAAACCAAACATTGCCCATTTCAGTGATTTTAATGTTCTTTTGAGAGTCCCTAAGGCCTCAAAGACCTCAACAAGAGGGGCAAATGAGTTGGGAGGGGCAAATGGATGGGGCTTGGATCTTTACCCTGGCTTCATGCCAAGGGTCCTCCTTTTATCATCTTCTGATTATGTTGTTGGGGGCCCAGGGAAGTGTGTGTGTGTGTGTGTGTGTGTGTGTGTGTGTGTGTGTGTGTATGTTGAGGGGAGGGGTTAACATAACATTTTCCTTGAATAAAAAATTGTACTTCTATTCAAGCCAAGTACATCTTCTGGAATGACAGTTTCTTGGAAAACATTATTTTAGATTATCCCCTGCTTAAAATCCTATGTTTTATTTTCTGTGTTTCCAATTAAGTTCTCATAATTAATTAATAAACAGAGAAACATATCTTTCTTCTGCTTAAAGTGAATAACAAAATTTCCTTTTATAAAGTATCACCTAGCAGGCATAGGCCATAATCTTTAAATAAACTCTTCAGTTTTCAAAAAATATGAAATGTGTCTAGAATGCACTTGTCCATGGCATTAAAAAATGGTTTTAAAGGAAATTGTATATAAGATTTCAGAGGGTATGTTTTAAAAGACAGCTGTTTACAAAAGACTAAACAATCTACTACCAAACTGGCATAGAAGAAAATTATTTTGAAATATGAAGCAAGTAGCACCTGATACCTTCCCCTCCTAAGCAATTTGAATTCAATTTGTGGCAGAAAGTGCAGCCTCTCTCAGATCAATAGGGCACATTCAGCACAGCTGACACACTACACCTGATCCAGAGCCAACCTGGCTGGGGACCTATTAGTCATACCTGAGGGACTCTCCCTAGCTTTTATCTCCAAGTACATCTCCTAGGATTACAGGTACTTGAGGCTAATTAGATCTGCTCTATTACCTGCCATGAGGGCCTCTGTTTCTACAACATCCCGTTTACCTTCCAATTTCAATGAGATAATCAGGGTGTCACAGTGCACTAAAGGTAAAATGATAGCCTTGCATACACCCCTGGCTGACTTTATCTGTTAATACCATACGCCAGTGTTCATGTGTGTGACACACACATGTGCGCACTCACACACGCACACCGGAGGGCTAGAAAGATAACTGGACTGACCTATTACAATTTTACCTTGTTTGCTTTGTTGCTTTTCCTCAGAAGTCAGTTCCCCTTCCAATGTAATTATGTAATTAGAGCTAAAGACTATAAACAAATAGAGCTTTGTCCCCTCCCTTAGAGCTCTGAAGTCAAGCCTTTTAAATGCTGCTGAGACTTTGGAAGCCTACATGTTGCTGACACATGGAGGCAGACCTGAGGCGTGGAAAACACATCATGTTCCTGACTTATCTTTTCTCCTTCCTGGATTCAGGAAGCAAAGGAAGCCCAAGTAGACAGCAGGATCTGGCCTTGGTTTGGCATTTGTTCAAATTTGAGAAGATAAATGGGTGTTTTTTTTTTTTTTTTTTTTTTTTTTTTTTTGCCCTTCAAATAAGCATTTTATTTAATTACGTGGTATATTTATAATATTATAGCAAATTAAGACCATGGATCAAAATGGATGCTTTAAAGGTATTTGCCACTTCTCTATAATATTCATTATATGAGCAACCTCCTTGCTTATTATATGTGCTAATTACAGGGCAAATATATTTGAGTAGATGGCAGGATACTTACAGAGTATGTTCTATTATGATGCACTTCTGTGAGACCAGACCAACCAGATTTTACCCTGAACGTCATTCTCCAAGTTCATATGGAAATGAAGAAACTGAACAGAAAATGTGTCCGTCCACTGTACTCTTTGGGCAGGAACACACCTGCCAAGATAACAACAATTATCATTATTATTGTGTGTTCTGGCTTTGCTAACCCTTTTGTGTTTAGAAAACATCAAAGACATTTTTATCTGGAGAAGTTCTAGTCTGTTTCTATGCACTTTATTTTGATCACTCTTTTGTGCTTACTTTGATTCTGTTCTTTGTCCAGCTCCAAATATTCAGCACTTCTCTGAAAGGATCCCTTGTAAATGATAGGCATGGCCACATAAGTCAGAAGTTTCATGCTCAAAACCCTACAAGCACCCGGCAGGAGACATGGGTAGTTAAAGTGGGCAAGTTGTGGCATCATTGTGTAATCTTGTAAAGTCTAATTTTCCCACTTTTTTAAATTAAAATTTTTGAGATATTTGTTGATTCTCATGCAGATATAAGAAGTAATCCAGAGAAATCAGATGCACCATTTCACTGCTTTTCCCCAGCAGTAACACATTGCAAAACTGTATTATAATAACATAACCAGCACATTGAGGTTGATAGTCTATCATTCTTATTCACATTTCCCCAGTTTCCATGTACTTTTGTGTCTATGCAATTTTATCACATGTGTAGATGTGTGTTATCTACAACCACAATTAAGACACAAAACTGTTGATGAAACCCAAATATTTTTCATCTTGGGATATAATTAAAGCATTTCTGCACAACAAAAGAAATTATCAACTGAGTAAACAGATAATCTATAGAAAGGGAGAAAAATTTTGCAAACTATGCATTCAACAAAAGTCTAATATGCAGTATCTATAAGGAACTTAAACAAATTTACAAGAAAAAAACAACCCTATTAAAAAGTGAGCAAAGGATATGAACAGACAATTTTCAAAAGAAGATATACATGTGGCCAACAATCATACAAAAAAAAAAGAGGGTCAAGACCACTGATCATTAGAGAAATACAAATGAAAACCACAATGAGATATCATCTAACACCAGTCAGAATAAATACTATTAAAATGTCAAAAAATAACAGATGATGGCTAGGTTGAGGAGAAAAGGAATGCTTATACAGCATTGGTAAGGGTCTAAATTAGTTGAGCCATTGTGGAAGACAGTGTGGGGATTCCTCAAAGATCTACAAATGGAAATACCATTCATCACAGCAATCTCATTACTGGGTATATACCCAAAGGAATATAAATCATGTATTGAAAATACATATGCATGCATATTTTCATGGTAGCACTGTTCACAATAGCAAAGACATTGAATCCACCTAAATATCTATCAATGATAGACTGGATAAAGAAAATGTGGTACATATACAGCATGGAATACTATGTGGCCACACAAAAGGATGAGGTCATGTTCTTTGCAGGGACATGGATGGAGCTAGAGGCCATTATCCTTAGCTAACTAACACAGGAACAGAAAGCCAAATACTGCATGTTCTCAGTTACAAATCGGAGCTAAATGATGAGAACACATGGACTCATAGAGGGGAAAAACACACAATGGGGCCAGTTGAAGAGTGCAGGATAGGAGGAGGGAGAGGATCAGGAGAAACAACTAATGGGTACTAGGCTTAACACCTGGGTGATGAAATTATCTATACAACAAACCCCCATGACACAGGTTATTTATACAACAAACCTGTACTTGTACCTCTGAACTTAAAATAAAAGTTTAAAAAATCCCTCATGTTACCATCCTATAACCACATTTCTTATAACCACATTTGTCTGGATCCTGTACCCCCACCTTTTCTTTTCTTCCCTAATTTCTAGAAACCACTAATTACTGTTCATCTCTATAATTTTGTGATTACAAGAATGTCATATGAAAGGAATTATGCAGTATGTAATTTTTTGGTACTGAGCTTTGTTTTACTTAGTGTAAGTGCTTTGAAATACATCCAAGTTGTGTGTACCAAGGATTATTCCTTTTTATTGATGAGCAGTATTCCATGGTGTAGCAGTTTCTTTAACCATCCATTAATTGAAGGGATAGGTTGTTTTTAGTGTTTGGCTATTACAAATTAAGCAGCTGTAAACATTTGCATACAGGGTTTGTGTCAACATAAACTTTCAAATTTCTTCTTCTCGATTTTGGCAGAAACAGAGACTCAGAAAAAAAATCTTCATTACTAAAAATGAACTACATTAATGCCACAAAAATTGGCAAGTGACACTTAGTATGATGGAGCAGTAAGTATTAGTGGGTACAGTAGTAACTGAAAAGCATGTGTCCCAAAAATAAGTCACTTCCCAGATACAGAAAGCCTTGCAATGTATAAATATGAACCCAATTATTTCAGATCTATTTTGAAGAAAATTCTGATATCTGAAAATTTATATTAAACTTTCTTCTTCATATATTTTATATTTAAACTTACATGCTTTGAAATTTTGTGACAGTCAAATAAAATTAGACTACAGGACAGATTTTTAAACCTTGGGCTACTTTTTATAAACTTCATATAATCAAATGGCTCTGATATTAACTTTCTGAAGCCCATGACTTGACTGAATTTATCTGTTCATTGTTGTTTTTCCCATTGTTTGACTCTCACTTTTGAATTCATGCTAAGCATAAGATTAGGAGAAACAGAATACATTTAATAACTTACTAAAACTTTTGATTCCTTCAGTAACAATGGAGGATCTATCCTACATCAGTCAGTTCTCACTGTGCACACACAGTGAACTGCAGAGGAAGCTCCATTTTCACTGAGTATATAACCTTGTGCAGTGTTTACAGACTGATGGCTGAGAGTAAGTCTCAGCCTTGAGTCAATTTTCTAACTACAAATTGTAATAACAATAAAATTTGATATGTGAAATGATATCTGATTTTTATAAAATCTTGATTTCTAGCTTTTGTTGAAAAACTGGAAAATTAGAGATAACTGAAGCCACATTTCAGCATGGACGTGTCAGTTGGAGATGAAGTGCAGCTGACCCGTTAGGCAGAGCAGTAGCCTCCAGTCAGCCATAGTCCCCTCAGAGAGCCTCACTGGTTGATGTGACCTGCCTGAACTCTATCAACATGGGAGTTTGCTACCTCTTGTATATATACACGTACATGTATTGTTATATCCTCTTGATGTACTGACCCTCTTATCACTGTCTAGTGACTTTCTTTGTCTCATTGACAGGTTTTTGTTCAAATACTTTTTTTTTTAGATATAAATGGAGCTATTCCTGTTCTCTTTTGCTTTCTGCTTGCACGGATTACTTATTTCCTTCCCTTCATTTTCAGTTTATGTGTCCTTAAAGTGAAAATGAATCTCTTGTAGGCAGCATATTGTTGTTTTATTTTTTATATCCTTTAGCCATGTTATTTTTCATTAGAAAATATAGTCCATTTACATTTGGTATGGAAGGACTTATTATTGGCATTTTTTAAATTGCTTTTTTGGCTACTTTCTATTTCTTTTGTTCCTTTCTCTCTTGCTATCTTTCTTTGTGATTTGATGATTTACTACAGTGGTATGCTTTATCTTTTGTGTAGCTTTTATAGCTTGTTGCTTTATGCTTACCATGAACCTGACATAAAACATCTTATTGCTATTGCAGTATATTCCAGGATGACAACAACTTAATTTTGATCACGTACGAAAGCTCCAAACTTCTACTTCCTCCTCCAACATTTTATGTTTACGTTTTTATAGTTTACTTCTTTTTATATTGTATATTCTTTGATAAATCATTATAACTATAGTTATTTTTAATACTTTTATCTTGTAATCTCAGCAAATTGACACAAGAGCAGAAAATCAAACACCACATGTTCTCACTCATAGACGGGTGTTGAACAGTGAGAACACATGGACACAGGGAGGGGAGCATTACACACCGTGGGTCTGTTGGGGGGAAATAGGGAAGGAACAGTGGGGGGTGGGGAGTCGGGGAGAGAGAACATGGGGAGAAATGCCAGATATAGGTGATGGGGAAGAAGGTAGCAAATCACACTGCCATGAGTGTATCTCTGCAACAATCTTGCATGTTCATCACATGTACCCCAAAACCTAAAATGCAATTAAAAAAATTATATAACATCATCACAGTATCAGAATATTTTGAATATGACTATGTACTTACCTTGACATGTGCATTTTATACTTTCATATGTTTTCATATGGCTAACATTATTTTATTTCAGCTTGAAGACTTATCTTTAGCATTTTTTTATAAGTCAAGTCTAGTGGCAATAAACTCTTTTAACTACTGTTTTTTTTCTGAAAAATATCTTCTCCCTTCATTTCTGAAGGATAATTTCTCCAGGTAAGGTATTATATGTTGGCATTTTTCTTTTTTCAGTGTTTTGAATGTATTATTCCACTGCCTCCTGGCCTGCAAGTTTTCTATAGGCAAATCAGTGTTGTTGAATTTGGAGGGGTTGGGTCCTTCATATGTGGCAAGTCTCTTGCTGCTTTCAAAAATTTTTGTCTTTTATTTTTGACAATTTGAATATAATGCATCTTAGTAAAGTCCTCTTTTGGTGGATCTTATTTAGAAAGCTTTGAATCTTGTGTACCTGGATGACAATGTCTTTCCCAAGATAGGGAAACACTGTAGCCATTTTTTAAAATAAACTTATTTTTCCTATCTCTCTTCTGTTTGTGGAACTCCCGTAATATACATATCATATTCCTTGATGGTTCCCATGAATCCCATAAGATTTCATTTTTTTTTTAATTTTTTTCTCTCCTGACTGGATAATTTCAAATGATCTGCTTTTGAGTTTGCAGTTTTGTTTATCCTGCTTGTCAAGTCTGCTGTTGGAGCTCTCTATTGCATTTTATATTTCCTTCATTGTATTCTTTAGTTTAATAATTTCCAGATATTTTAATAAATAATTTCTATCTCTTTATTGAACTTCTAGTTTTGTTCATGTGATTTTTTTTTTCTTGATTTCATTGAGTTGTCTATCTCTATTCCATTTTAACTCATTGATCTTCCTTAAAACATTTATTTTGTATTCTTTGTCAGGGAGTTCCCAGACATCCATTTCTTTGAAATTAGTTTCTGGAAACTGTGTGTGTGTGTGTGTGTGTGTGTGTGTGTGTGTGTGTGTGTGTTTTGATGGTGCCATGTTTTTTTTTGTTGTTGTTGTTGTTCTTTTTAAATGTTTCTCGATATTTTGCTTTGCTGCATTCATATTTAAGGAACACTCACCTCTTCCCATCTTTACTGATTGGCTCAGAACAGAAACGTCTTTACCACTCATAGGTAAAGAATCTGAGATTCTCAATCCTTTCTATGTATTTACTCACTCCATCTTTTTATTCCCCCTTGGGAGGGATTCATATAATTATATGCCTTCTCTCAATAAACCCCCAAACAAGGCTGTGTGCTGAGAATCTTCTGTTTGTTTTGCTTAGGGTGATGACCTGAAATGATCGATTTTGTGTGCCTTTTCCTGATCCTACTAAATCTAGCTGTTTGTCTGCAGAGGCTCATCGTCTGTCTACAAAGACTTGTACTCACAAAATAGGATACACATGTGAATGTGGAGAGCCAGCCATGAATGGTGGAGGGCTGTGAGTGAGGTCCTTCAAAAGTTACAGAAACTCTTGGGCCAGTTGGTTGCAGTCCACAAAGAGTTTCATGTGACTCATAGTTAGACCTCCTGATGAAGTCCAAGAAGAGGTTAGTAGTATATGTAGTTCTCTAATGAGTTTCAAACTTTGGCTACTGTAAAAACCTGACTCTCTTTCCTGCTCTCAGCCTCTCCTAGACATTTATATTTTTTAATACCCACAAATTCTTGGTGGTATGAGAAAGAAATGAGGCTCCTAGGCGGCCTCCCACAGAGCTGGATGATATGGTTTTACTGTGTCCCACCCCAAAATCTCATCTTGAATTGTAATTTCCATAATCCCCACATGTCAAGGGGGAGACTAGGTGGAGGCAATTGAATCATGGGGGTGGTTTCCCCATACTGTTTTTATAACAATGAGTGAGTTCTCACAAAATCTGTTGGTTTTATACGTTTTTGGTGGTCCCTCCTGGGTTTATTCTCCTTCCTGCCACCTTGTGAAGAAGATGTCTTGCTTCCCCTTTGCATTCCACCATGATTTTAAATTTCCTAAAGCCTCCCTAGTCACGGTGAACTATGATTCAATTAAATTTCTTTACTTTATAAATTACCCAGTCTTGGGCAATTCTTTATAGCCATGTGAAAATGAAGTAATACTGTAAATTGGTACTGGGAGTGGGTCACTGCTATCAAGATACCCGAAATTATGGAAGCAACTTTAGAACTTGGTAATGGGCAGAGGTTGGAAGAGTTTGGATAGATCAGAAGAAGATACAAATATGTGGGAAAGTTTGGAACTTTCTAGAGACTTGTTGAATGGTTTTGACCAAAATGCTGATAGCGATATAGACAACAAAGTCTGGTCTCAGATAGAGGTGAGGAAATTCTTGGGAAATGGAGCAAAAGTGACTCTGCTATGCTTTAGCAAAGAAAATGGCAGCATTTTGCCTTAGAGATCTGTGGAACTTTCAGCTTGAAGAGATGATTTAGGGTATCTGGTGGAAGAAATTTCTAAGCAAAGTGTTCAAGACATGACCTGGGTGCTCTTAAAAGTGTTCAGTTGTATGTATTCACAAAGAGATGGCTTGAAATTGAAACTTACATTTAAAAGAGAAGCATGGCATAAAAGTTTGGAAAACTTGCCGCCTGATTATATGATAGACAAGAAAAACCCATTGTTCTAGGAGAAATTCAAGCCTGCTGCAGAAATTTACATAAGTGATGAGTAGCCAAATGTTTACTACCAAGATTACGGGGAAAAATGTTGCCAAGGCATATCAGAGGTCTTTCCAGCAGCTTCTCCCATCACAAGCCCAGAGGCCTAGAAGAGAGAAATTGTTTCATGGGCTGTGCCCAGCACTTTGCTGCTTTGCAGTTTTGAGACTTGGGGCCCTGTGTCCTAGCTATGGCTAAAAGTGGCCAATGTACAGCTCAAGCCTTTGATTCAAAGGGGTTAAAGCCTCAGGCTTTGGTGTCTTAGATGTGGTGTTGGGCCTGTGGGTGCACAAAAGTCAATAATTGAAGTCTGGGAATCCTCACATTGCTTTCAGAGGATGTGTGGAAATGCCTAGATATTCAGGCAGAAGTTTGCTATGGGGTAGAGCCTTCATGGAGAACCTCTGCTAGGGCAGTGTGAAAGGGAAATGTGGGGTTGGGGACTCATACAGAGTCCCCACTGGGGCACTGCCTAGTGGAGCTGTCAAAAGACAGCCACCATCCTTCAGACCCCAGAACGGTAGATCCAAACAGCTTGCACCATGTGCCTGGGAAAGTTGCAGACATTTAATGCCAGCTCATGAAGGCAGCTGGGAATGGGACTGTACCCTGCAGCCACAGGGTTGGAGCTTCCTAAGGCTGTTGGAACCCATCTCTTGCATCAGCATGACCTGGATGTGAGATATGGAGTCAAAGGAGATCATTTTGAAACTTTAATATTTAATGACTGCCTAGCCAGATTTTGACTTGTGTGAGACCTGTAGCCCCTTTGTTTTGGTTAATTTCTCCAATTTGCAATGGGAATATTTACCCAATGCCTACACTCTCATTGTACCTTGGAAGTAACTAACTTGATTTTGATTTTACAGGCTCCTGGAAGGAAGAGACTTCCCTTGTCTCTGATTAGACTTTGGACTGTGTACCTTTGAGTTAATGCTGGAATAAGTTAAGACTTTTGGGTAACTGTTGGAAAGGCATGATTGTATTTTTAAATGTGAGGACATGAGATTTGGGATGGCCAGAGGCAGAATGATATGGTTTGGCTGTGTTGCCACCCAAAATTTTATGTTTAATTGTAGTACTCTTAATATCTATGTATCAAGAGAGACCAGATGGAGGTAATTGAATCAGGGTGGCAGTTTCCCCCATGCTGTTCTCATGACAGTGAGTGAGTACCCATGAGATCTGACACTTTTATAAGGGTTTGGTAGTTCTTCCCACATTTATTCTCCTTCCTGACTCTTGGTGAAGAAGGAGTCTTGGTTTCCCTTCACCTTCTACCATGATTGTTAGCTTTCTGAGGCCTCCCCAGCCATTCAGAACTGTGAATCAATTAAACTTTTCTCTTTTATGAATTACTTGATCTTGGGCAGTTCTCAATAGCACTGTGAAAACAGTCTAATACACTGGGGGACCTGGACACCAGTTCACTCTGCTCTCATTTTTCTCTGTAAGAGAAATCATGGACCAACGGGTTTCTCTTGGCATGCAGCTGTGTAGCCTTGCAAGAGTGGTAAAATGGACAAAGTAAAGCTATTCTTTTTATCCTCTTTTGCATGTTTGCTGTGGAATTTTTGCCCCAATGGTGTGCTGAATTTTCTTTCCTAAACTTGCAGATTCCTACAAATGTATTCTGGTCCATGGGTCATTGTCAAAATCAGTGCACTTTGGAGATGGTGACAGAAAACTCTGATTCCACCATCTTGCTGATGTCACTTGCTCCAGGATGCTAGGTGAGACTATCTTCATTTTTGCATATTTATTCTTTCATAGGAAAGACTTGACTAATTATACCAGCCCTCTTCTTCTGCGACGTTTGTATTTTTAAACAGATAGAAACACTATGGGAAGACTTTAATTACATAGAAGGGTACGATTCCTTTCCTCTGAGTGGTGGATGTTCTCTATTCCTGAAACCAAATTACAGAGGCCTGTGGCCTATTATGACCATTGGAAATGACTTAATGCTCCATGATTTTTTACTTTTTTGAGACAGAGTCTTGTTCTGTCACCTAGGCTGGAGTACACTGGCAAGATCTTGGCTCACTGCAACCTCGCCCTCCTGGGTTCAAGTGATTTTCCTGCTTCAGCCTCCTGAGTAGCCGGGATTACAGGTAAATGACGCCACGCCCAGCTAATTTTATTTATTTATTTATTTATTTATTTATCTATCTATTTATTTATGTATTTTTAGTAGAGACAGGGTTTTACCATGTTGGTCAGGTTGGTCTCAAACTCCTGATCTCAGTTGATCCACCCACTTCGGCCTCTCAAAGTGCTGGGATTACAGGTGTCAGCAACTGCGTCTGGCCAGTTCGATGATTTTTATTTTTAATTTAAATACTTGGCTTGTTATGGGAATGAATAGCTGCAGACTAGGATAGGTTCAAATTTAGAGAAGCCTTCTTAAACAAATGCCATAAAGTTCAAAATTCTAGACATTGAAATAATTAAGACAACATACAATGGCTGTGTCTTTAGATTTGCCAGTAAAACATCCTTTGCTATAGGTTAGTATTTGGAGCAGGAGGAGCAAGTAATTTGCCAAAGTGGTTGTGGCTTTGAAAAAGAAATTACATAACTTATTTCAGAGATAGGAAATATTAAAACATCATTGGCACTGTAGAGTGATGCTTTTGGAAGTGTCTTCATAATGCCAATATTAGCACACACTTTTATTTTTTAATAAAAATATAACTGGTACGCTGCTTGCTCAGACCATCATAAAATATTAGAAAATGATCAAATCCCAGGACATCATTAATAAATTTTGCTTCAGATTCTATGGCTAAATTTCTCTATATTTCATAATGCTCTGAAGTGTATAAATATATGAAAGTATATTACTGGTTTTGATTTTTTTTTACTTTATATACAGTCACTAGAAGCAGAAAAAAAGTTTAATTTTTTTTTTAACAAAAAACTACTTGAAATACATTGCTTTGTTCACACATAAACTACTCTTATAAGAAATATTTTATCTTTTTTGTTCAAAACGTGCCCTTATGACAAGGTTGAGGAAGAAGAAAAAGTTGCCTAAGGCATTTACAAACCTTACAAAGATTTTATTAAAAAGAAAAATACCCACAAATTTACTACCAATCCATCTAGATCTTTTACTATTTCGTGTCAGCTCTCATGAGGAACCTCTAACTTGAGAAATTTAAGCACAAAAAGGAACAAAAGCAACTACAAAATGCAAAGAGCAAACCATTCAAAGATATATATTTTTTTCTCATACTTTCTTGAGGGAAAAATCAGAAGCTTCTGAAAAACGGAACCTCCCTCTACCAAATTAAATTAATGTTCAGTTTAGCTAAACCACTAAATATTTACAAAATCACTATTTGTGTAATATATGTTTTAGAATTATGAAGTATATTTATGACATCAGTAAACCTGCCAAACAAAGAAAATAAAGTCGGAGCAGTTTAAATGATAAAGAAAAAGACATAGTACAACTTGCAGATTTAGTAATAGTTTGTTACTTAATACTTTAAGGTTCTTTATATCTTCCTTGCGGCTAGGTTACTACCTCAAAATGGAAGGTAAATGAGACCTGCTATTTGCCATATTTTTTTTGCATTAAACTCTATAGACTGTTAATCCAGAAAAATATAGTAATACTTCTAAACCTTTCAAGAAAACCGGGTTCTTCTGGTTAAATTTTAACCTGTTTTGAAATAACTCTTCCATATTAAAATTTGCTTGAAATGCTGAAAATACCAAAGGCCTGAATTAGGTGGCAATCAGTGATGGCCATTCTGCAGGTTACTAAACAACTATTAAGCACCCCCCTTATGAAAAGGAGAAAGTAAATTGTCACAGACAGTAAAAGCATATCAGACAGGAAGAGAACAGACATTAAAGCTCTAGCATTGCTCTTAAACTGATTTGTTTTATTGAATATATTTCTTTGTCACTTTTTGTAATCACTTAAATGAAAATGATATTTTCTAAATACCTGAATGAATTATAAGGGGCAAATAAATGTACCTTGGAAAATACATAACATAATTAGTTACACGAGGATGATAAATCTAATGCAGTAATGCAGTTTACATAATGCTGCTAGAATTTGTAGAATCTTGACATTGATTCTGCTTAGAAATGTAGAGAGCTAGAAAGAGCATCCCTTTAAATCTTACAACAACAATAAAAATATTGGGGTAAATAGAAAACGTAAGTTTTTGTTCTTAAACTCATTAAAGTGCTCAAGTTTTAGGGTAACCAACTCATCCAAAGTCAGAGCTAAGTGCCTGAAGGGAAAGATAAGACATGAGCTCTGGTTTTCTCGGGCAACATAAAATCAGAAACCAGGAAGTAGAGTTCAACTGTGATGACAGATGAGTTGGTGGAGAATGAGGCAACTGGGAAAAGAGGGTAAAGTACTTGAAAGCCTAAAATTTCTATCTTATTTTGAGATTTTCCTTCACATGTCCCACTGCAGGCTCATATAAAATACTGGAAGAGAACTGATAAAGTCCCTCTCATGGCCCATAACTGAGGGAGAAAGCTACAGCCACTATGAAAGAGGCATCAAACTCCACTGAGATCTTTCTCCCTATCTCCTCTATAAAACCATGCCTTAATTTGTGGGGGAAGGACAACGATCCTGCCACCTCTTGGATACCTATGGAAACTTGTCGAAATTTGGAAAATAAGCAAGAACAAAACCTTGTATCTTTGAGGAGGGAGCAAGAACATATGCCAGGCTCAGAACTATACATGCAGGGGAAAGAAGGAATACTGAAAAACAACATTTATGAAACTCAAAGACCATGTTGTGTAAGATGTCTAACATTGAGGATTAATCGGAACAGAGAATTCTCCCTCACACTCCACTACCAAGCTGATATGTATCAGGTCACTAGTAACTTGAAAGAATGAGACCCTCTCTGACATTCAGAGAAAAAAGATAGCAATAAAGTTGTTGGTAGAGTAAAAACCGAAAAAGAAAAAACAAAAGCAGTCTGAGATTCCAGCCTTCATCATGAATGTAACATATTGCTAGAGGAGAGGATGTTGAAGTTTTTGGTGTAACTATAGCAACTACAAAACTTAGACATGGCTCCACTATCAATTAGATTAACTCAGTTCTCTCACCCAAGGCCTAGCAGAATGAACTTGTAAATACAACCTGCTACCTCAGTCTCTACTACCCTATTTAAAATGCCTAGCTTTAAACAAAATATAAAACATATAAAAAGGCCAAGGGTGAAGGGGCAGGCTTCTAAGACACAAAGCCATCATTAAAACTAGACTCAGATATGATATAGATGTTAAATTGTCAGACATAAAATTAAAATAACTCTGATTAATGTGTTCACAATCTAATGGGAAAGTCTGACAATGTGCAATACGTAATGGGTAATTTCAGCAGAGAGACAGAAACTAAAAAGAGAATCAAATGCCAGAAATGATAAACACAGTAACAAAGATGAAACCTTTGGGGAGCTCATCAATAAATGTGGCATGGTTGTGGAAATAATCAGTGAACCTGAAAATAATTGCATAGAAATTACAGATGGAAAAACAAAGAGAAGTATAATGGGAAAGAAAACACACAAACATACTAAACAGAGCCTTCAAGAGTTATGACACCATACCAGATTATCGAATCACATGTCCAAGAAGTTCAGAGATACCAAGAAGAATACAAAAAAAGTCTATAAAAAATCTAGCCATGTCAAATTCAATCTGCTGAAAAAAAATTACAATGAAAACATCTTGACGGCAGCCAGAGGAAAAAGGCTAATGGCATACTGAAGGATGAAGGTAAGAATGCCACAGACTGGCCTTCAGGAGTCATGAGAGCCAGAAGACAATGGAATGACTTACTTAAAAATGCTAAAAGAAGAGTCCACACAATCAAAATATTCACAAAAGCATAATTTGGCTTTCAGTTAAGTCCGATTGGCTACATGTTTACCACTTCTCCATCCTGCAAATTAACTACAGTAATGCAACGGAATAATAAGAACATAAATCCACTAAAACAGACAAGCTAAGAGAAGGTTCATTAGAGAAACAAAGATATTTGGCAATGTATTAGAAAATGAAAAGTTAGTAGATAAATAATAAGTGATAAATCAGGATGGAGGAAACTGGGTCACAGGAAGAAGGATGTGGCTGAGTGATGATTCTTACCTAAGTTGGAAACATGTGATTCACAGAAATGGCATACAAAGTAAAGAAAAGTAAGAAAATATACCCTATCAAAAATAAATAAAATGCACCAATGAAAGGAATTTTTAAAGGGGTAATAAAGAAAACAGAAGAATTGAAATTATTAAATCACTAATAGAAAATAATTTATCAGAACTGGGAAAACATACACATATTCAGATAAAAAAGACCCAGTGAATTCTAAATAAATGAATGAAAATATAAACACAACAAAGTAATTGTTGTAAAATTTTGGTTAAGACAAAATAATATCAGCTATCATTTTGGATCTCAGAATTTTGCCAGAGGATCTGAAACTGACCAAGTGATACACTAAGCCTCAGACCAGTACTTGGGTAGTTAAACGCCTGCCCAGAGAAGTGAGAATTCATTAGTTCTTCCACACACATCCTTCCTCATACAAACACACTTTCCAAGACCCTTTTGGGTGGTGTAAAGGGTCTGAGACCTGAGGATTTTAATATATAAGTTTTGCATGTTAATACAAATTTTGAGGTAATTTCTTTAGCACCTGTCCTCTAAAATGTCCAAGTTGAAGATTGCCTTTGGTTTTTGTGCTTAGAAATTAGGGTCAGGAAACAGCATCTTTTTCTATAAAGAGTCATGTAAGAAATATTTTAGGTTTGGAGGCCCACACATAGCCTCTTCTCCTCCTCCTCATCTTTTCTCCCCTCCTCCTCCTCCTCTTCATCCTCCTCCTCCTTCTTCCTCTTCTTCATCTTCTCTTTTGCTTTTCACAATCCTCTACAATATATTGAAAAAATCTTAGCTACAGGTAAACTATAGTCATTTTCAGAGTATTTAGGATCTCAGAGTTTACAAGAGGTCTCAAAAAATTATTAAGTCTACTGAACAACGGGTCCCTTGCGCTTTTATTTTTCTTATTTTAAATGCTTCGAACATATAATCCATTACAATGGCTTAAAGATTTGAGGTACTTATCTCTGGTGTGTGTGTGTCTCTGTGTGTGTGTTTCCCAAACTTACATTTCCAAAATTATTTCACAATTTCTTTTTTCAGTTATGTTGACGAATTAACTGTGTTCCCAACACACTATGTAAAACCACTCCATGCTGCATCGTTTCTGTCACTATGGTATGCAGATTCTAAGATAGTCCCTGAGATTTCTACCTCCTTATGTACACACACCCACTCTTTAATCTCCTCCAACTGAATGTGTGCGTGATTTGTAAAAGTGATTGAATTTTACTACCAATACTAGTTTGGTTGACTAATCTGTGGAATTTGAGTTAATTAAAAGGACGATTACCCTGGCTGGACCTAACTGAATCAGGAAAGCGTTAAAAGAGAGACTAGGTCCTTCCTGAAGAGGAAGGTTTAAAGCAGCAGACACTCTCCTGCTTGCCTGGAAGAAGGAAGTTGCCATGTTGTAAGAGGTCTACGGAGGGTGCCATATGGCAAGGATCTGAGAGAGGCCTCTGGCAGCTGAGTATGCTCCCTGGACAACATCTGGCAAGAAAACAGGAGCTTCAGTCACAGAGCCGCAAGGTGCAAGGAGTTGAATTCTGCCAAAAACCATGTGAGTTTGGAAGAGAATCCTGAGGTACAAAGAGTAATGCTGCCTAAATTACACCTTGTTTAGAGGCTTGGGAGGCATGGACAAGTGTCACAGTGAAGCCAGACACCTGACCTACAGAAATGAGAAGGAATAAATAGGTGTTGTCTTAATCAGCAAAGTTTATGATAATTTGTTATGCAGCCATAGGAAACTAAAATAATCACCAAGCCCAAATGTCCTTTATTGTTCTTTTTTACCTGTTAATTCCATCTTTCTAATTTCTACCTTCTTCAGGAAGCTTTAAATAGAAACAATCTCCTTTGCATAGTAATCCCCCATATCTTACTAGCTTTAGCATATACTGTCGGTGCAAGTGATAGAATACATAGTATCAGCAACTTTTTCTCTTTGCATCATATCTTCCCAGTTAAGAAGAGTGCTTTCAGCAGAGAAACCATCTCCTACACTTCTTTGTATACCCCGACAGACCTTAAAAGTGTCACTAGTTATAGGGGATACTCAAGAAATAATTAACAAGTTGCTCATAACTTCACTTTTACAATGTGCCATGGTTATTTCACTATTCAAATGATCTCTTATGAATTCTGAAGCAAATGGTAGGGAAAAAAATGAAGACTCTATAGTCACAGAGTCAACTGGTCAGATGACATCTTGGACTTCAAAATACTGCGTCAGCAAACTCCAGTTTATATCCATTCCACATAGTATTATTCAGGAAAAAGTATAGCAGAACTTCTGAACTCAAAGGCCATAGAAACTTATGCAAAATTTTCTGGCTATTATATTTCCAAATGGACAAGGAGATTTGTAGAATACGACTTTGATGCACACAGATTCAGAAGACGAAAGAGGCTAAGGCAGAACACATGTGTACTATTTATAGGCAGACACGTGCCACATCACCCACTCCCCAGGTCAACATGTCTCCTCTAAAGCTGTAATGGCGAGTCAAACAACCTGTTTAAAAACCCCACAATGTTCTAACCACAGCCACCTGGATTGTAATTATAGACTTTATTATAAATAGTTATAGGCTTTAAGTGATTAGTTATTGTGTACAAAGTATTCAACCGTGGACCACCTGATTTTCACATACGGCTGTACCTTCTCCTTCCTTTGATGCATCCTGGCTATTAATAGAAAAACACCTGTTTCCTGATAGTTCTCTGAGCTATAGAGACATACATTTATATAGAAACAGCTGGGAGAAAGGTCCTTGTGAAGGACAACCAAATCCAGTTCTTATCATCACAAAACTTTCTCCTGGAGCTGCTGATGGAAGCAGCTAAGCCCGCCTTGCATCACTCCTGCACAAGCTACAACAAACAAAGTGAAGCTAGGGAGAGTCTTAAACTACTGTGGGAGGATTAAGAATATCCTACAGCAATAAAGCTAGGATTTCCATTTGATCCTAGAAACAGAAAACATTTCTAAACCCACAGGTGAATGACATAAACGGAAAGCCAGGAGCGAGGTTGCAAGTGTTTACTGTGTTCCTCTCACATCTTTTTTCAGCACCTGCACATACCTACGGTCTTTCCTCCCCAGTGCCCAGGAGCACGGGACATCCAGCTACACTGATAAACTAGCAGCAGCTCAAGAACATGAATGATGACAGGAAATGAAAGTGATAATGACAGTTTGTGGTGGTTTGATTTCTTAAATGCAATGAATGGTTTCCTGTCAACAAGTGTCTGGATAGAAAAATAAAAAAGCAATCAAAACAGCAACTGACATTTCAGGGCATTTCAGGAAATCCCAGGGCTCTCTGCTCAACGAAACCACCTGCTTAGTGTTCTCCATGGGAACTACCACTCACCCTGAGAGGAATTATCAGGATATAGCCAAGGTGCATGGGTGCAATGCCAGCTCAGTAGTTTAACCTCTAAGGAAAGGTGGACAAGGTGGTGATAATCTGGACTACATGACCTCTGTAGTCAAATCCAGTGCAAAGATTCTAGAAATAATGCAGGATGAAGAGTTAGGAAATGTGGCCCTAATGCAAATATCACTAGTAATTTAATTATAGTAACTTCCACTAATTTACTTCTCTTTGCCTTAATCCCTCCTCATGTAAAAATGCTACTCTTCCTTTCTGCCCTTAAGCCAGAAATCTGCTAGTTGTAGGAGTTACAGGAAGAAGATCCACAATATTAGAGACAATAGAAATTAATATACAATCACATACAAGTAAGTATCTGGAAAAAGACAGAAGAGAGCACTGAATGTGATATTGATCAGGTTTCCTTGGCCTAATGAACATGTTTGCATGCCACCATACCTTCATCTCATCTCCCTCTGCGACATTCCCACTGTCAAGCCAGAATTCTTGCCATTTTCTGCTTTGAATCTGGATCTAGCCCTGCCTGTTGACTTTATCTCAGTCTGATTTCCACTTCCATCAACTCTAGAAAAATGCCAGTTCCCTGTTCTTCAGCGAGTGGCCCTGCGTATCACGTTCACACCGATATGTTCCTCTCCACTCAGAGAAATGTGAACCTACATCACCTGGTGTAGCTTTTCTCCTTGAAATTATTCTCTTCCTTTTTTTTTTCATCCTTAAAAAAGAAAATGCTTTAGAGAAATATGACTGTAATTAACAACTGACAAAAATATCTGGGCTTGAGCTGAAGTGGGAAATCACAAACCTTAGTTACTTATTTTCTCATGCAGTTACCATTTGTTCTCTTTTCTCAGGGAAGTTGAAAGACCTGAGGTTCAAACTTAATAAGGCCCCATACTGTTTCTAAGAGTATTTACAACATGCAAAGTGTAAGTCAGTGCATGGCTGATATTTAAATTTGTTTTCACTCATCTGAGCTATTACACAGTATGCAATCCCTAAACCCTTCATAATAAAGAACACGCATTTCTCAGCCACGAAAGGGAATAAAATGTTCAGCAATTTGAGCTCTCTGGTACTAGGAAGGTGACAAAACATTTATGTGTATCCAATCCATTCCACTGATTTGGCTTCAGCATTAGGAGGGACTGCCTCAGGCAGAGACCTTTTGCTATATACACATTCTTGGGAATTAGCAGGTGAACCAAATGGCCCATAGTGATGACAGCAACATCTTTCAAAACACTCAGCTTTACTAAATGGATTTCCCAAATACATTTTCTCTTTCTGAACAATATATTTTTTTAAGTTTAACTGATGGTACAAATATTTGTTGCCTTTTTAAAAAGAAAATTCCAAGAAACCAAGGAGTAAACTATAAACAAATCACTTTCTCTTGGGTAAGAATGGCTACATAACCTGTGTTCTACCAGTTATCTTCAAATTTTTCACTCATTTTTAAAATCCTTAGTCCATGGTAAATTATTCTAGGAGAGTAATGTGCTAAAGAAGTCATGACACAAAACTTAATATTTAAAATACTAGTCTTTTTAAAATTGCATTTTAGGTTTTGGGGTACATGTGAAGAACATGAAATATTGTTGCATAGGTACAAAAATACTAGGTTTATACATACCAAATAAATAGAAAATAATTCACTATCTGAATCACTTTTACTCCTTGAATGGGGTATAAAGATCTCTGGATTCTGGTCTCTATCTCGTAAATAAGCAATTTTGATATACAGAGTAAGTCACTTAATTTTTCTAGCTCCAACTTTCCTTTATTGCACAATGAAGACATTATAAAATAATTCTTAAGATCTTTTCCCTAAATTTTATTATTGTATGATTTGAAAATAATTTCATAGCACATACTAAAAAACATATTTCCAGAGTTTAAAAGTATTTTACTTTTAAATTATATTTATAGTACTCTTTGTGTTACTTGCATGTTCATAATATTATTACTGCCACTATTCATAGAAGAAAACATTGTTTAATTTTAATAAAAATGAAACACTACTTCACATTCATATAATATATTTTTATTTTTAACAGTATTTTACACCCATTATTGCACAGAGTAGCGTTATATAGTTGTTGGGTCCAGAATAATTATTTCCATTTTAAAGGCCACTTGCGTCCAAGAACATGCAAGATTTTACTGGCAAAACCTAGAAATAGGAAATTTTTTGAACTTTGAGAACCATACTCTCTATGCATAATTTGTATACCAATGTGTCTTTCAGATAGCAGCCCTGGCAAATGAAATTTAAAGAGCTATCCTCTTGAGCAGTTCATCCACTTTCTGCCATCATTCAGAGGTGGCCAAGAGGTACCTTTGTGCCATTTTCTGCCCCTACATTTCTTATGAATCATGAATATGTTTTCCCTAGTTTCCAAGGTGAACATAAGTGTTTGTAGTCATTGAAAATTTCCTGAGGGAAGGTAGTACTTCTTTTAACACAGAGAGATATCTTTTATTTTACATAAATTTAGAAACAGAAAAAAAAAAACACTATTTAAATTTTAGTGTCTATGAAAATGCCAAAAAATAACAGAAGACAATATGATAAGATATATTTCATGTTCTCACTCCCCAGCGACCAACCTGCTCTTCCCCATTGTTGCCCATAGTGCAGGATTGTGAACTCCTGGATAAAGCAGCTGAATCTCTGTGTCTGAATTATATTCTAGAACAATCTTTGGGTAGATATCCATATCCCCGGATCAAAGGACTGCTTGTAAGCAATTCAGAACATGTGGGTTGTATTAGCATGTGTTGTCCACCTCCCTCACTGAGCCTCTCTAGAATCTTGGAAGTGGACTGGCACAATTCATCTTTGGTCTTAGTGGCCAAATAAAAGCGAGACAGATATGGAATTGGCCAGAATGTTTAGTTTACACTATGAAGTGTTAAGAATCAGGCTCATCCATCCTTTTATTTATCCCATAAATATTTATTGAGTTTTTAATACATTCAAGGTACTATTTTAGGTGCTAGAGATATACTGTGAAAATTATGGTTGAGTGAAATAAAAAAATAGCCAAGGGAGCATGAATAAACAATAAAATTTCAGAGTGGAAAGACACTATAAGGTATGAAAATGTGATAAAGACTTATTGGGTTGTAGAGAAGTCTACATTATTGGGGAGGGCAAGAAAGTCCTCTGTAAGGATACTTAACCTTCTGAGTAAAGAAAAATCAAAATTCAACATGTTTTGATTATCCAATGAGCAAATGGAGAAATGGTGCTGAGAGCAGACTCAAGGAATCTTCCCTGCTCCCACTACAGTCTATCCTGAATCTAACAAATATCTGAAAAATCCACTATTAAACAGATATTTTTTCTGTTTTATTGTTCCACTAAAATTCAAATGCCCTTGAGGAGAAGAACCATATTAAGTCTGTCCTCTTAACTTTAGTCTGAATTGACTTAACAGACTTTTTTTCAACCAATAGTCACTTTTGTAATAATAATTTTTACTTATTGATGTATAATTTACATGTATAAAATATTAAAGATTGTTGGTCTGTAACTGGCTAAGTTCTAACAATGTACACCACTTTACTGCTAATCAAACTAAGGTACAGGACATTTGCATCACCTCATAACCTTCTCCATGTTCCTTGATCATTGCTTTTCCCACACCTTCAGGATCAACCCTATTCATATTTCAATCTTTCTGCGTTAGTTTTGCATCTATATAAATGTAATTGTACAGTACAGGTATGTTTGTGTCTGCCTTTAGCTTAACACAACACTTCTGAGATTTGTTAATATGATTGCACGTGTAAGTAGTTTGTCAGTATTTTTTAACTGTTGAGTACTCAGATGGCATTTGATGTGTGAAAAAAAGACATGAAGAGTGTGAAGGAGAAACTTGAAAACAGAGATGCACAGTGGTTCTCAAAAGAGGTACTCTGGACCAGTAGTATCAGCATCAACACCACTGGAAGCTTGAAGCTTGTTAGAAAGTTATATTATTTGGTCTCACCCCAGGCTCACTAAATTAGAAACTCAGGAGGTAGATCTCAGGAATTTGTTGTTTTGTTTTGTTTTGTTTTGTTTTGTTTTGTTTTTGCAAAATAAGGCCTCCTGGGAATTCTAAAGCATATTAAAGCTTGAGAACAAATAACTAGGAGAAGGCAGAGACAAAATTTAATCCTTTTAAATTTTACTTAAAAGAATATGGCAGCCACAGAAGAAGAAAATGTGTTTGCTTGGCTTTCCTGCTTCTCTTAGAACTCTTGAGATTGCAAAAAGGTGAGAGCAGGTTTCATGATGATAAATTTTGAAAATCATCTTTAGAATTGATTTATACCTTCGCTTTAAGTAGTTCAGTGACCAGTTCTGACTTAAGCTCTGAACTGTCCTTCTGAAATACAGTTCTAGAAGCTATACGGGAGGCTTTTAATAATTAACCATGATATCTAATTAAGGGTGGTAAACTGGTTCTCACTAAGGAAATCTCCACTATACTAATGTGAAAATGAACAAGCCAACTTATCTGGGCTTTGTGAATATTTTCTATTTCTTAAAAATGAACATTAGAATCCTGTAGCATAAGACTTCTTTGAAAATTATTTTAAAATGTTGGTAAATTTTTTGCACCTAATTCATTTAGCAAATCTGTGTCCAAAAGTAAGTGAATTCAGTATAACAAGGAAAGCCTTGCAAAAATATTAATCTGTGTCTTGAAATTAGAGAAAAAGAACAGCAATCATCATGAAGCTTTGAAAGAAAATTTCACCCAATTCAAATGAGTGCAATCAAGCTGAGAGCAAGACAATCCCAAGAAGACACTTTCCCTACTCTATGGAGACCTGGACCAAAGTTATCTGACACTTTAGTTGTGATTTGATTTAATTAAATTATATTGGAATTAGTTTGTTTTGTTTTGTTTTGTTTTGTTGAGACAGAGTCTCACTCTGGCACCAGGTGCCAGGCTGGAGTGCAGTGGCACAATCTCTGCTCATTGCAACCTCCGCCTCCCAGGTTCAAGCAATTATCCTGCCTCAGCCTCCTGAGTAGCTGGGACTACAGGCACAGGCCACCATGCCCAGCTATTTTTTGTATTTTTAGTAGAGACGGGGTTTCACCATGTTGGCCAGGATGTTCTCGATCTCTTGACCTCGTGATCCGCCCTCCTCAGCCTTCCAAACTGCTGGGATTACAGGCTTGGGCCACCGCACCTGGCCTGGAATTAGTTTTAACTCTAGATAGTCCCCAAAATAAAGACATTAAGTAGTGAGAGCATAGTGTTTTAATCGGGAAAGATAGGTAGATGACAGATCGATCGACAGATAGATAGATAGATAGATAGATAGATAGATAGATACATACATACATACATACATACATATAGGTACTATGTGACCACTGAGTCCAATTTCACCATAAGGGGCTTTGCTGTCTGAAATACAGCCATTTTACATTTGCAGCCACCCAAAGTAAAAGGACTAGAAAATAAAACAAAACTGGACAAGAACCTGGTTTCAATAAATGAACTTTCACAATATTCATTTAATGCTCATCATCAACTTTGAGCTACCAATTCAAATACTGGTCAAATAGTCATGTTTTCTTTAAATTGAAACACAACGAACAAATTGACTGGCCAATTTTACACTATATGCCACCCCACATGTCACATAAACCTTTCCCTGGAGATACTTCCAGAGTCCCTTAAAAATCCATTCATCACGCTGAAGTGAAGGACATGAAAAGCAGATGATCAATTTGGGAATACTTGAGTCAACACAGAGAGTTTGAATCAGGAAGCTGTACTTACGGAGTGAGAGTCACAGACATCTCCAACATCTAGATAATGATAGTCATCAAACCAAGGCATGGCTCTATTTTCATGTGAACGAAAAGAGAGAACCCCTTCTGTCCCTTCTGCAGTTATAAATCCCAAGACAGTAAGAAAGAGAATGGGAAAGTAGGTAAGCTCCTTTGTAAAGCACTAAATATTCAAAGAATCCTTTTTTTTCCATCACAGCTAAGATACACCTGTGCAATACTTTCTCTTCCAGCTGTTCTGAATAGGCTACACTTTTATTTCTCAAGGGCTTTTATGGGCAATCAGTGTTACCTAGGTTCTTGTTTGAAATGCAGAATCTCCAGCGCTAGTCCAACTAGAGCTAAATGAGTTAAAACTTGCATTTTAATACAATAACCATTGATTCATATACACATTAATGTAGAGAAACACTAGAAAATAGAATATCAAGCTATTGGTTATTCTCCATGCTATTGTTTTTTGGGGGGGGGTCATATTATTAGATTCACCTGGGACTGTTAAGCCTCTCAGGCCCTATCTCAGAATGACTTAATCAGAATCTCTGTGTTTTTAAAAATGTCCCAGTTTCTCATGACCATGTACGTTTGAGAAATTGTTGATTTGGGCAATCAGGTGAAGTCTGACTCTGCGTTTGTAATGTAAAACAAACAAACAAAAAGTTTGTTTACATATAATTTAGTATTTTTGTTTCTGTTTTGTAAAGTTTGAGTATAGATGTAGCAAAATAAGTAAATGCCAAATATAGGGAAATAATAAGAAATAAGGAAATGGTAACATTGGTATGATGAAGCGATGAAAAGCATGAGGCAGATTGTGTATGTGCTTAGGTGGGTCTTTAATGCTTCATCTACATAGAAAACACCTGGTAAAATCAGTCAAGCAAATCCATCTGCAGATGGCCAGGAACCTTCCAAGGTATAAAAAAGGTTGAGGCAGATTTCTTGTTTTCAAATAATTGTATTACCCTTATAAAACGCACAGCCTAAGTATTGGTTTTGTTCTGTTTTTTGGTCTGAATGTCCATCCTAGGTTGATTTCTCTAGAAAACAGATTCTGAGTCTGAGATTCAGAGTTCTTTGGGGATGCACCCTGGATCAGCACTGTGGGGTGGGTTGAAGGATGTAGGACTGAGCACAGGGAAAAGAGAAATTTGATGTAGTCACAACAAAAGCTGTTCCAGAAGAAGGACTCATCTGAGAGCTGTCAGCCACCAACACTCTGCAGCTGGAGAAATCAATGCCTTAGTCCTGTGGGCAGCACTGCACAGCATTCATTATAGAGCCACTACTGAGGTAACTACATTTTCTCCTTTTAAATCTCCAAGAGTCTGTCAGAAATGCCTGATGTCTGTCTTTATCTCAGAATTTTATTTAAAGAATACTCAGTGTAATTTTGTTTGTATTCTCTAGTTTCTTCTGGTTGACAGTTTTTAAATAAATCCCTCCATATCTTGATTGTTTTGGGAACCACAAAGTGTAGGACTAATTTTTTTAACCTACTTTATTAACAGATGATTTTGTTTTTGTAGTCGGAAAAAAAATCCTCAAAGGTGTCAAGAATTAACTAGGTCATTAACCAAATTCCACATCATTTTGCTTAATTTTTTGTAAAATTATATGATTCATGTCATAATTTTCTGAAGGTGCTCACATTCCTGATTGGATTATTAATTTGTGTTTATTATACTGACTGTGGTATAATGTTCTATCTTAATTAGTATTTTTATGCTTATGATTTTAAATATGTATATAGCCAGTTTTTATTTTGTTTGCCTTTCGAACATAACTAAGGTTAAGTGTTTTCTTGCAACAAAGGGAATTTATATCGGAATTAAAAGTAATTACAGAAGCTTTATCAAAAGCAAAGCAATTGGCAGTTGTGTGAATAGACATCTTCACAGTAATAAAATGCAGACTGAGCAATCTCTAAGTTTATGTTTCTGATGATGTTTCTTCTACAGGAATAATAATGGTAAATTTTATGTATAGAATATATTTGCAAACAGAGAAAATATCTTTCCTTAATTCCTCATGATATCTTTCTATTTTTCAGAAAAGTTGACCAGTTTTCATACTCTTAGTATATCTAGAAGTTAGTCTGAATTATATAAGCAGATTGTAAAATTATGGATATAATTTTTATTTTTTATTTACTATTTTCACAATAAATTGAGCAGCTTTAAAACTATGAACACATCTAACATGTATTAACTACCTTCTTTTTTACTAAGCACTACAACATTTGCTGGAATCACAAAGATAAATAAAAAACAGCCATGGTCCCCCAGGAGTTCAAATTCTAGTGGACAGGTTTTGTTGAGGTTCAATGATTAAGACAATCAACAGAACTGAACAAATTTTCTAATTTTAATTTATTTCAGTTGTCAAGAAGTGACTACTGCAGCAACTAGAACCTCAGAGTTATTTGTTTTGAAGAACTGATGAACTGTTCATTTAAATGGTGTAATATTCACCAAAAAGAATTTGTAATCATATTTAATTATTTAAATATCAAAGAAAATAGCTTATTTCATGAACAACATTTTTAAAATGTAAGAAAGAGCATGCTTGTCTTCTGCATATAAAGTGTTAGGGATCTGAGATACAGGTTAGAAAGTGGGACCCTGATCCCACACTCTCGTCAAAATTTAGCAATGCCTGTACTCTGTGTAAGTGCAAAACTGCATTCAAAACAACCCTCATCAAATGAGGCTTTGAATTACTGATAGAGGAAGGACACACAAAATCTATTTGTGTAGTAGCTTTTAATTTGCTCTGAGGACCTTAATTTTTACATCAGAAAAAAAAATGGGAAGGTCATTCATTTATTTATTCAAAAATAATTGTTAAATATGTGCCAGATGCTAGGCCATGCACAAGTATACAACTCAACATGAGAGTAACACATTGCCTGTTCTCACAGAGCTTACAGTCCAGTAGCATCTAGTGATGATAAGGTAGGAAATTGCAAGATGATGTCATCAGTACTATCTGGAGTGGCAATCAATAGAAGATCACATATCATGATTTGCAACCTGGACTTTACAGTTCAAGAAAAAGCTTCCTAGAAGAAGTGAAGTTTAATCTGAGGGGTGGGTAGGGGGAACAGGATTGTTAGTGTTATTCATAGGATAAAAATTGGATGAAGTTTCATTAACATGGCTGGGACAAACACAGTTTGAATACTGGGGAGAGAGTACTAGGGACATAGAGGATGAAGCATGTAAGATAAGCAGTTCCTTGAAAGGAAGAGTCACTAATAAAAGTTTTCCTACTGGAGAGAATTACATGATCATATTTCAATTTGGAAATATAATTTAGCAATGTAGAAAACAACTTGCAGCTATGATATTAATTTAAAAGGATAATTCCTCACTAAACTGAGTATGGAAAGAAATTTCGGGATTTAAGAAACAGTTCTAATGCATAACTCATAAGACCAAGCAATGGTCAAGTGTGTAGGATGAGGGAAGAGAGAAGACTCAAAATGATGCCTGGATTTCTGTAGTGATTGCGAGAATGGTCTTATCATTTACTTAAGAAAACAGAAGAATAAGTATATTTAGTATTCAAGATGATGTATTTTCTTTTGGCAAGTTTTTTTTTTTTTTTTGTGGGGGGATAAATCTGTTAGTATGTAGGCATATTGATATATACCTAGATCTTGTGAAAAATATCTCAGCTGGCAGTATAAATTTTGAAATTATGCAATCACATAAGGTCACCCAGTAAAAATATGTAAAATAGGTCTTCTTGCCTCTATAGAACTGGGAATGATACCAAGTTTAATGAGCAAGGAAAGGTAGAAGATGCAGCAAAGACAGCTTCAAAGAGCATCCAGAGAGGTAGGAAATTAATTCGGAGAATAAGTAACAGGGGCCAAAGGAATAGAACATTTCAGAAAAAAGTAGTGGACAACAAAATCAAAGATTGCTGAGAAATCAAGTTGAATAAGGGAAAAAGGTCATCTGGAGGATGCATTTATAAGCGAATATGTAGCTGTCACATTGTGATCAATTTTAGCCATGGGAAGGTAAGAGCTAGAGTGGGTGTAGAGGAATTGAAATGGGAAGCAAAGAAGCAACGTGTCTAAGGGTGTTTTGGAGATGTTTGGGTAGTAAGGAGAGCTAAGAAACAAGGCTGCAGGAGAATGTGGAATAAAGTGTCTTTGTATTTTATTTTAATATGCGGAATGTTTAACCATAGTTAAGTGCTACTTGGAAGAACACAGTAAAGGAGACGAAGCTGAAACTGAAAGAAAGAGGGGAGGGAACCTGGGAGAATAATTGGCAGGGTGTGGGAGGAGTTTCCATCTGGTGGCTTCTATTTTTGCTCTGAACTGGTAGTCAGTTGATCTGCTGAAAGAGGGATTAGATTTCTTAGTCAAAGGATAGAGAAGAGGAGAGTAGGCTTAAAACATTTGTGGAAAATAAGAGAGAGTGGATAAGGAAATCCTAGATTTCTAAGCAGGATGTAAGACCATATGAATCTGGAAACCGTGGGATTATAGTTGTGAACAGCAACATGAGGTAGATAGGGTGCAGTCAGACAGATGAGTTGATTCATGATAAACATTTTTTCCAGAGGGGTCAGAAAAAGATGAATGAGACTTGAAGATCAGACTATTCATAAGAATTGATATTATGGAATATGCTGCTTTAAACTAGAAAAGTAAGCAAATATTCTGGTTTTATATATAGCTGTGTAGTATACTACCCCAACAGCACTTTAAAACAACATGTTCACAAATCTGCAGTTTGAAAAAAATCATCAGTTTCACAGGTCATCACCTGGAGAACTCTACTGGAGCTGAAGAATTCACTTGTAAGAAAGCTCACTTACAAGGTAGTGCTGAGAAATCGTTCCTGGCTGCTAGCTGGGAACTTTGCTGGAGCTGACAAGAAGCAGCCCCATTTTTCTCCACATAGGTCCTTCAAGGAGCGCTTTGGGCTTTGTCACAGCATGCTGGCTCCAGAAACACCCATCTCAAGAGGAAGGAGGTGAAAATGGATGGTCTCTTAAGGTCTGAGCCCATATAGTGGCATGGTATCATTTTTGCTTTATTCTTTTGGTCAAGCAGTCACAGAACCTGCCATGATTCAAATAAAAAGGATGTGGAATTCTCTGGTTGAAAGGAGTAAAAAAAATCTGCTGCCATCTTTGACTCATCTCATCAAGAAAGGGCAGAAGGGACTGAGAAGAGACTTCACGGAGCAAAAGGATTAACAGCTATAGTGTGTAACACTGGTTCTCTGCCCACGTCCTCTTGGCGACGACACATCTTTATCCTTTTCTGTGCTCTGACGGTCACCTTAGGAGAAAGAATGCTACATGAAAGCACATGAAATTCAGAAGGGTGAGAAGGTTTTACTCAAGTAGAGAGTTTTCATGGAGGAGTACCAGACTCCTGATATGAGAGAACATGGGAGACTACTGCATGGAGAAGTTGAGGTTGGAGCTGTGCTTATTGATTCTTAAATGAGGGTCTGGAGGACACAAAGGAAAGCTTTAGGAGAAGGAATAGGATGATGCTGTGTGACTGGAGAGCAGAGAGCTGAGGGATAGATGGTAAGTATCCAACACGATAGCTGAATGAAGCGTGATGGATTTGAACTGGCCACTTAGTTGCCTGTAAAGAAGTCCCTGGTGGATGTGAGTGAGGGAAGGCACTTGGATTTCTTCTTCAGAGTCTACCAGAGCCTGGAAGGAGTAGGTCTATCTAAATAAATTGCCTAGACTTGTAGAGGATATCAGCTGAAATCCATTGCTGATATCCAATGACACCGTGGATTCCTGCACACGTGAGTGTGTGTGTGTGTATGCACATGTGTGCATGCACATGAGTGCCTGTGTACACATTTAAACTGCTGGGCGGGGGCTGACTGAGAGACCCAGCGTGTGATAGGAGGCTTTGGTTCTGAGGTCTTGGCAATACCCTGTCCAGGGCAAGTCCTGCTGACCACAGTGACCACTAGCCGTAAGCACCCCCTTGTCAACAGTCCTGGGCAGATATCTAGAGAATGTGTGGTACAGAGATAAAGACTTCAAGAGAAAATACAAGACATATGATTTCAACATGCCCTTCAGCTAGAAAGGACAATGAATTAATCTCTTATTGATAACTGAATTCAGGGAGTTTTAGACCTCTAACTTGAACTCCAAGTAGAATACTAGTTTACTCTACACTTTGAGTAAGTAATCTGCCCTCCCCAGGATTCTGTAGTATCCAAACCAAGAAGCTTGTATGTGATTTACCTTCACTCACTCTGTCACCTGCTGTCTCACACACTGCTCCAACAGATGCCTTAGGTTATTCCTATTATAGGAAAGTTGATAACTTTTAGGATGAAAGCGTTTCTCAACCCAGCAGTTCAAGAGGAGATATGAGTACCTTTTTAGGTTATGGGATTTTTCTTTTTTAGTGGTACACAGACATAGATAGTTTTAGGGGATCAATTTCTAGCTATTCAGATTCCGTCTAAAGCTTCTTCCAGAAAATAAATTTGATTAACAATGACCCTCTTCAAAATAGCTCCTTTTCCCATTTTAAAGAAGAATTACACATCTCTCATCTATTCCAAACTGGTACATTTTCCAGATATATAAAAATCTTTTAGTACTAGTCAAAGGGAAAATCAAAACACTGGGTGTGAGGCACCTTCCTTTACAGGTTAATCAAGACTTTCTTTGTCTTATGCATATTTCCATTAAAAATGAAGATTGACATTAAAATCAGATTAGCAAGTTTTGGAATATCCCAAATTCAAACGTCTCAAGTAATATTAGTTAGTGATATTGATTATTGTAAATGTAACTGGAGAATTTTCCAAAAACCTTTTTTCCCAGGTAATATTGAATAAAGCCAAAGATATAAAAGTTTTATGTGATTTATTTCAGACTTAGTGTACTTTATTTAATAAGGCAGTTAAAATGTATTTTATCAATATATAAAATTTTTGTTCCAATTATAGTGAAACCTCATTATATTTCATTTTCCAAAAGTGTGCAATATTTTAACTTTCTATTATCCAAAAATAACCTTATTTAAACTTATAACAAAATCTTTCATGTGTCAGCTTGTAAATATGCCAAGAGGAATATATAAATTCAAATTTCATTTTATGAGGTACCTAAGTAAAAAAGTTTGAAGATTGCAGTTTTTATTTGTCATAATTTTCTTCATTTATTGGAGACTTAGATCCATGAGCTGCTGAGAGATAGGAGATTCCCAGTGGTTCTTTGTTATTTTATCTAAGTACCTGTGTTGTACTGAATACAGATACATGCAGATGGTGGCCTTGTGCTGTTGGTGGCTTTGTCCTTGGTATATTTTCCTTAGCAGTGGAAATTAGTTTTCTGCTATTTCTTGGTGTAGAGTTATCTACAAGGCATTCATTTGCACGGTCCTGCTCTATGCCTTTTGAGTTTACCCTAGGTAAGAAACTTTGTTTTGGGACTAAAAAGTGGCACACTCCACTCCCTTTTGTCTCTACGGGAAATTAAGAGAGGATGGGTACAGGCCAATAGATTATTTTCTGGCTCAATCTAATGATCTTTTAACTCCCCTAAGAACCTATGTTGTCATGGACAGGTGCAAGTAACCCTTACAGTTGCACCCTCAATCTTCCTATTATTTCTTCATTCCTAGGGATAGTTTGTGATATATAATCAGTATTTGGAAGAAGACTTTGACTCACCAAGTCTGTTGTAAATAGGAACAAGTTAATTTGTGCTAGTTCTCTTCTCAAGATCAACTAGGAGGAACTTCAAAATATTAATTTTTGTACAGTGTGACTTGACTAAATTTGGGTGTGTGTTAATGCAAAATTAATAATAATTAGGCAGGGCTGGCCTAAAGCTTAACTTTTTACAGGTTGTATAAAAGCAAACAGTGTTATCATGATTACATTAGAACTTCTGCAGAGAATTTTCTGCTAAGGATTGCCTTTGCATACACTGGTAATACAGAGCAATTATTTTCTATTTATTTTAGTAAAGGCCCTGATGAACCTCTCTTTGTAAATGTAAAGGCTTTTATCATAAGCATTGAAAGAGAATTGTCCTATGTATAGTTTTGCAGTCTTAGTTCCTGGACAAAAATAAAACAAAATGGAAAAATAAAATATTTTAAGTGTTCTAAAATTAATAATTTTATAATTTCTTGTAATTAAATATAAAATAAATTAAAATTACAATAAGTAAGGACAATTACAACCAATAATATTTAATAGCTGACCTTTTTTTTTATAAGGGGAAAAATCATATGTTGATTAAAAGTAAGGACTATGGAAGGCAGACATCTTAGGTCCAAATTCTTGCCCTGGATCAATCTGATGATTCTTAACTCCTCTAATTGCCTATGTAGTGAAGGAGAGGTACAAGTAACCATTATAGTCATATTCTTAATTCTCCTAATATTTCATCGGTGTAAGAGACAGTTATCAGCTGAAAGTACATAAAAGCTGCAATATTTTTTTAGAAAATTGTTGATAGCACAAAATATTCTACTTTTTCTTTATACTCATATAGCTTTTCCTTCTTTTGTTACACAAATGCCTACTTTTGTGCTGTTCTAGCAACAGCCACAGCTCACCTGGCAACTTCATTTTTCTCCATTCCTCAGGCCCAGTTGCTTCCCTCCCCCAATTTCAGGACGAATTTTCTCTTAGTGATCCCATAATCTTTTCATGCATTTATCTTGGTCTCCACAATTTCATCAGAGGTACAGATCTACATCTGAGCCTCAGAAATTAAAAATGTTTAAATTATTTTCTTGGGAGACTCCTTAAATCCCCTTTTAAACCAGCCAATGTCAATAGATTGAGGAAGAAGAAGAGAGCCAAGGGGAAGAAGGAAGAGAAGGCGCCATTGCTAGCCTCACAACCATAATCCTGGTTGATACACAGAAGGGGAACTGAACAAATAGTTCAAAGAGAAAACAGTAATTCTTTCTTTATTATGAGATTATTAGCGATTAGGCTTTTTAATATTTTTCAAGCCTCCTAAAATGGTCATAGAGTTGACTAATTATTTTTTTCTAACAAGGTATTAAATAATTACTATTCCCCTTTCATTCCTCTAATTTCTGGATGCCTCTAGCTCCCCCTTATTCCCTTTACTTCTCTTAGCCATTTCTGATGAGAAGTGAGCAGATCAAAACTGGATCTGAAACTGAGATTTTGCACACATATGTGTATGTGCGTATATATGTGTGTGCATATACCTATAAATATATATGCATCATCAAGAGACTCAAAATTTAGAGGCCAGCCAAACAATAGGATAAAACCATATTTTTTTCTAAAACCATTATATTGATGTTTTAATAGGAGCAAAAAAGTGGGAGGTTTGTATTTGATGGCCTCCAACTGAGCTCAGAATGAGAAGAAAGAGTTAATATGAATGAAACCCCAAAGATAATATTATAAAGGCTTTCCACAGTTATCAGACAAATAGAGAATGAGAGAAAAAGAGGACAAGCATGAAGAAAAATTTTCCCTTTCCCAATAGCTCTTTTTGAAAATTACTTGGAGACTTAGAGACTCTGTTGACTTTAATTAAGTGCTCATTAGATTGACAAACTTTTTAAAAAAGTGATCCTGCTTGCCATGTGGGTTTTCATATGCTCTCCCGGCTTTCCCTCTAAATTACTTTAGAACCCTTTCAGAATAACTTGTTTATTCTAGGGAAATTACTCATTTCAGATAGACTTTTATGTCCTGTGGTTACTGCTTTATTATTTTTGCACAGTTTTATAATTTTCACTGAAATCTCTTAACTCCTCCATACAAAGTCAAAGTCTTCCCAAATTGGACTTAATTCTTCTGGTATCAGTGGGGAAATAACTTATAATCTTTAAAATCTCCAGAGCCGGAAGTCAACTCTTACCTAATTGAATAGGTATAAATCTCCAGAGTCAGATGTCAACTCATACCTAATTGAATAGGTAAAGTTCTTAGAAGCTGTGGCTACACCCAAACAAACAAGCAAACAATTCTTCCAATCATTCATTTCAACAGAAAAGAAAAAAGTTAAATTTGTTGTTTATAACTATGTGGCCACATTGATACTTACACGATCCTCTGACTGAATATTATACTTTTGAAATAATTTCGATAGATGTATTTTAAACAGTGGCATCTTACCAAGGTACTCAGAAAGTCTAATATTAGAGACACTATCCTGAAAGGATTAGAATTAGAACATAATTCCAGGTCTAACATAAAAATGACTACGGGAAGGGACTATCACTTTAAAAAATATTAACATTAATTACTATGGTTATTGTCTATTTTCTGGATCTTCTTTTCTCATTTTATACTTCATTTATTGTGATATTAAAAGTTGGCATCATTGTTAATATTAAAATGACACATTATTTAAAAGCAGAAGTGTTTTTTTTTTTATTTTTTATTTTTATTTTTAGATACAGGATCTCACTGTGTTGCCCAGGTTGGTCTCAGACTCCTAGACTCAAGCAATCATTCTGCCTCTGCCTCCTGAGTAGCTGGAATTACAGGCATGAGCCACTGCACTCAGCCTACAAGCACAGAATATAGAAACCAGAAGGTGTACTGACAATTACATATTTCATACTATTGTCTTTAGATCTTCTGACTAGCATCAATAATAATGTCTTTTTTATATTGTTTCACATTTTTTAGTTTATTTTAATTTTGTATTTAATTTTTAAAAATAAGTATGTGTATTTATGAGGAATATGGGATGTTTTGATGCAGGCATGCAATGTGTAATAATCACATCGTGTAAAATGGGGTACCCATCCGCTTGAGCATTTATTCTTTGTGTTACAAACAGTTCAATTATACTCTTTTAGTTATTTTTAAATGTAGAGTCTGATTATATTTAACTTTAGTCACCCTGTTATGCTACCAAATGCTAGTTATGATATTAATGTGTTCTTGATTTAAGGGTTTGAACAAGCTAAAGATTATGTTCAGTTTCACCTTGCCTGGTATAGCATCACTAGTGGCATAATGGTTTTGCCTGGATATATATTTAAAATTGTTTTTAGTCTTGGTGATTTATTACCTATTTCAGAACTATAGGAAACTCCTAATAATAAAAAATAAAACATTAAGTTGAATGTTTTAATAATAAAGGGAATATATATCTGATAACTCTTACTTAAATGCCTAAAATGTCCTAGACCATATTTGCTATTTACAGCAATTTGATTAAAATTCCTCTAGCACATGTGATGCCATCTTTCATAGTTCAGCAAAGCAATGTTAATAAGACCAAAAATGCAATACTATTTCATACCGGTTAGAATGGTTAAAATATAAAAGACTGTCAACACTGAAGATTGGTAAGGATGTGAAGCAAATGAAGCTTTCATATGTTATTAAACAGAGTGTGAAATGGTACAACCAGTTAGAAAATATGTGTGCAGTTTCTCATACAATTAAACATGTGTCTGCTCTATGAACCCACAAGTCCTGCTCTATGAACCCACAAGAGAAATATAAGCATATGCTTTCTAATAAATTTCTAGAGGAACGGTTTATAGCAACTTTTTAATAGCTCCAAACCGAAAACAATGAAAATGTCCACCAAGAAGAGAACAGATACACAAATCAGGGTAAATTCATGCCATCAAACACTATTACTCAGAAATAAAAATAATATGTTTATGTGCACAATAACATGGATGGATTTCAAATATAAGTAAAAAGAGCCATAGATGAGACAACATACTGTATTTTTTTTATTTATATAAAGTTCAAGAACAAGCAAAGCTAATTTATGGTGAGAGAAATCAGAATCATTGTTACACAGGAGATGGGAATTGACTGGAAGAGGCATGAGAGAACACCCTAAGGTGTTAAAAAAGTTCTCTGTCTTGATTGGGGTGATGGCTAAGTGGCTAAGTGGATAGATACATTCACCCACTAACCCACTGACTTGTACAATTGGATACATAATTAACTCATTGAATTATACACTTACAATCTGTGAAATCCTTCAATATATTATTTTTATATATTTAACTATATAAATATATCGTTATTGTACTTAACCTGGTTTTCATTTACTAGAAATGCTCTTGACATCCACTGGATTGAGATGCTTTATATATACGATCTGAAATACTTTTATTTTTATTAATAAATTTGAAATATGTATAAATTATTAGTTTTAAAGCAAATAAACAAATCATTAATTTTAAAGCAAGTCGGAATTCTGAATATCATGTCCTGAAAGGCTTTTGTTTGTTTTTGACAAAGCTATAACACAGAATTAAATTTAATTTTACATTTTACTCTACTATTCAGTCCTAAAACCAGATATGATACAACATTTTAATATAGTTTCCAGCAATCATAGTTATATGATTAATTTGAAATTAATTTAATTGTGTATGGCACATGTTAGTTTGTAGAATTATTTAAAATATTTATGACACCATAAATATCATTAAAATTGGTCTTTAAGTTATATTTTAAAATGCTTCTTAAAATACATTGATCTAAAATTAAAAATGTAAATGCAAAATTAGTTATTATATTGTATCCTAAATTATGCACATGATTTTAAAAATTTAATTATTTGAGTATATGTTGCTATAAGATGAAACAGTTTGGTTAAACCCGGTGTAGTAAATAGAATACGTTTCTTTTTTGCCCATGTTTTTCTACTTAGTCTCATGTTTTAGATTCCTCTTTCCTGAAAGGATCCTAATGATTTAGTAAAGAATAATTATAATACTCTATACCAATGCAGTGGTTGTGTAACTTTTCAGATTCCCAATATCCTCATCAAAGATACTGAAATTTAATTCTGAGCTTTCAACTCTGAGGCAGAGCTTCCAGCAACTAGATCAAATTAGATGTTCATGGTGCAAAATGACTCGATGTGCTGTCCTCCCAACAATATTTTTTATCTTAACAGAGGCTCTCATTGCTTTGGCCTCAGGGATAAAAATTTTAGAAATGCTTTTGAAGGGATTTTCCTTAATAGAAGATTCTTAAAACACAATACATAGACAGTGCTTTTCTACCTATTTCACATTGCAAATAATACCACTGAAATACTACTTTAAACATAAACACATCAGCCATAAGATTGTTCTGTGACTATCTATTGTTTTTGGTAGTTTATACCACCAAGCTAACCTTCCCAAAGACCAGCATGCACCAATTCATGTTCCTACTTGCTTTGATTTTGGTTGCCACCAGAATAAAAGGCACCTTAACTTCCCAGTCGGATTTGGTACTTATTGCTTAAGACCTACAGCTTCAATTGTGTTTGAGTATGTAGAAATTTTGATATTATCACACAAATCTATAAAGATATCAGAAATTGAAAGAATAAAATACACAAACAAAATGTGAATGTTCAAATAATGTGCTTTTTCTACAATGGGCTCTGGATTATTTGAAGGCAGGTTAATATTTAGTCTCTACGTGCATTTTGCTATTGAATAATTGACTTGTTTTTTAATTTATCTGAATGAGAAACTGGTCATTATTGCATTGTAAGGCTTTATAATTCAAAGCCTCAAGTCAGCTCTTAAGATGGCTAAAGTCGCCAGATCAACCATTTTGTGGCTTTGCCAAGTTTGTATGTGTGTGTCCTTGCCTCCGATTTCCATACTGACAGCTACCACTGTAGGGACTGGGGGAGAAGGTGGGTAATAGCTTATACCAGCATGCCTGGTAGACAAAAAAGGGCCCGTTTTCCATAATTCGCTCAAACTCCAAACAGCAACTTAATTTTCTTTCAGTTTTCAGTTTGAGATGCACGGCAGGGATCTCCTCCCCAAGCAAAAGGCAATATGAGGTGAGAAGAAGAGCCTGCTGCCAGCACAGGTATAGGCCTGCATAATGGAGCTGCGGCACTCAGGAAGAGGCTCTTCATTTTAACAACTGTGATAGTGAGGAAGGAAGCATAATGAAGATGGCATAATTGAAGTGGGAGAAGGAAACATTAACCATGTACTGAGAGGAAGACTTTGGGGGTTAATTTTGACTTCTTTGCTAGATCAAACATTAAGCTGGCCTACACGTCAAGAAACCCACAGAAGATAGCCCCTATACCACAAAAACACCCTGAATTCTCAAAAATTAGTTTTATTTTATTTTTAATTATGTGAAGCCAAATTGTTTTGTACTGTTTTGTGTTTTTTGATTCTCATATTTATACTGACTCTGGGATACCAGGACCCAGACAAAGAATCAGGTTAAATATGGACCTGATGATGCCCAAACGTATCTTTTTTTTTCTGATACCTGTGTGTTTTTGCCACCAAAGAGTTCAATATTCTGCACAGAAAAAACTTAAGCCAGAAAAAATTGAAAATATAAAACAGAACACAAGGAGTGTGAGGAAGTTAGAAAAGATGAAAGAAGAACAAAAAATACACAAAGCTCCAAAAAGAGCAAGACAAGCAGGTAATAGGGACATGATTCCAAAAAAAAAAAAAAAAAAATTAAATTCAAAGAGTCTATAGAATCTGACTACTGCATTTACAAATGATACACAAAGTTAAAATCATCAAAGGCTGTATTTAATTGCTGAGGTGAAATAACTTCTAATACAGACAAAAGTCATATAATCATGAATAGTCCTTGTGATTGAAGTTTTAAAGTAAAAATTACACTTTAAAAGTATCAAATTATTTATTAAAAGAAACGCACATAAATATGTTTTATATTTTTCTATCAAAAAGTTGTTACAAATTATTTAGACTTCTAGCCAATTGGTTTCCTGAAACTGCCATATCCTCAACAATTGTTAGGAAAAGCAACCAACACAATGAATGCACTGTGGACTTTACTGGTATTAGAGAATTCCTGAGGCATGTTTAATAGGAATAAACAGAATATCTCTAAAGGAAAATCATATTTATGTTCTTACCTACAGGAAACTCATGAAAACCCCATTGAGAATAAGAAAGATACTGTTTATTTAGTTAGATTCTTATGTCTTTGACTCTATTGATCAATATCACCCTGAATAGGTTACTATGGGATTGAGGCTTTGCTCAATTCAATAACCCCCAAGTTTCTTAGCCCCTTCCATTGTTTTAAATAAAGGTGAGCAAAATACTTTCAAAAGAATGCCTTAGTTTTTACTTTTTTTTGTTTTAGTGCCTTGAGAGATTCCTCAGCCATACTTTAAAGGTATGTGGATGTTTTGAAATGCATCATATTCTGATATAGCCATAGGCTAGAAAGAACTTGAAATTATTTGTTTAGCCCTAAAAAAATCAATGTAAAAATATGGCATTAATGTTGGTAGCAATAAATAAATGCTATTTTATGCTGCAATATATACTTAGAAACAAATATTTTAAACAAAATAAAACAGAGCATATGCTGCCCACCTGTAAATCTTGCCCACCTGCAAATTTGCTGAAATGCCTATGTACATGTATAATTAATTAATTCAACCATTTTTGAATATCTTTTGCATAAGTTTCTATGCAAGTACCAGAAACATGTGCATTTCATGTGAGATCAAGTCCTAATAATCTTGGTATTTGATTATTTGATAGATCCCATGAGATATGATACCTGAGGATTGAGAATGAGATGACTTTACTTAAAACTTAAAGTAATGAACATGTAATTTTTATGTGAAAACATAGAATCTAATTAATCAAACTCT
This sequence comes from Saimiri boliviensis, assembly GCF_048565385.1. NCBI lineage: Eukaryota > Metazoa > Chordata > Mammalia > Primates > Cebidae > Saimiri > Saimiri boliviensis. Next base: position 93,542,722 of record NC_133453.1, read on the forward strand.
TAATTATAGTGGTAAGCATTTTTTATTGTATTCCAGTCCTGGGAATTTGGTAAGCCATATAGGTTATATAGAATAGCAGATATATTTAGTCAGACATCCTTTTCAAAATTATCATAGATTTAAATGGACTAAGGCAGTATTTCTATGATTTGTTGAGTGCCCACTATGTGGCAAACAGTGTCATATATTCTGTATAACTTTGTACCACATTTGATATTAGGATCATCTGGCCAGCAGATAAATTATAATACAGTATTATTCTAAACATTTATCAAATTTTCCAGCTAGCCGTATGCAGAAAATTAAAACTGGACTCCTTCCTCACACCATATAAAAAATTAAGCCTGATGGATTGAAGACATAATCCATTAAAGATAGATTAAAAATGTAAACATAAAACCCAAAACTATAAAAATCCTGGAAGACAACCTAGGCAATATCATTCAGGACATATAACACTATATAAAAATATATATGTAAAATGCATATAATATCATATAAAAACTCTGAAATACAACCTAGGCAATAATATTTAAGACATATGCAAGGGCAAAAATTTCATGGTGAAGATGCCAAAAGCAATTGCAGCAAAAGCAAAAATTGGCAAATGGGATCTAATTAAACTAAGGAGATTTTGCACAACAAAATAAACTATCAACAAAGTAAACTGATAGCCTACAGAATGAGAGAAAATATTCACAAACTAGTCATCTGGCAAAGGTCTAATATCCAGCATCTATAAGGACTTAAACAAATCAACAAGAAATAACAAATGACCCCATTAGAAAGTAAACAAAGGACATGAACAGACACTTCTCAAAAGATGACATACATGCATCCAACAATCACATATAAAAAAAAGCTCAACATCACTTATCATTAAAGAAATGCACATCAAAACCACAATGAGATACCATCTCATACCAGGCAGTATGGCTAGTATTAAAAGTCAAAAAATAACAGATGCTGGTGAGGTTGTAGAGAAAAAGAAATGCTTATTCACCGTTGGTGGGAGTGTAAATTAGTTCTATTGTTGTGAAAGACAATGTGGCGACTCCTCAAAGACCTGAAGACAAAAATACCATTCAGCACAGCAATCCCTTACTGAGTATATCCACAAGGGAATATAAATCATGCTAATACAAAGGCACATGCATGTATATGTTCATTGCAGCACTATTCCCAATAGCAAAGACATGAAATCAACCTAATGCCCATCAAGGATAAACTGGATAAAGAAAATGTGGTACACATATATCATGGAATACTATGCAGACATAATAAATATTGAGATTATGTCCTTGAAGGGATGTGCATGGAGCTAGAAGCCATTATCCTTAGCAAACTAACTCAGGAACAGAAAACCAAATACTGCATGTTCTCACTTATCAGTGGGAGCTAAATGATGAGAGCACATGGACACACAGAGGGGAGCGACACACACTGGAGCCCATTGGAAGTCGAGGATAGAAGGAAGGAAAGGATCAGGAAAAATAACTAATGAGTACTAGGCTTAATACCTGGGTGATAAAATATTATGTACAACAAACCCCCATGACGTATTTACTTATGTAAGAAGCATACACATATACCCCTGAACTTAAAAGTTTTTAAAAAAGAAATAAGAATGCCAATATTAGAGTAGAAGTCTCATAAATGGCTGTGTTCATTAAGTTTGAAGACTGTTTTACATATGAGTGCAGATACAAATTAAAACACAAGTAAACTTCATTGCATGTCACCGTATACATGTTGACAAAGGAAAGAATACCTTGTCTGTAGCGTACTGTCCCTTCTGGACTGAAAGGCTGAAGAATAAACTAACTTTGCTTTTTTGCGTAAGTCAGAAAAACTTACAGCTAGTTTGTCCAGTTTCCTGGTTGACCTCAGCAGATGAAGTGAACAGATCGTGTTAATTCAGATTGAAGAAATTATCTGAATCTTGGCTTGTATGGAGTTACAATTTATATGCAACATTAAATCAGATAAGTTTTACAGTTTCACATGTATACATAGGCTGCCTCTCAGCCTCTTCTATATCCATTAATGATTCAACTTTTTAAACTGGCATTGAAACATTACAACACTGTTTTGTTGCACCAATTTTAAAAATTTAAGCAGTGCAATATGTGTGTTACTTTTCTGAGGTAAACCAAAGGTAAATTTCTCAAGGTTCTTGCTGCCTTCTTTAGCAGTATTTGATGAAAGATCTTTTATACACTTGTAATAGATAAAAATAAACCAGATTGCAAATCCTTTTTTAAAATACTAAGCCATGTACCAAGTGTTTGGTTCAAATTGTGTAAGATAAATTAAACTTAAATTGCATTCTATTAACTAATATGAGTGTATTTCTGTTAGCATAGTTATGTTGAAATAAAGTTTTTAAAAAGAATAAAAAGAAAATAATTGATTTTGTGTACAAAAGCCATGGTCAGATCCCTTCAACAATACTATGTACTGTCTCATTAGTTTGCCAGCAGGTGATAATTGATCATTTCTAAGTAATTGAGATATTTCATGTATTTCTATTTCAAACAATTGAAATGGGATAGTTTCTGTCACCTCTTCATGGTATTCATGAAGGGGTGGCTTGCTTATTCAGCCCACAGTTCTCAATCCCTCATTGGAGGGGGAGGATGAAAGTGAGAGGGTGCAAAGGCCAGGATGAGTGCTTCTGGCTACCGGCAGCAGTAGAACTCCATGCAGCCTTGTGCTAGTGTCTGAGCTGGGGGGCACACATGACCCCGGGAGCCCCAGAGAGCATGTGTTATAGTGAGCACTTTCAGCTTTGCTGTCCATGGACAACTAAAGTGTTAACAGCTCAGTGGAGGGTCAGGGTGACAGCCTTTTGCACCCACCCTCTTGGTACCCAAGTTCTTATCTGGCATCCAGGAAGAATCAGGTCATATGAATGAATTGAAGGGTGATGAATGTGGAGGATTTTACGGAGTGATGGAAGTGGCTCTCAGCAGAATGGGAAGCTGGGAAGTGAATGGTGAATGGACTGGGAAGGCGGTCTTCCCCTGGAGTTCGGCCATCGCTGGCCAAACATTTATTTGAAGTCCCACCATCAAGCCACCCTTCTGAAGTTAAGCTGCTTCTCCCTGACATCTGGCTGCTTATTCTCTTCTCTCCTTCTCTGCCACTCTGCCTCTCCACTGGTGGTGGGGCCTGGAGTTTCTATGGGCACAGGATGGAGGAAGGGTGAGCTAGGGTGGTTTTGGGAAAGGCAACATTTGGGCAGGAAAATAGGAATGCACGTTCTCACTTTGGACCCTGGGTCCAGGCCTGAGGGTGGAGCTTCAGCAGGAACCCTGCCCTTTCCTGCCTAGTATTTCACTGCACCTATCAGTATCACAAATTCTGCAGTATGTATCTGATACCAAAGACTGGTGTAATTAAGACAATGCGTTTACTACAAACAAATCAAATGATGAAACTCATTCTGTTAATCAGAAAAATATAAAATTACTTGCTACATAAATCAAAGAACATATTTTTGTCCCCAGTATTATAGGTGTTTCTGTACCCAAGCCTTGCGGTTTGTCCTCAGGTCTGTTGCCAAGCCTCTTTTTCACAAGAGTTGACTGGAGTATGCTCTTCAGTTCCCTTCTCGAAGCACTTTTTTCCTTATTTTTTGCTCGCTTTGTTTGTTTCATTACCTAGACCATCTCCTTCCAGACACCTTTGAATTTTTTTGTTCTCTTTTCTGCCCTACCAAGTGCCAAATCTGTATTCTTGTTAGATGTTTTTCTGCTTTCACGGGCCACCCTTGCCCACCTTCAATCTCATGTCATGAGCGTTGCATTTCCTCCACCTGAAGTGACACTAGCTTTCTGATAGCCATTCCTAGCATCTCTCCTCATATTGAATCCGCTGCCCACACTTCTATTTGACCCATGCTCCTGAAACACGTTTCAAAGCATTTAAATTCTTTGTAAGTTCAAACTCTGTCATTTTTGAAGACCCTCTATGGTTTTCTTGTTTCTATCTTTCTAACTTAAAATTTCTCACAAACTATTCATTTAATCATTTATTCATTCAACAAATGTCAAACATAGCTCACGTCAGGAACTTTTCAAGGCATGGTCACTATAGCAATAAACCAAATAAGTGCAAACCTCAACCTTCTAGCCCATTTCATTCTGGTGGAAACAATTGGTGCTCTAAAGCTCTGCCAAGATATTCTGGTCCAAGAACACACAGTAAACCTCCCCCTGCCCTCCTCAGTTGCTGAGACTTTTTATGGCTATTTATCCCTCTACCCTTAATGACAATGTCCTATACAGTAGGGAACTCCCTTGGGCAAATTTCCACCATGTTTTAGGAAGATGCTTGCAACCAATGGCCATTAGATATGAAAATACAAAGGCCTACCTTACTGATCACAATTTGGGACAACTCTGAAGGGCTGCCCAGCTCCAGAGCTTTCTGTGGGATAGATTGAGTCTTCAGTTGCAACCACACTAAAAATTAGTATCTCCCTCTGTCTCATCCTGTCTTCCTCACTTCCATACATGTGAATTTCCAAAGAACACTCTCTTTGTGCACACAACCTCCATCTCAGGGTATGTTTCCAGGAAACTTATCCAAGATATAAAGCAAGATAGATAATATCCAAGTAAGTAATAACATTTTTTTATGACACAAAAAATGATGGGTTTTATTATTGGTTGCCAAATATTACAATGCCCCTCACTATGATGCATAAGAATTCTATTTTACCACCTGATTGACATCTGGTCAAACTGTATTTCTCATTTTGAACACTACCAAGTGTATGTGGAAGAAATATTTGTCACTTCCAGGAAAAAGCTTTAAGAGCCAGCTTGTGGTTCAACAATGTTTTATTTTTCTTTGTGAAAATAACCAATAGTGTTACATACAGAAGTTATTCATTGTTCTGGGACCCAGGGAGAAGATTACAGACAGCTGAGCCACGACTGGCCCATATGGATTTACAGAATGTTGTAAGAGGCTGGGGTTAGAGGGTCACTAGCTGTCCTAGCAGAACTTAATTTAACCTGCTTGAAACAGCTAGTGGTAAGTACTATCAAGCTATCAAGTGGAAAGAGGAATAAAGGAGTCTGGAGTTGGGATGGAACCAGAGCTGCTGATTTAAATAGGGTTGTCAGAGACAATCTCTCAGATAAGGTGTTCTTCGAGCAGAAGTCTAAACTGGGTAAGAGAGCAGTCAGGGAGACACCTGGAGGAAGAGTGTTATAAGCAGAGAGAGCCACAGTGTAAAGTTTCCGAGGCAACATCTTGGTTGATGTAAAGAAAGAGGACAGTGTGGACAGAATTCAAAGAGAGGTGGAGATTTGCCAAAGATGAAACTAAAACAAAATCCAGGTTGTACAGAGATTTAGAGATCATTAAAAGGCCTTTAGTTTTTTCTCTGATTGAAAAGAGAAGGTTTTGGGTTGTAGGGCAGAAGAGAGATTGAGAAAAGTTGGATTCTTGGTCTGTTTTTAAGTTAAAATGAACAGATTTGCTGACAGGTTGGATGTGGGTTATATGAGAAAAAAAGAAGTCAAGGATGACTCCTTTTTTGTTGACCGGAGCAACTGGAAGGATGGAGTTGCCATTTCCTGAGACACCAAAACTGCTGAAGTTTGTTCAAAGAATTTTACAAACCCAGTGCACTTGTCAATTTTCTTTGCTTGTTTTTCTGATATTTCCTGCATACTTTTCATACTTCCTCACTTCTGTATTTTAACCCTTATCATTCTCTAATCTTCCAAATTCAAAATGCTATTGACTCTTCCAAGTTCAAGTCATAGGCTACTCTGTGAAGTTTTTTATGAGCATCTCCATCAGAAATACCCTGTCTCTTCCTATCACTATAATCTTTTACTTAAGTTCCTTTAACCTTACTAATAACTTTCCTTCTTGTTTTATACCATTTTTATAATTTTGGGGTTCAGCCAAATAAACATGAAATTGTCATCTACATTACTAATAACAGCTGATTGTAGAGAACTATGCTGGTAGGCTTTCTACTTCATCTCTGTATTAAATTCACCCTATCATATTTACAAGATATTTTCTCCCTACTACCCTTCTCCCAGTAGGTGCTTTCTCCAGTGAAAATGTCTAAATTTCAAAATAAATAAAGACACAATTGGAATTAAGGTACGTCATAGCTTCTTTACAGTTTCCAATTCACTTTTAGATAAATCAACTCTCTTCACCTAGGGAAGAATGTGAGTCAAGAGGCCAAGTTTTTATCCTTTTGAACAATGGAAATCTCCCCTCCACATGTAGCACTTACCCTATCTGTCTTATTCTGGTCTCAAATAAACTGTAAGTTAATTTCAATGAGGTATCCTCATAGCACCCAGTATAACACCCTGTGCCCATGAGGTATCCCAAATGTTTCTGAATAAACAAAATAAAAATAATGGCATCAATGGGAATGTAAAATATAGTGAAAGCAGATTTTTGAAACTTTAAGTAAAAACAAAATCAAATCCTTTTTACCATATATATATATATATATATATATATATATATATATATATATATATCTGTATATGTTAGAATATATATATGTGTGTATATATATATATATATATAACACAAACTCTAACACAAACTCTTAAATATCATTTACATGATATTTACTTGATATTTACCATGTACATGACTTCCTACCAATTATGCTTCCTACTAAACAAAAGTTACCATAACATATATTTTTAGTTTTTAGTCACAAGATGTTTATGTAACATACTATTTTTAAATACATAGTTGCATTTCCAGTGTAAAGAATTTTTCAATTTACAAGGAAATACTAAAAGCAAAAAAACAAAGAAACCAACACAATTTAAAATACTTCAATTTCCCAAATCAAGGATTGAGTGGAAAAATTGAAAATCAGGTCTCTATATTGCACCCAAAGAAGTAACCACTGGCAAAGCAGTAACTAAAAGTGAGAAAAGAGGAGTCCCAAGCAGAAAAATGATGTAGGTCTCCATGGATCATGCAGTATAAAACCTAACTCTGATAATTATATTTGAAATGTTCTGAATAATTAGTATTAAAGTATTTTAGGTCATTTATACTTTTATTTTCAAGAAAAAAAAATCAGAAAATATCTGGAATTAGTACAAAATCCAGCTATTTCCACTAATGTGGAACTACCTTATTTGATCAATTCAGACTGTCTTATATTATTGAACCTTGCAGAGTTTTCATCCACCTATAGGCTTTAGGCTAGTTCAGTGTTATCTCCATTTACAAAATTGTTACTTAGGAACATCTTTAACTTTATGCATTCAACAGAAAAAAATAAACTAATGAACTAGGTCTTTGGCATTTTCAGAAGTTAAAATATAACTTTTGGCCATATATCCTCTCTCTCTGTAGATTGGTGGCTGTACTATCACTGGAATTTAGACAGCCACCTGTTTGAACATATATATGGCAAAGAGAGGAAGTCATTGGAAGTACAGAACTCTGAGGAAGGGAAAAACAGTGAACAAGAGAAAACCTTTTAGGAATTAATCGAAAGAAGGGAAAACTGGGTAATTCACCACTAAGAATTCATTGTTAGTGCTGGAAACCCTGTGTCAGTCTAAATAATCAGTTAGATTCCATGCTTCATTTTTAAAGATCTTCTTTACCCCTATTTTCAAATCCTATCTAATATAAACTTCCAAGTTAATCTATACAAGAAACCCAGAAATTCCATCAGTGCTTAAAATTAATAGCAAAAATTAACAAAAAAGAGTGGTGCCTTAAATACAGAACACTGAACCTAAAATTGTCTGTTATTCTGATATCAAAGATCAACAGTTGAAAGTCCACTTTGACTGTTAGCATGTTTGCATGTAATTAACAGAAAGAGCACTTGGCCAGGTACCCAGAGTCTTATGCCCTTTCCTCTCTCAGCCATCCTGTGAATGTAGATAAGACCCTTGGTCTCCCTGAGCTTTGGGTTCCCCAGATAAACAAAGAGAGAAGTGCACTGAATGATCAACTTAGGTTCCTCAATGGACAAATCCGACATAAGTCAGATTCCCTAATCTCATTTCCATAGATAGTCTAGTATGTTACCAATTTTATCATGATGTGTATACTACTTATAAATGTATTTTCTTTATCACCAATATCTTTTTTATGGGGCAATTATTGGAGATCAGAAGAATGTGTTTCTTTCCAATTAAAGAAATATGTTTAGTACATACCAAATATACTCCTTTCTTACTAAGTCAGTCTGGTGGGGTACTCTCACCTAAGGCCAAGACAGACATGACCAACTGAGGCTGCCTACCTCTTCAAATCATCTTCTATTCCTGCACTTGAATTCTTTTATTCTTACTTGTCTGGTTTTCCCAACAGGCATGATTCTCATTTTTTAATCTACTTATTTCTTTCTATTTGAACTCTTTAGACATGAAGATTCAGATTACCTTTGTTTTCTGAGTTTACTTCAAATATTTGCCATTTAAAGTGAACTGAAGCTACTTGTGGTATGTACTTGTATTTATGCTCTCTGTTCTGTGTGGCATAGCTATTCCCATACAGTTCCTTTCATGGTCCCCAAGTGTTACTTTTCAAGGAGAATGTGCCGTCATTCAACTTATTTCACATTACATTGTTTATTAGAAAGAATAACAGTTTATCCTGATAAAATTACTTTTTAGTGTACGGCACAAAAATTTTCATCAATTTTTCTTCCATATATAGTTGTAACATAAGCAATGAGGTTGCGGCTTACATTTTAAAGATAAATCATCTCTTAAAATAAAGAAACAAAATTCTTGTTCTTGGCTAGATCAGAAAAAAGCCAACAGATTTATTGGAAAAATATCTCTAATTCTAGTTTTCAGAATGTAGCCAGATTGGAATCTGAGCATCTTTGGAATCTGTAATGACTCATGCAGGGCACTTGTGTATGATGCAGTCTTGCCATGGCGCCAAAACAACTGGTCACATCAATCAAAAAAATTAGTTGAGCAATTCTTCCATGCCATGTAGACAATGGCCCAGTTGGTTGTATTTTTCATTCTTCTGCTAAATACTTTGGCAGCACGTTGACTTGGTGGCAATTTGGCTGTGCTTCTGATCAGTGTGATGCTGTGTGTCTGATACGTATGACCTAAGGCTTAATTCTTTGATGAATCCTTTCCACAGAGGCTCTGAGGATTCCCAGTTATTCAAACTTTGTGCCTCTTGGAACTCTAAGATTTTTGTATATTCCTCTAGAAAGCTATGCTTCAACAAATCATGAGATCATATAGCACAAAGAGGCCCTTGAGAGAGCCTCTGGTCCAGCAGTTGATTGTGTATATTTATTTCTTGGAGTCACTTGTGTTTATATCCATATATTTATGTTGGTGCTGTCTTCCCATTATCCCAGATGGTCCGTAAGGACTTGCCCTGTTCCTTTTTTTTTTTTTTTTTCAAACTCCCCAAAGTCCAATAGCATACTCTCAACCAGCATTGGACTCATTTCTCAGAGCAGTCTGTGAAAAATTCCTATCATGCCAGATAACTAGGGAGAATTTACAAGAGTAGCAAAAATCCTGGCCCTCTCCCCTCTAGCAAACATACATCCAAAGTACAGGTCACTTCGCAAGCCACTGGATACATTTTTAAGTGTCTCAAGATATTCTAATTTTGCTTTCGACAAAGGTTGATGTTGGTCAATTCATATAGTTATAAAAAATGTACATATTCAAATAGCAATTGTTAGAGGCATGAATGAGAGGACATGGCCTATTTTAGGACAACTACAAAAGCTAGACCTTACATGGTCTGACAAGGGCTAAGGCTAGATCTAGCCTGCTGAATACCATATCTTCAGTGCCTCACATATGTTAAGTGTTCAGGTAATGGGAGGTAAATAATTACAAAAGTAGGAAAAAAAATGAAAGTAAAGTTACTATTGTTTCTTCCACTAGAATTAATGACTCCTTTGATTTAAAAAATAGGAATACTGGCCCACTTTAAGAAACAGAACCTATTGATTTTTTTTTTTTTTTACTTTTACATGAGTTTTATAATTGGATTTCAATGTTTCTTTAAATTCTCATCTCAAAAGTAACCTCAAATAATTATCACTGCTGCTGAGAAACTATTTTCTTTGTTATGCAGTCAGACACTGAGTTACTTATTTTCCTTCTCCCCATTGAATGTTTTTTGCTTTGTATGGATTCAAAAGGTCTATAATAATAGAGATGTTCTAATTCCATTATTACATAAACAATATTGTATACGTGTTTTAAAGGATTCACTTTCATGTGAGTTATTTATAGTTTGCTAAAGTGTCAAAAATCCGACAAAAAAAAGAAAAGGGAATAATGCTATTTAAAGCTGTTCAAGATGCCAAACCAAATTAAATAACTAATTTAAAACAACATTCTCTTTCAATAGCAAATACTCCTGATTAAATCAAAATAATGTTGAAGTCATCATTTCAGATAAAGAAATATATCTGATAAAGACTAAAGATACTATATCTCATAATATGTGTCAATAACTTTATTTCTGGTCAACACCATCTTAACAATAAGAAAATTATAACTCATAAGAAATGATATTTTATAATGGTCCAAACATTACCAGCTTGTTGAACTCACCTTTACTGGACAGATGGCAGGTGACAAACTGATCTCAGCCAATAAAATCTGTCAAAACAATCTGCCATGAGCAGGTGTCAGATAATCATCTAAATGAACAGATATCTGAAATAATAAACTAAAAAGAGATTCTGAACACAGGGAACTTCACAAGCAACTAAACTTGCAACCTAACCTTATATCATGCATTTGACACAAAAATTAGCCGGTGCTCAGAGCAAAGTTACAACTATTAACAGCAGATTCTATTTTCTTTACCCAATTTTTGCTTTGTGAAAACAAGTTTTGAGATTTCCTTTCAAACAGAACTCTGGGTATATCATTGTGATGTATCAGTAAAATATAAAGCTTTTTGTTTTTCAAGTATTTTTAATGCCATTTCTTAAGTCAGAACAATAAGAAAGTTCATGATATTTAAAGTTAGTGTCATAAAATATTATATATAAACACATAAGATGTTAAATATATGTAATTTATACAGTAAAATAATAAAAATGTATAACCATATACAGAACAAAACTTTATCTTCCTAAGTAAGTAGTTCTGTAAATTATGAGAGATGTTTCATATATGGAATTTTAGGTGTATTTGTGTAAATGGAAATGTAAACATATCTATAATTTGCATGGTACAAATGATTGGCTTTAGTTAAAAGTTAACAATTCATCAATATATATTCGAGAAATTAGCATGTGCCCACATAGACACTAACATTGCCAGCTGTAAGAGACACTTTCTTTGCTGACCTGAACTCAGTCATTTTGATTTCAATTCAGTTTTTCTTAGTAGTTTATGTTGCCATTAGCAAGTTTGATGAGCAGCAGAGAGCCCAGTGAGGTGAAACTTTATGGAAAGAACCTACCATTTAAGTATTTTGTATTTAGGACACGATATTTTTGTCTCCAAAGATCATTCTCTTATTTGTGACATCTTACTTACGCAAATAAAAGCACATTAGGCAGGCACCCCAGGTAGGAAAGATGAGTCATAAAAGAGCCGTTTGTGACTGTATCCTAATACCACTCACAGAGCTAGTTCATCAGAATTGTATAAATCAACATCAACATCTGTATAAATCCAGGATTCCTGAGAGCAAGTGTTCCGTGGGGCTCTGGCTCTGTTCGTCTGATTAAGAGCAATGGCACTGACTGAATTCCAAAGGAGTCCTGGCATTGGTTCTCAAACATGTGGCCTCAGGACCCACTTACACTCTTAAAATCATCAATGCCCCCCAAGAGCTGTTGATTATATGAATTATATCTCTCAATATTTATCATATTAATAATAAAATAGAGAAATTTTAAAAATATTTACTAAATAATTTAAAATAATACTTATTTACATAAATTGCATATTTTATTAAGACTATTTTTAAAGTAAAAAATACTATTTATATTTTACAAATATATTTAACATTTGGCAGTAAAAAAGAGTGGATTATTTTATCTGCTTCTGCATTCAATCTGTTAAGATGTGTTATTTTGGATGAAGTATGTAAAAAAAACTCAATCTCACACTGATAGGTAGTTGGAAAATAGGGGGATAGTTTACATTTTTCAACATAGTTTTTATATTATTTAACATACCAAAACTTAACAAGTGGTAGCTTCTTTAAAATGAGTTTAGATTCCAATATGGAACCTAGAACAATATTGATGGATTTGTTATACTCACTTGGATCAATACCAATCAGTCTATCAGGCATTTTGAATAAATCTTTCAATCCTGCATAATTTTGTAACATCATGCATTGATCATTTGGAAAATATAGGTCCACTGTATTATGTAGATGTTTAAAATGCACAGTACAAATTCAAACTGTACTTTTTTATGAAATAATGAAAATGAAAATGTCAAGTAATGTATTTTATTATTATTATGAAAATAAATTTAATCTCATAGAAACCTCTGAAAGAATCTTTGGATCCCCAAACTCCCTGGGTCACAGTTTCAGAATTATTGACATGAGGGAAAGGACAGCATGACTTAGAGACCCACATTCAACACCAAGAGCCAGATGAGCTGCAATCAAAAGTGCCAGGATAACAAAAACGAGTGAAGGAAGTGAGTTTGGCAAAACCCCGGGGAGAAAGCAGATGCTCCCCCATTGCCTTGCAGGAATGAAGATCAAAGTTTGTCTGATCTACCTTTTAAAGATAAACCAGAAACTTGGATTTTCATGTGAACTCTTTGATTTTTAAATGGTATCCACTCTATCTACTCACACTTTATAGGCCTATCAGAATCGACCTGTAGATTCAGATGGTATCATCTAGTATACAGCTGAAGCCAGAAGTCTACTATGGAAATGACAAAAGGACAAGAGAAGTCAGCTAACAGCTGTAAACTTCTATAAACTTGGAACCCCAAATCTGGATATATCTTGATTAATCCAAAGTACAGAAATCATGAGGTGGTGGAATCAACCTCCCCACATCTGGTAAAGCATCACTGCAGCAGTAGACAAAGGCACTTCAAATTGTGTTGGACCAGTTTTCAATAGGGATATGGATGTTGTCATCAAAATAGACATAGCAGAAAGCAGAAGACTGGGCCAATGGGTGGACAGATGAGTTTCTCCAGCTGTCTTTCTCCTTCACACATGAAAGCAGGACAGGTTTCTTTAGAATAAATAAGTTCTGGGTATTCACGAACTATTTAAGAGAGAAAGGGCACTAGAATGTAATGGGTGCCCTGCCAGTTATTTGAAAAATTTATTTAAATATTGACAAGAAATGAGTTCTTAATTATTCCTCCAGCTGGTGAAGTGAGTTACACTGGAGATATACTTATAGATCTCTATATTCACATATTACTAGCTCCCTCTCTATTAAGTTTGACATCCTCAATTTTAGTATGAAAACATCAATCATATTATCTATGTGAAACATTGGGAGAAGAGGATCCTTTCATAGGTGGGTATCTCCCTACTATCAATCTTACATCCCTCTTAAAATTAAAAGTTTAATTTTTGCAATTGTAAAAGTGCAAGCCAGTCATTCATTCATTTTATAAATATTATTTTTACAACTAATACCTTCTCTAAAAATACAGAGAAGAGTTTGGCAACAACTCTTAGTTGTCCAGTTATCTTTAATATTAATTGAGATGCCATCATGTGCATGTTAAGCATGGATAAAATTGATGACTCAAAATAAGTGCAATAATCTTCTGTATGTTCTCATAATGAGCTTGCTTGTTTTCCTTCTAACTTTAATATGTCTCCTTAGGCAATGCTACAGAAGAGTTTGGACCAAATAGAATCAGAAATTTTTCCAAAAATGAAAATAAAATGTGTCTTGCCTTTGCATTTTTGATAACTATGCTTTTCATTATGAGGCATAGAAAAGCCTAAGAAATCACCCTTTATTTGTATAATTTATAATGGAATAACTGCATTTATTTGAAATTAATATCTGGATAATAGTGATTTTGCTTAATTAACTCCTTTTTACTCAGATTGCTACTTCTTTACTAAAGTCCTTTTTCCTTTCTTCACAGTAATAGAAACATAGCCCCTCTTAAAATTAAAAGCTTAATTTTTGCACATTGTAAAAGTATAAGCCAGTTGTTCGTTCATTTTATTAATACTATTTTTACAACTAACACCTTGTTTAAAAGTATAGAGAAGAGTTTGCAAACAATTTTCAGTTGTCCAGTTATCTTTGGTAATAATTGAGCTGGCATCACTTTCATGTTAAGCATGGATAAAATTGATGGCTCAAAATAATTGCAATAGCTTTCTGTATGTTCTCATAATGAGCTTGATCATTATCAAGTTTAGTGATATGTGAATATAGAGATGTATAAGTATATCTGCAGTGCAACTCACTTCACCAGCTGGAAGAATAATTAAGGACTAATTTCTTGTCAATATTTAAATAAATTTTCCAAGTAACTGGCATGGCACCCATTTTATTTTAGTGTCTTTCCTCTCTTAAATAGTTCATGAAGACCCAGAGCTTATTTAGTCTAAAGAAACCTGTCCTGCTTTCGTATATGAAGGAGAAAGACAACTGGAGAAACTGATCTATTCACACATGGGCCCAGTCTTCTGCTCCCCAGATAGAGATTATGTTTCCAGACACCCTTGCAGCTCTATGTACCCATGAGATGAAGTCCTCATAAACAGAATGTGAGAAGTAATGTGTGCCACTTCCAGGTGTGGGTCTAGAAACAGTAACTATGTATCCTCTACACACTCTCTTCACCTTTCCCATAAACACTAACAAACTCATGACAGCTTGAGCTAGGCAGATGAGGAAAATAATTAAGGATGGGTTAACAGGAATATGTAGGAAACCCTGGACTTTGAAAGGCAGTGTGGGCTGGGTGCCGTGGCTTATGCCTGCAATCCCAGCACTTTAGGAGGGTGAGGCAGGCAGACCACATGAGCTTGGGAGTTTGAGACCAGCATGACCAACATGGAGAAACCCCGTATCTACTAAAAATATAAAATTAGCCAGGCATGGTGGCGCGTGCCTGTAATCCCTGCTACTTGGGAGGCTGAGGCAGGAAAATCACTTGAACCCATGAGCAGGAGGTTGCAGTGAGCCGAGATCGCACTATTGCACTCCAGCCTGGGCAACAAGAGAGAAACTCCATCTCAAAAAAAAAAAAAATTATAATAAGGCAGGGGTGAAGCAGAGCTATGCCACCAAACAGAACTTTTTATGTGGATGCTATTATGTAAGAGGGGAAACTTTTGTCAATAAAGTCACTGTTATTTTGAGTTTATTTTATACACCAGCTAAAGTCTTTATCTTAATTAATATATTCCATATAAATTAGTTAAGATGAATATATTTGGAAAGCATATCCATACATTTTGTTAATAAAGGAATCCTCTTTGTGTATGAGCCTGTTTCCCCAAATAAAAAAAAATGTATCAAGTTTATCAACTCTAAAGTAATGCTGATGAAAAATGTATCAGTTCAGTTCTGAACCATTCCTTGTGTGACCTATTTTTGTTCCTTCGGGTGTATCATCACAGATACCTAACTTTGTATACTGATGTTAACTTTTTTCAATAACTTTTTAATGAGCAAGATGAGTGTATATTAAAGGATGATAAAAATAACTCCAGTAGTTTTGTCTTACTACTTTCTACCCTCCTCCAAATAAGCTTGTATTTGAAGGATTGATCTTCCATATGCAGATTATAGATCTGCATAGCTTTATGCAGAGGAAAATATTAAAACCTAAAAATAATCAGGGTTGCATACAATGCTTTATCTTTCAAAAAGCAAAGCTGACCAAAGGCAGTAAATTCATCTGAGATGGGTTTGATACCGAAGGGTAAGGGTGTATACTACTTCAGATTGTCAACATGAACAATTTCCTTCCTTCATCAGTGAGTCCTCCTCAGCTTGCTAACTGGATCCACAGACAACT